>NC_143254.1:120863628-121171961 GCF_984573655.1 Nuphar pumila | reverse complement strand
AAGGAAGTTGTGTCCAAGTGTCACACCCGCCTGGGTGCGGGTGCGACGCCGGTGCGGTGCCCTGTTAGAAGAGTCCGTGTGACATAGATTATGGTATTGGTTTGACTTTTATAAGTGACCTAGGCTTGGCTTTCACAAAATACTAAGAATAGTTGACTCATATAATTCTTGGACAATTATGACTTTTGTTTGACTTTTACAAAGATTAGTATATTACATGTTTCATGCCTATTTTCAGGACCCGAGTGTCGTTGATGCTTTATGACTTCTATTTGTATCACAAGTGGGTTGTTCTCCATCTCTAGAGTTGTGATGCATGTCAGTTTCTCAATTGCTTACTCTTGGTGCATGTACCATCTTTTCTTGCTGGCTCATAAAACTTTTGGTTACACTTTCTTTTCATTATTATCTTTTAAGAATGCTACTAATTACTGTATGCAACCTGCAAAATATCTACACACTTCACCTGGATTATGTTATCAACTAAAGCAAAAATTTAATAGCTCCTTACATTACTGTTCAAAGTTTTGATTAGTTTAGCAATAATATAGAATGCTGATGAAGGGTTTTTTCTCTCAGGTCAACTGCTTAGCATTTAACCCATTTAAAGAATCAATTGTAGCTACAGGAGCTGCAGACAAGTCTGTCAATTTGTTCGACTTGCGGAAGCTTAATATGCCTTTGCACACATTCACTGCTCACTCGTAAGCGCCCACTGAAAAAATATACCTTTCCTTAATTTAAACATGACCATGTTAGACATTATGAACTAATGGGTTTAAGTTTGTTTCATTAGAAAGCTCTTTGCTTTTGGAATATGTTGAATTTTGTAAGTGCACTTTTTGAACTTTTTAATGTTCTTGTGCCTTAAACTTTTTTGTTTATTCTTTATACATTTTTTTTCGTGCCTTAACTCAGTTGTTTAACAATCTCTTCACCTTTTCCAATTCCTTCCAAGCGCTGGATAACCCCAAGGAGTTGTGGTTTTTTTTTCTACCAATCAGGGCCCTCCCTTCACGAGCATCTTCTTCTGTTTGCTAATATTTTGGGGCTTAATTGATTCTTTTATTCTATATGATATCTCATATTTAGTGTGTTGTTGATTATCTTATCGGACCTCAACAATGGAATGCAAAGGTGGCATAATTACTAGTTGTCAAGGTGATTTGTTAAAATTATACAGTGCATTTAAAGGCATTTTACCCCATATGTCCATCTCATGTAAAGTGCTTCAGATTTTCTCTGATTTTCCTAAAATGGTGGTAAATAGTGTTCTGTTTTGATTTTTGTGCACATTCTGAGCATATCAGTTAGTATTGATGTTTGTGTTGAACATCATTCTGGTCATTTTTGAGTATGCTATCTGTTAAAACTTAAAAGTGGTTTGGTCTATGTCACATAAGTACATGTGTGGGTACAGAGGGAACAACACGACAATTTCAAAAAACATGGGTATGGGGACATGGCTATATATTATGTATATAATTTTTAAATACACATATTACAAGATATTTCACATAAATACAAAATTCAAAGAATCAAATTCCAACGACAATAAATTAATTTAACATTTAACTAACTGACAACTAACAAGTTTAGTTTTTTCAAAATTCCATAACAAGTAAACACTAAGAAGTAACAAGCAGCTAGTAGCAAGTTAAGAAATAAGTTATAACATGCCAATTAACAATTTCACATACATATTTAACCATACTAAATTCAGCTAATACTTAACAATTTCACAGTGATGGTGGGACCAACTTGCTGGAGGGTGCGAGGATTATGACTTAGTGGCCAGGGTTCTGACGTATTCAAGAGTCTTAATTTTACAGTTTTATTTTTTTTACATTTTAAATATGTTTTTATTTTTTATTACATTTTTTTCTTTTTTTATTATTTATGTATTTTTTGTCTAAACATGATATTTGCCTACTTATTTTGGTTATTTTTTATAGTTTTTAAGCCCTGAGATTTTCTTGAGATTTATCACCAAATCTATATTATCGTGAGAAATAGCCTCACTGAGATATAGCTGATACCGATATTTGTGACTATGATATGGAGCTACCACTTAGATATTCAGATTCGAAGGGCATGGTGTGCTGACTGAAGTGAGCTTTATATGGGCTTAAACAAACACCCCAGTTTGAGAAGTTTAGCACTACCATAAAATCGCTTGGGTTTGAGCATAGTCATTATGATCTTGCTTTGTTTGTGGCTTTTTCTATTCTCGGGGAGTGTATATTGCTCCTGTATGTTGATGATATGGTTATTATAGGAGCTGATACACAAAAAATAGTTGATACCAAAAGCAGGCTACCTGGCACCTTTGAAAAAAAGATCTGACATTTAAAGTACTTCCTGGGTTTTGAAGTTGCTTATTCCAGAAGAGGGCTCTTCTTGTCACAACATATATATGCAACTGATCTTGTGATTAAGACAAGACTGGTAGATGACTCCAAAAGAGTTTCTAATCCTATGAAAACAAATATCAAGCTGAGTAGTTTAGATGGAGAGTAACTTGAGGATGCTGTGATGTACTACATGAGTAGCTTGATATATTTGACCATCACTAGACCAAACATTGCTTATGTGGTGCATGTTGTTAGTCAGTCATAAGTTCGCCTACCTCAGTTCATCTTGCTGCTGTGCTTAGGATTATTTGGTATGTGAGTGACATTATGCATTTTTAAATGTTCTTCTCATCCTTGTCCTCTATAGATGTTAGTATTTTGTGATTCAGATTTTGGAGGACCAACCAGAGATTGTCTCTCTATTGCTGATTTTTGTGTGTTTATTGGGAGCTCCTTGATATCCTGGAAGAGAAAAAAACAAGTTGCTCTGTCTACTGCAGAAGTGGAATATAGAGCTATGACTCAAGCTGCTGTAGAAATTATATGTATTACATGGCTTTTGAAAGAACTTGGAGTGACATTTTCTTAAAGAACACCACTGTATCGTGACAATACGAGTGCTATTCATATTGTCAAGAATCCATAATTACATGAAAGAACAAAGCATATTGAGATTCATTGTCACTTTACCAGAAGTGCTTATGAGGATAGAGTCATAACTTTAGAGCATATAGGCATGAAAGAGCAAGTTGTAGATGTATTCACCAAGAGTTTGACTCCATTACACTTTCAGTCATTTTTCTCCAAAATCGAGATGATTCCTCTAGCATCATCTCAAGTTTGAGTGGGAGTGTTGAATATTGTCATCTAGATGTATCATATGTATTCTAGCCATTGGTGCTACCCCATTGAAGTGTAATTATTATTTAAGAGGGGTATTAATGTAATTTGCTAGGAGGTTAGTGGTAAAATGTTTTTGTCTCTTAGTGATATAAAGGGAGTCAACCCCTATATGTTGTATCTTTTCTATTTTTTTCTTGTTAATGAAATTTGCCTAGAGTGCCTTCTTCTCCTTCTTTGTAGTTTGTTTTTTTGTGCATCTGATGAAATATAATGTAATTGATGACAAATTTTAAAAGAAAAAGAATTCAAGTGAATCTAAAATAAGTGAATACGATCATAAAAAAAACAGATAAAGTTAATGACACAATGTTGACTGTGTGAAACTGGTTTGACTGAGTTCATGAAGTGTCGTGTCTTGTCCATGAAGTGTCAAATTGTCTTATTGTGTCGATACAGGATACACATTCTAAGTGGTGTCTGTGTGACATAGATATGGATTTCTATCTGTTGCACATCCTTATATTTCTTGTTTCTCTAGTTATCCTATAATAAAATTTTCATTGCAAGATATAACATTTTCAAGAAGTTTCATTTTCCCCCCCATCTCTGGTGGCAGTGATTCATGTTATGACTAGATACCTTTTTTAGTTGTGTCATGGTGCTTTTTTTGTTAAACACCTGAAAAGATAGACTGAATTCCTCTTTCCTCTTCCACAGAGATACAGTGTTCCAATTAGAATGGAGCCCTAAGAATGATGGTATTCTAGCTTCTGGTGGTGACGATGGAAAAGTGATGGTTTGGGACCTCAACAGGTTTGCTATGTCATCTTAAACATAACTTAGATGCAGCCTTTGTTTTTGATAACGCGATCTATAAGTCTTTCCTTGACATGATTTCGATTTTGCATGCATGTGCATTGTGCATGGGTGCGTCTTCATTTTCTGCCTCAATGTGCGCACTTGCCTGTGTTGGTGCCTGTATGCGTGTGTCTTTGTCTGTCTACATGCATGTTATTTATTGTCTTTCTGGAGCACATTGATAGTACAATCAAGAGCCTTTCATTGATAGTACAATCCTTGGATTTGAGAACAAACTTCCTTCCCCCATTCATTCTCATATCCATGTATTTATCCATTACCCCCTTTGTACCAGGGGTCTCAGATCCTTGATCTGTGATCCTTTGTTTGAATAGCTTTGATTCTTGTCATGGAGCCTGCAACACGCCAGTGTGCACCACACCACTATAGATCCTCAATCATTGTCACTTATTTTCTTCTCCTAATGCATCTAAAAGTTCTATAAATCACTCAACAATGAAATAGTAAAGTCTATGTTGCATACATTCTTCTATCAAGTGCCGCCTTGTTCCAATAGCTTGCATGTGTCACAAAAACCGAGACACAAAAAGAAAATAAAAACAATAATAATTTCACTAAAACAAATGAAATCCAAATGCATTATCATTATGCATTTGGTCAAATCCAACAAACAATACATATCAAAGAACAAGAACAAGAACAAGAACAAGAACAAAATTCTTTTTATTAATAAAAAATATTCACACACACACACACACACACTGTAACAAGAAGGGTTCAAGAATACAAAGTGCACAAGCCCACTAAAGGGCAAAGTCACAAGCCAAGGCAGTAATAATACAAGCCACTAAGGGCATTCACAAAGCCACACAAGGGCACTTGCACACATGAAAAATAGTAATATGAATACACAAAAAATGTAGAAAATACAAGGTGGGGATTGCCCCATACACACACACACACACACACACACACACACACACAAGAGCTAGTCGTTAGACCATCCTAATCACTAGCTAGCCAAAAGTCTGAAATGCCCTTAAGGGCATTACAAAATACAAAAAAGAGGATAAAATACAACAAAAAATATTACATATTAATCCAAAAAATGCATTATAAACTATATATATATATATGTATATATATATATATATATGTATATATATATGTGTGTGTGTGTGTGTGCGCGCGCTGGTACTGCCCCCTTTTCTTATTCTGCCCCATTAGGCCCTTTCAAAAATCATTGTTTTTTTGCGTTTTTTCTCTAACACCATTTTTCCTCACATCTAAACCATATCAGCCAAGAAAGAGGATGCTCAAGGAAGATGATGAAAAGAGTCTTTCAGAAAGAAACTTCATTACTTTAGAAATGAGAGAAAGAATACATCTTAAAGGGGACACCCCCTCATGGTAACACTCTATGTCACATAGGTGCGGGTGCGGTGATGCGGCACTTTAAAAAAACTTGGGTGCGGGAGGGTATATATATATATATATAATTTTTAACAGTTAACAACAGTAACACTAATTTTTAATAGTTTTTTTTTTCTGAGTCTAGATTTGGACATTTATGACCCTGGGTGTGTTGACCACACCCAAGGTCGGCTTGACCGCACCGGGTGCCGCACCCGCACCGACACCCAAGTTGCATCACATCGATGCGGGTGCGACATCCTGTTGGCCGAATCCCTGTGACATAAGTTGCACTATAAGACAAATTTAGTTGACTCACTACCTCCTAAAATACAAAATTGCCCCTCATAAATAATCATGTGTACAAGAATGAGAGAAGGTAGCACAAAACTAAAAATACATATGGTACATCATGTGTACAAGAATGAGAGAAGGTAGCACAAAACTAAAAATCATAAATAATCATGTGTACAAGAATGAGAGTAGGAAATGTCTTAATGTGAATAGAGAAGTAGTTGTATATGTATCAAGGCAATTAAAGGATTGTAAGACGAATCTAACTCATTGTTTTGAGCAGTGGAGATCATTTTCGTTTTGAAAATTTGGAGGCATTATCTGTATGGCGAACAATTTGAGATATACATTGATAAAAAAAACTTGAAATATTTGCATTCGCTAAAATAACTTGAAATTCATAGGGGAGACCCGTACCTCTGTCCGACGCTAGGTGGCTACTGCAACCGCGTGAGGTTGATCCCACCGACCTCGATTGCTCACCGTGAGGGACGTGGGCACGATTAGGTCCTCCTACCTTCCGATCGCCGAAGATGAGACCATCGAGAACTTTCTTGCCAACGAGAGAGAGAGAGAGAGAGAGAGAGAGAGAGAGAGAGAGAGAGAGAGAGAGAGAGAGAGAGAGAGAGAGAGAGAGATTCAGGATCCCCTATTTGAAGAAGGGGAACCCCCAGAAAGGAAGGAGGGGATAGGTTTTCCCCCCTTTCCATTTGGCAGCCTCGCACGAACCCGCCCCCTGCTTCCATCGTGTAAGGGTTCTTTCAGAACCCTAACCGCTTCCTCCCCTTTGTTTTTATCGGGCAGACCCATCCTTTTTACTAAGTTTTTTTTTTTGTTACACAGGGCGTGACCCGGGTCCGAACCCGGTAACCGACCCCGAGTTGGGTCCGTGTCTTACCCCTTTTATATGGATCCACAAGTTGGATCCAGATGGATCCAACTGTGGATCCTCGTATTAAGTTTATATATATATATTTATTTGTTTTAAATATTTATTATTAATATTTTTATTATTATTATTTTAGTATAAACGTGGATGATATCATTTATACATGAATACCCCTTTATGGGTCCTGGATTCGAAATGTGGATCTTAGGCCCAATTTGCATATTTCAAAATATTTTATTATATATAAAAAAATAATGGCAAAAACTTACGGTTTTTACAAAAATAGACTACCTATCGGCAAAGAGAGAGAGAGAGAGAGAGAGAGAGAGAGAGAGAGAGAGAGAGAGAGAGAGAGAGCAACCCTCCTCTTCTTCTTCTTGGTAGAGAGAGACTGAGAAAGAGAACGAGATACATAGAGAGAGAGGGAAATAGAGGGACGAGAGAGACGAGCGAGAGAGAAACAAAGAAAGAGAGGGAGAGCGAGAGAGACTGAGAGGGAGAGACATGCGTGAGAGAGACTAAGAAAGAGAGGCAGAGCGAGAGAGACTGAGAGGGAGAGACTAAGAAAGAGAGGGAGAGCGAGAGAGATTGAGAGGGAGAGACAAGCGTGAGAGAGACTAAGAAAGAGAGGGAGAGAGACTGAGAGAGAGACGAGTGAGAGAGAGAGAGAGATTGAGAAAGAGAAGCAAAATGAGAGAGATTGAGAGGGAGAGACGAGCGAGAGAGAGAGAGACTGAGAGGGAGAGTTGAGCGAGAGAAAAGTAAGGAGGCTCAACAGGCTTCCTTATTTTTTCCCCTAAAATTGGGTCAAATGGGGGATTTGACTCTTATTTGACCCGATAATAACAAGGGTGCACCTCGCTCTGAGCCGTACTCATCATAGCGTATAAGGCATACACTTAAGTTAATTTGCATTTTTCATGCTTCAAGGCAAAAGGGGCCTTGCCTTGGGCCGAGACATGCTTTGAAGCGCATTTTTAACAATATTGGTGTCCACTGATTAATTTCATTGCTTCTTCGCTTAATGAGCCAAATTTTTTTAAAGCAGTTGATGCATCAAGAGAATATAAAATGTTGAGTATTTGAAGGGGTTTTTATAGAAGTAATAAAAAAAGTGGGTGATGAGAAAGTAGTGCAGATCATCATAAACAATGCTCTAGTTTGTAGAAGTGCAACATTGAGTTTAGAGAGTGTGTATCCTCATATGTTTTGTACTCCTTGTGTAGCACATAACTTGAATCTGACTCTCAAGAGCATCTGCAACCCAAAAGAGGGAAAATATTGATCTGCATATACTCTATGTTCATGGATTGATGAATTGGAAAAAGATGTCAAAAATATAAAAAAATTTATTGTCAACCATCATGATAATGCCATATTTAATAGGCATTCTGATCTAAAATTGTTAAAGGTTGCTGAAACACGTTTTAGATCCATCATTGTGGTGGTGAAAAAAATTAAGTCAAGAATGCTTTGACTAACATGGTAAGTAATGATAATTGGACATTCTATCGTACTAATGATGTTGCCAAGGCCCAAAAAATTAAGAAATGCATTATTGATGATGAATTTTGAGGTAGAGTCATGTACTTTCTTGAGTTTATGCAACCTATTTGGGAAATGCTTAGAAAAGTTGACAAGGATGAATCTATGCTTTATAAAGTTTATGAAATGTAGGATAATATGATTGAAAAAATTCAAGTTTCAGTTTTCAAGTATGAGGAAAAAATCCTGCATTGGATGATTTTGATTTTTTTAATTATATACATTCAATTTTAGTTAAAAGATTGGATAAGAGCAACACTCCTTTGCATTGCATTATATATTCTTTCAATCCCAAATATTATGCAAAAGAAGTGGTAGGAAGGTGGTGTTGGTCGTGTTCCTCCAAATTTAGACCCATTGCTATCAAGGCATATGGATATGTGTATAGCAAGACTTTATCGAGAACCACGTATTATAAAGCAAGCCACACATGAGTTTGAAATTTTTTTCTTTAGAAGGTTTTATGGACAAACAATACTAACAAGAGAGGAGAAGGATATAGATCCTATAATATGGTGGTCAACATATGGATCACAAACACCTTTTCTCCAGCGTCTTGCATTGCGATTGCTATCTCAGTGTAACGCCCCAAAATCGTGGACTTGAAACCTTTTATGAAAAAGGTTGAAAGCTTTGAAATCAATCATTTATCAGAGTTTGAAACAGAAGTTTCGCGGAAGATCAGGTTTAAAATAGCAAATCCCTGAACCTTGGGCACATTACAACGCAAATTCCCCTTTACAAACCGATTTGCAATTCAAGTATATATATTTTATTGAAATGAAAAGAAGAACGAAGTTTTGGTAACACAGTTTTAGTAATCCAGAGTTTTAATAAGAAGAGATGCTTTCAAAGAAACTTTATACCACATTTACCAAAAGGGTCCCTAGGAGCGCAACATCAGGAAAGGGGCCTTGCCTTGAACGCATCACACCATCGTGCTATCGCAAGTTGTATAACCTGTTCACCATCTGCCCATGAAATGGGCCAGTCTCACAACAGACAAGTAGGGGGCAAAAGACAAGAAAGAACAAAGACTGCAATAAGCAAGATAAACACTAGATCAAGCAGAAAAAGCAAGACTAGCGGATCTAACAAAAGTACTATTGAGTAAGCCAAACTCTAGTAAAGCAAAACAGCTAAATACAAGAGCAGGAAGGATCATAGTGCTACACAAGCAACTATAGCGATCCCACAAATACTATAGGTGAAGAGTGACTAACTCTATCCAACAATCAAACAAAGCAATTGCATAAGACAAGCATTCATAAGCTACACATGATAAGCAATCATACGGTAGCAGTTATATCACAATATATAAGCAGCTTATAAGCCAAGCAGCTACATCAGTCCTAGTTGCCACCAGTTCGTAGATTACGAGCTGTATGCAATCACATCAATCATAAGAGACACAAGCCAACGAATAAACATTTAACTAGTATGAGAAGTTAGTTATCACTGAGCAAAGAACTGCACAAGCAGTTTAACCAACTTAGAGTAATGCCTCGACAGACGTGCATAACTCAACAAGTAACATATGGCCAAGAGAGTAAGCAAGCAATCAAGTCACATCACAATACGAATATCTCATAATCGTGTGCATAAGTTATATCTTGTTCTCTTTATAAGCAGGTCGTTGTGGGTACGCACAAGGCAAAACGTATAAACAACCGAGATCGATTCGGGGGTCCATTATGCTATGTATTTTATTATACCCCGAATGACTGACTGAGTCCGCTCCTAAGGGGACGACCAGTGACCAAGAGAGTAAATCCCCAAAGGCAAACGAAGGCCCATGGATGCATCCAACTTCTGCAGAAGTGGCCTGAAGTATTTCCCCTAACCTCCGATGACCGGGGAAGTCAGATCTTTGCCCGTGATTGCCATTAATGACTGTTCATCGGAGTTTTGTACCATCCATCCTCTCTCTTGATGAACTGTCCCAAATGAGCACGACAAGGGGTTTCTTAACCGCCGTTCTATTCTACATGCTCTGGTCTTTCAACCCAATCGAGCATCTTGCCTGTGAAGGCACATGATTATTATTTATGTGAATTATACGCGTCATTGCGCGTTCGAGGCAACCACACACCTCTCATCCTACTCATCGCAGTACGCAACGTACTTGTTTAAAAGTACAACCATGATGAGAGGGGTCAACTCATAGTGAGGGTAGAAACATCTCCTGTGATCTCAAACACGTGCCATTGCACGTTCGAGGTAGACATATACCTCTCATCCTACTCATCGTAGTACGTCAAGTACCTGTTCAAAAGTACAACCACGATGAGAGGGGTAGAGATCTCTTGGGAGGAAATCTCCCAACACTTCTGCTTTACAGAAGTCCACAATGAACTCATTTCAGTTCCAACTTATCGTGCTCTGGTCCTTTAGACAATCGCAAGCATTCTGCCTATTAGGCAAATATCAACATAACAGGATTTAACTTAAAGTATCAATATACGTTTAGAGGTTACTACAGACCTCTCGTCCTGCTCTTCGTAGTCCAAACATATTGTACACGACTAAGGGTACGACTATAAGGAGATGCGCATGGATTTCTTAGGAGAAATCCATCAACAATACTTTCGCGAAGGAAGGCGCTACTATCTTAGTTGGACCAGAAAGCCTAGAAACTAGGTCTTGTATCAGAAGTGATGTAACGCCAATCTAGCGATGGCGCAAGTACCTCAATAGGATTCCTGCCCTACTCGTGCACATGCTCCTAAACAAGGTTATCTGAGTCGTATCAGATAGGCGAACTGAGGTTGTAACACACTTTCTTCAAATACATCGATTTGGGAGATCCAGCCGCTATCTCTGCTTCACAAAGCTATACATCTTTGAAAATAGGTTTGCACCTAAGATCATCATCTTTGGAGAACAAGTGCATAAGTGTGTGTCGTGACTCTTAAGACAAGTAAAACAATATTACACTATACACTCGAAGCTGCACTCAGGGAGTGCAAGCTGACAAAAGGCAAACTCATGTACATACTAATACAATGACAAATCAAGGGGCAAGACTCGATGTGCGAAGTTGCACCGCGAGGGTAGAACGCTAGAGCTATACACGAGGTATGAAATCATACATCGACCATCGAAACACAGAAGCCGACAACTACGTAAGCAACTCACGGGGTATAGGATCATATCCTGACTAAGCAAGTGTAAAGGGTGACTCACGAGACATGGGGTTGTACCTCGATTAAACGATAAGCGTAAACAAGGAGCATACGACCGAGATAAGAATGCATGCATCAGCAAAGCATATGCACGAAGTGCGGCAGCAAGACGAACACATACAAAAGTAAGTGCGACATCCAACATCACAGCAATAAGAAAGTAAAGTAAGAAGAGTAAAGCAAGTAGTAAGGCCATGGCGCATAGAGCACAAGGCAACAAATAAATGCAGAAAGTAAAATGCAAGAACGTAAAGGAGGACCAAGATTGCATCCTGGAGTAAAAAGGTATACAAGTAAATGTCATGGCGCATAAAGCGCGGGGCAACAGAAAAGTTGAGACAGAAAGTAAATGCCAAGGCGCATAAAGTGCGGGGCAACAAGAAAGTAAAGTACAGAAAGTAAAGAGGACAAGGATCGCGAAACCGCGTCCTTAAATTAAAAGACATGAATTAAAAGCCTAGGCATATATAGCGCGGCGGCAACAGAAAGAAAAGTACAAGAAAAGTAAAGAGGACAAGGATCACGAAACCGTGTCCTTGAAGGTAAAGACATACATATATATATATATTATACATATACATATATCATCCTCTTTTAGTTATCTTTCCTTATTTTAGCATTTATCCGTTCATTGTCCTTTTACGCAAAAATCCCCTACCTTAAGGGGTTGCGGGTCCTCGTACGCCAACGGCGTAAGTAAGCGCAAGCTCGAGCCACGAAGGCGAGCTGGATCCACCATTCAACCTGCGATGCTTGGAACGTTAGTATATGTCGTAATATAAACAAGAAGCGGGTCCGGTAAGACCTGCAGTGGTACCAGGCTCCAAACACGAGAGCAGGCAGGGAGCTCAACTCCCTGCAGAAGAGGGACAAAGGCAGCAAGGCCTCCTGCCTGCAGGAGGCAGAGACAGGAACTTTGCATCCTGCAGACAAGGGTGCCAGAGGCAGGGGCCTCAGCCCTGCTTGGCATCAACAACAGAGGTAGGGAGCAAGAGCTCCTTGTCTGCCAGAACAAAGAAAGGCAGGGGAGGGAGCAGGGGTTCCCTGCCAATCCTGCCACAACAAGACAAGGGGGAAACACTATCAGAACACGAAACAAGACAGGGGGCACAACCTCCCTGCGGGAAACGAGACAGGCCTGTCGTTAGCAAGAACAAGGCAAGGGGCAAAGCCCCTTGCTAGAGAACAAACGAGGTGCAGGGGGCATTGCCCCTTGCTTGAAAGCAGGAAAGCAGGCGAGCTTCACCCCCTGCTAGGAATCCAAAGGAGGCAGGGGGCAAAACCCCCTACCGAGAAGCAACAAGAGTGCAGGGGGGCTCCGCCCCCTGCCGGCAAACAAAAGAAGGCAGGGGGGGCGAAGCCCCCTGCCGAGAAGCAAAACAAAGGCAGGGGAGGCCTCGCCCCTTGCCGGGAAACAAGAGAAGGCAGGGGTGTGAAGCGCCCTGCTGACAAAGGCAGGGGGACCTCGCCCCCTGCCGACGAGAGGCAGCGATAGGGGGCTTAACCCCCCCTGTCGACCGACTGCAAAAAGGCAGGGGGGTAACCCCCTGCCGACAAGAGGTGACGAAAGGGCGCTCAGCGCCCTGTCGACCAACCCCTCACAAAGGAAAAGAAGAAGAGAAGAGTTTTTTTTTTACCTCAGGAGACCATAGCGATGGGGGAGTCCACGGATCACCCAGGAGATGGCGACGAAACCTTGCTCAATAGGCAAAAAGGGACCGAGGAGATGATGGCCTTGGGGTTGCTCCGATGCTGGGAGGAGGAGAAGGTGGCTGATGACGGGTCAGGAAAGGCGTCGGGGACAGGGGGTCGCCGACGCTCAGAGATCGTCGATCACAGCAGAGAAGAAGAAGAAAGTGGTGGCCGACAGTGAGTCACCGGCAACAGAGGTCATCGAGGCTTGGAGGTCAGCGACGACGGGGAACTCAGGCGGCGAGGGTCAAAAACTATTTCTCAAGTTTTAGCCTTATTTAAAGCATCTAGTTCAACTTTCATTGCTTCAACCCAATGAAAAATATTTTTTGCTTGATTATAATGGGAAGGTTCATAGTAAGAATGCAAGGCTATTAGACAAGCTCTATAGTTAGATGAGAGAGTTTCATAAGAGACAAACCTATTAGGTGGAATTGATTCTCTAGAAGATCGCCTAAGAGAGGTTTTTCCTAGGGGTTCATTAAGCCACAATAATTTTTCTAAAGCACTAATAGGTTGCGCTTGCTCACGCCGAGTGTATACTTGGAGATTGTCACCATTAGTTGGTGATAGATACCTCAATATCATGAGAATCATTTTTATGAGTATTTTCTAAAAATTCTGGATGACTTAAAGAGTCATCATTTGAATCTTCTAAAAGATCATAGATAAACATATAATCAATTTCATTTGGTTTTTCCAATATTTCAAAACCATTTTCATCTTCTAAAAAAGTCACATATTTGGAAACACATAACTTATTGTTTTTATAGTCAAAGCATCTATAACCCTTTTGATTTTCACCATATCCTAAAAATACGCATTCAATTGCTTTTGGTGACAATTTATCTCTTTTATGCAAGAGAACAAAGCATTTACACCCAAAAATACGAAGACGATTGTAATTGGGTGTTATATTGAAAAGCTTTTCATAAGGAGAGATATTGTTCAATTTTGAAGATGGCATTCTATTGATTAAATTGGTGGAGGTTAACACGGCTTTGGCCCAAAATTTTTTAGGAATATTTTTAGAAATGAGTAATGATCTAGTGGTTTCTAAAATATGTCTATGTTTTCTTTCCGCTAGACCGTATTGTTGAGGAGTTCTTAGGCATGATTTTTTATGACAAATGCCATGTTGTTTTAAATATGATTGAAACTCATTTGATAAATATTCTCCACCCAAATCGGATCTAAAAATGGATATGCGGCTTTGAAATTGATTTTGAACTTTTGCATGAAATTCTTTGAAAAAGTTAAAAACTTTCGATTTAAGGTTAAGAAAATAGATCCATACATATCTAGTATAATCATCAATAAAGGTAACATAATATGAATAACCACCTTTAGATAGAACCGGAGATGGTCCCCATACATCAGAATGCACCAATTCAAAAGGTCTTGTTGACACAAAGGTTCTAATAGGAAAATGAATAGACTTCATTTTTCCAAAAATGCAATCTTTGCAATTGATATCTTTTTCTTTACAAAACTTGTTTCCTATGACACAAGGATTCGGCTAGCAGGGTGTCGCACCCGCACCGCGGGTGCGGGTGCGGCACTAGGTGCGGTCAACCCGATCCTGGGTGCGTTGACCACACCCAGGATCATTTTAATCCATTTTTGTTTGGATTTTTTTTTAAATTGCCCTATGAAATGGGTTGCAGAATTTAAAAAAAAAAAATTCTGGACAGCTGCTGCTCTTGTTTTATAAAGGGGCACTTGTGTCCACAACATCTGACGAGCTTTGTTGGCATCCCATGCTATTCCTGCCTCCAAACAATTAATTCACAGCGTTGGAAAACGTACTGTTAACTTGGAAATGATGATCCATCTTCCTCAAAAATTAAAACCAAAATTCAAGAGCCTTTTGAAGTCTTTATGCTTCAACCAACCAAATCCTTTTTCGTCAAGGATTTTCTCTCTCTATAATAAATGATAATGATGGTGGTAGAGTAGAGCCTTGTTGGCTATTAGTATTCACTTTTCTCCTGATGAGGTGCTCTAGCCGTAGCCTTGTGTAGACCTCTCTTTTCCACATGTCAAATCCAATAAATTTCTTTTAGCTGTCATCTGTGTGCAACTGTATATAAAATGAAATTTGAAGAACCCTAGGAGTGGCGTCGTAGGCCTCGTGAAGACTCTCTCCAACAAACCACGTCAAACCTTTCACTTATATTTTTTTTCGTGAAGACCAACGAGTTTCAGACATGATTGAATCATGACAGTTAGCAGAACCCAGCTGGCTGGGTCGATCAGATTGCCAATCCTTTCGGTTCATCAATTTTGTCTCGTTGAGCTAAAGTACACAACAAGCAGAACGTGGGTAACAAGTCTTCACCCCCGACCCCCTTCTCTCTCTCTATATATATATATTATTATTTTTTTTTACATTTTTGCCCCTGCCGCACCCGGGTTTTTTGGAAGTGCCGAATCCCCGCACCCGCACCCATGTGACATAGCTTGTTTCCAAAATGAAAAAGATACATTTTAGAGTAACTTGGATGTCCATGCCTTTTATGCCAAGTTTCAATATTTTTATCTTGGACATAAGTACAAAAAGAGGTATTAGGAAGCATTAAGTGATCCATAAAATAAAGATCTCCCTTCCTATGGCCTTGCCCAATCCGCTTCCAGGACCGTAGATCCTGCACAAAGCACCCTTGAGATGAGAAGGATATTTCACATCCATGGTCGACAATTTGGGAAACGGAAAAACGGTTAAGATTTAGTTTAGAAACTATTTTTACTTTTGGAACAAGGAAATTTTGAATATTTTTAGAATCAAGAGTTCCAATACCATTTATTTTGAGAAAAGTTCCATCGGCTGTAGAGACACAAGATATTTTTGAATTGGTGCTCACATTGGTTAATGCATTTTCATGAGGAGTCATGTGAAAAGAGGCTTCAGAATCTAAAATTCAAGAGTACGTACCGGGAGGTGATGATGAGGCAATGGCGGCACCGGAGGTGGAAGAAGTGGCCTTTAGAATTTGTTGGAGAGCCATGGAAATTTGACCAAGAGTATCCTTGAGATCCCTGTTTTTGCCTTCATCTTCTTTGGTGGAGGATTTCTCAACGGAAGCCACCTTTGGCTTGAATGTCTCATTTAACTTTGGGCAAACGGGTTTATTATGTTCCAGCTCATAACAATGATGACATATAATAATTTTTCTTCCACCACTCCTTTGCTTACGAAAATGAGGTGGCTTGTATGTTTTAACATGATTGCTGGGTTTAAATACGGCAAGAACTTCATCTATGCTTTTACTCATGCTATGCCTAGTCTCTTCTTGAGTGATTTCGGCAATAACCTCCTCTAAATGAGGAAACATAGATCTATGGAGGAGTGAGACTCTAACTTGTTCAAATTCGGGATGAAGCCCAAATAAAAATTGAAACAATCTATCTTGTTCTATTTGCTTTTGTCTTAGTTCCACATCCTCCGTAGCCACCCATTTAGGATCTAAAAGAGCCAATTCATCCCACAAAGGATTTAGAGCACTATAATAGTCTTGTATGCTCATGTCGCCTTATTTTGTGGTTCTTACTTTTTCTTATAAAAAGTAAGCTCTTGCAAGATCCTTTTGGGTATACATACTCTTCATAAAAAACCAAGCTTCATTTGCCCGGCGGAATTTTGCAATATTTGCACATACCTTAAGTTCAACGTTATTCATAAACCATGCTAGGATTTTTGCATGGTTGCTCTCCCAATCTTCCATTTGGTGATGATAATCTTCAATGGCCTTGAGACGAACATCACCTTTAAGCGCTTTCTCTTGATCTTCTTCCATCTTTGTGAGCTTAAGTTGGGGTTCCGGAACGGTTCCCATTACATAACCCCAAAGCTTATTGCCTTTGAGATTATTCTCCATTGCGGATGCCCATAATTTTTCCCATTAAGCTTGAATGATAGGTCGATCTTGACTTCTATTGATTCAAAATGACGATGTGAAAAAGAAAGGAAGTAGAGAAAGACAAGATTTCACCTTAGAGAATCGTATGGCTCTGATACCATGTAATGAAGTATGCGGAAGAATTCAAGAATGCCAATGCATTCACTATGTCCAACACCGGACAAAAGAAACAAGCATAAGAGAGAAAATCCACTAAGGGATATACGAAAGGCCTTACAACAAGGCTACACACATAAAATAAATACCCATTTTATTGGAGAGGGGCTCTCTAAAAGCAATACAAGATACAAGGGGGTTTCCCCTATTTATAAACAAAGGGAGACTAAAGGGAGCTCCCAATAGAGTCGTTGGGAGCCCCCAACGGTCACAATTGTGATGGTTGGGGGCCACAACGACTCCATTGTGGGGCCCCTTTAGTATCCCAAATAAAGATTAAAAAAAAACAAAAAATAAAAATAAAAAACAGAAAAATAAAAAGAATTAAAACAAGTACCCCTATCAGGTACTTTCGAAAAGACCATAATACCCCTATCGGGTATTATAGTGAATACATCTATATATTTATATATATAGATGTATTAATACATATGTTTTAACATATATATACCCTCACCGCACTCCCACACCCAAGTTTCTTTAAAGTGCCACATTGCCGCACCCGCATCCGCACCCACACCTATGTGACATAGTTCAGAACTATAACAACACACTTTTGATTTATGTATGCTCAAGAGGGCTCTGGGCTCTACTTATCGGGCTAGGGGGGCAGTTTGTAACATCAACTGATGAAATATTTGAAAGTGTGAAAAGACTTCAGATTTGTGTTTAAGAAAATAGATCCAAGTGTGTCTCGTGAAATCATTTACAAAGATTACATAATAAATAAAGCCACCTTCGGAGCTAATAGGTGTGGGGCCCTATACATCTGAGTGTATTAATTCTAGTTGTCGAGAAGTGACAAAAGTTCTTTCTTGAAATGGTTGTCTTTTCATTTTTCTCAGAATACATTTTTCACATTTAAAAGTTTCAAAATTATAAAAAAAAATCATCTTTGGAAATAACTGGAGCTTGGATACACTAGGATGTCCTAGTCTTATGTACCATAAGTCTAAGTCAATCTTTTGAACATTACAACACAATGTATTCTTAGGTATATCCAAAAAATTCATATAGTATAAGCCTCATTCTCTATGGCCTTCCCCAATCAACTTTCCTGACTGGTGATCTTGCCCTCGACATTCACGAGAGGAGAAAAAAACATTACATCCATGGTCAATTAATTGTGAAACAGATAAAAGATTTAAATTTAGTTTAGGAATATATCTAACTTGTGGAATACAAAATCTTTTCGAGTTTTCGAAATTCCTAATTTCTTTAATTTCAAGAGATGTCCCATCAACAGCAAACACATTTGACCCATTTAAGTTATGACATTTAGATAAGATATTAATGTTTAGGGTCATATGAAAAGATGCACTTGAGTCAAGAAGCCAAAGAGATTTACCTGGATCTGAGGTGCTAATGGAAGAGATTGCGGCTACAGTCGAGGACGACGTTCCCTTGAACAGTGGTTGAAGTGCTTCCACTAGTTGTACTAGAGATATGCTTCCAATGAAAGATTCATTGGATTCTTGCGGAGGTCCGACAGAGGCAACTTTCTTTTCATATGGTTTCTTCAGTTTTGGGTATGCTCCTTAGTGGGCAAGGGGGTTTGGGGTTTTACATTGATGGCTGACACTGAAGAAGGGATGGATCAAGTGATTGTACATCCAGTGGACATAAAATAGACTGTTTTTCCCTGGCCATCCAAAGAAAAAAAGTGTTTGATTTGTGTATGATCTAAAAGAGCTAGTTTTGGATTAGGGCTATTGTGTTAATCTAATCTCTGCTTCTGATTGATATGATGTCAAGAAAAAATTCCAGATATAACTCATTTTCCTTATTATACTATCTGATCTTGGTTTAAAGCCAAGTGTTCTTGCATGTTCTTTCTAGAAGGCACAGGGTTTGTATCTCATTCAATTCATAACCTTGTTATCACCTTGAATGATTCATTATTTCCTTCAGAATTGGTGATGAGCAAGCTCCTGAAGATGCCGAGGATGGGCCTCCCGAGCTGCTCTTTATTCATGGTGGTCATACTGGAAAGATCTCAGACTTCTCATGGAGCTATAACGATGATTGGATCATGTCAAGTGTCGCTGAGGATAACACTCTTCAAATTTGGCAGATGGCAAAAAATATTTACAATTTTGATGATGATGATCTGAACTGTGAAGATCATCAATAGGTTGCAGTCAGCTAGCAGTTTACCGTCTATGGTCTGAAAAATGAACTGATAAAGCAATTACAAGAACATATCTTCTTACACATTCATATGAAAACTTTTCTATTTTCTTGACCTTATTCTCATGATGTATAGAAGCACTGGCATGATCTGGAACATCAAAGTGAGCTGGCTAAAGTCCGCATTAAATGCATGAGCCAGAGCCTGGCTGGTTTACAATGGTGGAGAATAGGCAGCTTAAAACTGCTGGTCATATGTCCTTTATTCTTACTATACATATCTGTCCCTTCATATTCAAAACAATGTTTACAGTATTCTCCTGTAAGATGTCAGTTAAATGCAACATTTTGGAAGCCTAACAGCATTAATTTTAATGTATCAACTCTACATTAAGGAAATATTTGAAATCCAGGTTATTTTAGGTTCTTTTTCATGCAAAGGAGGATTCAGTATCTTTCAGTCATGCACTGTACAAATTTGCTTTAAAGCAGTTGCCATTAAAAGAAGTGACCATGTTTGTGTTCTTTTACTAAAAGTGTTTGAGATATTTTGCTGCTGTTGTGTCTGTTTGAATGTTAGATTCCTTAATTTCACAAGTTGGGAGTCATAAAATTCTCAGATGTGCAAGCTAAGCTTTTTAAGGCTAAAATGCTATGAAAGTCATAGGACAGTAACTTCAGAAAGTTGTTTAAAAGGTTTTGTCAAAATGTTGGAAATTTAGTGTATGGACAAATGAATGAAGAAATGAATCATAGCTTTTTTGAAAAAGAAATGAATCATAGCTATTCATTAAGATAAATTGGAATTTTGGTAGTACTGGAACAACCTCAAATTACACTATTAAGTTGTATGCACTGGATCTTATGCAACTACTATGTAGTTAAATAACCTACTTCTAGTTAATCTATGTAATCTAGTAGCAGCTGTCCTAGAAATTCAACTCTCCATTTAGTATGAGCAGAGTTCTATATAATCAAGTAAGCAGCTGACCAGTTAAGTTCATGAAAGCAACTCCTGCAAAACACTGTTTTAATGTTTTTATTTATGAAACAAAAGTTGTAAATCAGCATGATGCTTGGATGACCGGTCATACCTGTCAGTTTTCTAATTCCAAGAAAATCTTACCAAATTGTGCAAGGTGTGAATGAGTGTTTATGTAATCAAAACGACATGAACACTATATGAAACTGGAATCATATATGCATCTTTTTTTTTTAATCTAAGTACAATGAATGAATCCTGTAGGATGCATTAAGCTTGCATTCATGAGCATCAATGTATTTAGGACAAATTAATATCTATATGTATCTATTTATTTCTTTAGTGATACATGCATATTAGCATGAACAAACAAAATGTGTTACGCTGTCGTTCCAGCCATTAAGTTGAATCGATACGCATAATGACATGCATCCCAGCATAGTCATGTACATTGTCCCATAATTCATATATAACGGTCGATGACCATACATCAGCCATGACTAAGACCCATAGCTGAATATATGTATTTTCATACTTGTACTGAGATGGTGTGCAACATACGTGTGCCTTATGGCACCATGCACACGGATAGAGATACTATGCCCTAACCTCTGTCAATGAACCAAATCTCAAAACCGTGGGTATGGCTGGATCTATTGGTTATTGCCCTCCTCCAAGCTGCACCTAATCCATTACCTCTACCACTTTCGAGAGAGAGAGAGAGAGAGAGAGAGAGAGAGAGAGAGAGAGAGAGAGAGAGAGAGAGAGAGAGAGAGAAACTAAAAGAAGAGCGGGACGTGAATAAGGGTCTCCCTTCTTATAAGAGATGTCCTTAATTCAAATGAGGAATAGGAAATCACTAAGTTTCTTATTTTCATTTGAATCCTACCATACAATTTCCTTTCAATCCTTTAAAAAAATAAAACGTGAATGAGGTAAGACTTCTCTCTTACCTTTTACTTTATTTCTTGCTGTATTTTGTTCTTTCTTATTTCATTTCCTTTTGATTTAGTTTAGGAAACTTTTTCCTACACGCTGGATGGGATAAAACAAGTAGGTGAAACCATAAAAAAGTAGGTGATTTAGTTTAGGAAATTTCTCGTTTTTAAAAAACTCATGAGAAATTGAAAAAAATCCATAGATCTCACATTTTTTTCGGCAAAATCTCGACAATAAAAAATAAATTAAAAAATCTAAAATTTATTTTTATAAGAAAATATTAATAAACATTATTTAAAAATAAAAATACATGCTTTTTTTTTGCGATAAATAGCCGTTTAATTATGTTTTTTTCATAAATCTTGTGATATTTTGAAAATCTCGTGAGAAATTGCCGTTTTAAACTTTCAAGCAATTTCTCATGATATTATCGTGAGATTTTCATAAATCTCACGATATTTGTCACTATGGGTGAAACAACCCAGCCTACTTGGGCCTCTTCTTGGTTTAAAAATGGATCCAAATCCATTTGGAGATCCATATACTATAATGGGGCCCATATAGAGGCATCCCTTCCAATGTACTTCACACTCTAATAATACATTAATTAATTATCCAAATTAAATCTGTTTTTACTCGAATTCACTTTTAATCAAATCCTTTTACTAAATTCAATTTAACTCACCTTGAAATTCAATTTACCATTACATTACCTATTAAATAAAAATCTAATTCTACCTTAACTTTAAATTCAAATTGAATAAAATTCCAATCTCAAGTTACACCTTAAACTAAACGTGGATATTGGATCAGTTCAAAATCATTGACGGATCAAATTCCAGTCATACCATAAAATTTAATATTATTTCCTTCATATATATATATATATATTTGAATTTTGTCTCACATGCCAAAATAAGAGAGAAGGGGGTCGATTTTCCCTTCTTTGGTAAGTGGGTGCCACTGCGGGGGGGGGGGGGGGGGGGGGGGGGGGAGGATCCACCCTATCCTCTATAGACTAAAAAATTATGCTTAAATTTTAGTATTAATTTAAAACTCACTTTAAGTTTCCTAATTTATCCCGGATCCAAATTTGGATTATATTCTATTTTGGATCAACCAAATATCCAAATCCAATTCTAAAATGAATTTTGGATTTCTCCAAGATCCAATACCCAAACTCCATATCCGATATAATTGGTCAGATGACTGAGATCTAATATAATTGAATGGGATCCAAAATCAAAATTACTAAAGCTAATTTTCCATTAGCCCCTAAAAAGACCAAGACTATATTAATTTTTTCTTACCTAACCTACTTGCCTTAAGTAGTTTTTCTTGTTTTAATTTACACCAAAAAGACATGGAGGGGAAACCCATTAATATCCAAAAATCATAAATTTAACTCAAATTCAAACCCAATTCCATTGAAATGCCAACTTAAATCAACTTTAAATGAAATTCAAAATCCTCTAAAATTTAAATCAAGCTAATTCCAAATTAATCTCGAAGTTAATTAAACTCCTATTGAAATTCAGATTAAATTCACACTGAATGCCTATTTTTAATATGAATGAAATCACTTCGAATTCAATCTATATTAAAAATTTATTTTAGGGTTTCAGGTAGGATTTTGAATTATTAATCGAAGTCCAGTCTAGTTTGGATCCTGGATAGAGAGCCAGTATAAACACTCAAACATAATGATTCAAATAGGGCAATCAACTGAAAATTCATATTAAATCAGTAGAAAAATCCTTGAAATTTCTCAGATGTTACACCATAACCTCTATGTTCAGCAGGGTGCAGTGCTCTGCTGTACTATAGCAGAGACAACCGGCTGGTGGTCTGTAGACTCCAACAGGTTAGCATAAGAAAAATTATTTATTTGTATTATACATATATTTTTTGGCAACGACAGACATGCTATCTGTCGTAGCAGATCTGATAACCTGCAGGTTGGAGGTCAAGCAGACTCCTGCCTACCTTGTTTGGTGTATTGCCATGAGCAGCGGCAGCATCCAGCAAGGTGTCGCGTGCCCTACTGCAGCCTACTGTGCTCAGATCCCAGCAAAACTGACCCAGGTCTGACTAGGTCAGACTGGCCAAGTCTAGTCTGGTTTGACCCACTCGACGAGGCCTCGAGGAAGGGACTGGGGTTGTGTACGCCCTAGATCATCCCCTGCACACCAAACACATTTAATTCTTTGAAGCCCGTGCTTTTCTCGAAAGCCCAAACCGTGTGTTTTGCTCTTTTGGCGAGCCGAGTGACATCTCTGTATTGCAAATCGTGTGTCCATATTCTAAAATATATGAGACCTCATATCAAACTTCTATAAACCTCTCAGGTACGTATGCTAGCCCTCCTTAGCCTTACTCTACCTTTTGTTAATTTTTTAGGCATTGAAACCCAAAACTATATCTCGTTGAGTGCCCGAAACTCCTGAAATTGCTGAACCGATAGATCCTGATCACCCAAAACCTTTCTTTGAGTTTAAGTCATATCCTAAACCCTCACAAACATTCCAAGGTGACCCAAAACCTTTCTTTGAGTTTAAGTCATATCCTAAACCCTCACAAACATTCCAAGGTGACCCTAGAAGCCTTGTACGAGAGCATCTCAGTTCTAAAACAAAACTATACTCGAAACGTCAATCCAAATCGTACTTACTCGATTTAGCCAATTAACCCTGTTTCTTCCATTTCTCTCAATATGCAACCATGGTTACCCATAAACATCTTTCCCACCGTGTCCAATAGGGTTTTAAGCCCTTGACATGTGTACCATAGGTTACATGATCAAGAAATCTTAGGTTCGATTCTTTTGAGTTCGTCGGGCTCAAATTGAATTAGCCATTCGTTGAAAATCTGGATCTACCTTTCGGACATTCTTTCGAACCACTAACTTAATAATTTTTGGAGGGTCATAACAGATCAGCATTGGCCTTGGCTTGCTAGCCATTGCCAGTTTAACCATTTTTTGGCCAATAGATTGAAACATTATAAAAAAAATTAAATTTTTTTTGGCCATTCTTGAACAGAAAATAGCCAGCACAGTACCATTCGGGTTTGGTGATACCGTGACGACCATTTTTTGGCAGGTGACCGACCGGAAATGGCCAAAATTCTGATGCACCTGATGAACCAGAGTCGGATCCAACCATGACGAGTCACAAAGATCCAAAGAAGAAGAAGAAAGGGCAACTTTATAATTTGGGATCTAGGATAAAAAATGGATCCTCAATTAGCATTTTTGCTTTGGATTAGATTTTATTATTTTGGATTATATTTTTATTTTGATCTTATCTCAAGATCCATCGCAGAGATCAGGGTTTTGTTAGTTTCCTATATATAGTTGTTATGTGGGTTTTGGTGGAGAGCTCGTTGGATTAAGACCTTGCTTATTTTTTTCTTTAATCTTATGAGTTAGTTCCTATTTTTCAAGCTCAATTAGTGCTTCAACTTGAGACGTTCAAGCTCATATTTGTGACAAGAGTTGTATTGATAATTTCTCTTAATAACATTTTTATGATTCCAAGAAAAAATATATTTGTGGCAAGAGTGCTAAGCTCGAGCTAAAGGAGCCGAGCTCAATTGCTGGTTTTTAAAAAAAAATATACATTGTTCCAAAGCTGAAACTAATAAGAAAATGAAATCTAGACCTATTGAACTGAACTTGAGCTTGTTCATTGAAAAAAAAAATACATTGTTTCAAATAGGATCAAAACTCTGAACTTATTGTTTGCAAGCCAAATACTTCAACCATTTGTTATATATGCTACACCATGTGATATAAAATATATTTTATTACGGAAGCAGATCAGGTCATGCTGAACATGAGCGTTTTTTTCATGCCGACATCGTGGCCGTCTGTTTGCATTTTGGATGAATGCCACGTGGTTTTGTTCGCTTACGAACTTTTTAAAATGCAAATCGGATGGCCACGATGTCAGCATGAGCAAAAACGCTCATGTTCAGCCTGACCTGATCTGCTTCCTTTTATTACTACCTAATGAGGCTATCTTGATCCGAGCCAAGTTGAATACTTCTTCCTGTTTGGGGGCGTTGAGCATTTTTTTTTTTGAGAAAAAAATTGTCGAGCCATAACTTACACACATAACTTTTTTTTTCTCTTGTTTTGAGTTTGTATTTACCTTTGGGTGCTGCTGACAAATTTATATTATTTTCACGCATGCTTTCTGCCTTTTGTGGTCAAGTCCGTTTCACCATGATCTATTTTCCACCTTAGGGCATGTTCATGTGCTGCTATATCCTGGAATTTTGTTGAACTGTCAACATTCTTATCACCCATAGAAAATATCAAATACCTAAACCGCTTTATGTGAATGTCAATGGTTCAGATTTGGGTCAAATATCAGACCAAATCTAAATTGATTTAATCAGATTTTGGTAGAGGAAAGGGTATTCGATAACAAATTTAATTTGGATTTGGTTTGAGATTTTACATCCCAATTTAAATCCAAGCCCAAATCAAATCTGAATCATGTGGATATATGAATGATTAAACTATTTTATGCTAGTGAAATAAGCATTGCCATCTGAACATGAATCCAACTTCCAGTTTGATTAGATAGGATCCATCCAATTAGGTCGGATTTAGTAAAGATTAATTAGAACCAAATCCGACCCATTTACATCCCAAGCGTCCAAGGGGTATTATCCTTGAGAACAGTTTAACAAAATCCTTGAATGGGGTATCACAAACCAAGCAACCCATTGGTGGAAAAGAAGAAGATGAACTTAATTGGGATTTTTTTTTTTTAGAGAAAACTTAATTGGGATAAGGATTGCATGTGCTGCTACTATTGCATCACTGTAGGAAAGTGACATCATATGTCCTTATGTGACACATATTTTAGAAAGAAACGTCGTTAAAAAGAATGATTTGAGACAGTGTGTAAATATCGGGTCATGTGACACATATTTTGTTGTCCTTATGTGACATATTTTGTTGTCACCACTGTACGAAAGTGACAACAAAATATCCACCATACAATTATCAAACACATGCTTTGAACTATGTTCATGGAAAACATTTATCATTTAGTGTTAACAATAAATGCAAACCACCCATCATACATTTCGCACACTTAAATGAAGGTAAACAAAATCATTTCATACGCAATTCATAAAAATTGCAGCTCATGTGATTTGTCATTCATGTACACCACATCTCATAAAATGACAAGAGAGACCGTAGAAGATTTCATTTTCTTTTCGCATTTCCGAGAGCACAATTATTTCAAAACATTGAACCACATCATGCATTAAACAATGTACATATGCATGCAAGGCATCCGTTTTTCATATATATATATATATATATATATATATATATATATATATATATATATATATATATATATATTTCTTGCAACTGCAGGTGTGTGCGCACGAGTGAATCATATGTTTCTCTAAACTTTCATACCATTCTCAAACCTGAAATAGAACAAAAACCCCAAACAATAGAATATTTTTTCGGAAACAAAAACCTAATACCAAGGTATTGAATTAAGTATGATACTCACCAAGGAAAAAAATCAAATTA
The DNA here is from genome assembly GCF_984573655.1 of Nuphar pumila. Lineage (NCBI taxonomy): Eukaryota > Viridiplantae > Streptophyta > Magnoliopsida > Nymphaeales > Nymphaeaceae > Nuphar > Nuphar pumila. Next base: position 121,145,231 of record NC_143254.1, on the reverse strand, counting down.
AAAGTTTATCAACATAGTCTTGTATAAAAAAGAATATCTAGATTTTTAGATTGCAATGGATACACAATCAAACTCACCAATATTCATTATCTATCGAACCAAATCATATTGTGAATTGCATTAACAAAAATCAAATGCTTATAAGAAAAATATGATTAGATAACGAATTCGCATATGATAAAACCAATACTCAATAAAGAGATGATCTGCTCAAATGAGAAGACCTTAGAATCTAAGATAATAGATCGTGCATAACAATCACTATTCAAATTACATAAATACCGCCCAATGTAGGCGGATTAATAACTCAAACAAATCTGTCTCTTTTTTTTCTTAACCCGTTAATAAAAAATAAAGCATGTGTGATCATCATAGTTTTGATTTGCACCAATGGTGCCATCGTTTTAACCATATCGATGCACATACATGAGGTGCATCCAGCATAGCTCTATGTATTGGTCCATCATTTATGAGCAAAGATCTAACAAACCTACCTTGTTACGATTTTGAAAAAAAATGTCGAGATGCAAATGATCAACCCAACGTGTGCAACTTTCTCTAGACACCGAACCACACATCTCTTCTAATGGCGGCTCTTTACTCAAACCGTGGGAGAGAGGTGAGAGGGAAAAGAGAGGAGTTGAAATAGAGGATTTGATAGAGAGAGAGAGAGAGAGAATAAGAGAGTGATACAGAAAGGTTAGGCGCGTTAGGCTCCCTTCTCTAGTGGGCCTCACACCGAATATGGAAAGATGAGGAGGCGCACCCCCCCTTCTTGCCCGTTTGACCTCTCACTCAAAGGTAAGTATTTCTTTCAAAATTCTCTCTTCTTTTCTTTTGTTTCTTTCATTTATTTATTTATTTTCTTTGTTTATTCATTTTCAAAGAGAGAAGATAGGAGGTCGACCCACTTTTCTTCTTTCTAGCTTTCAAAAATGATAAGTCTACCTAAGGTGGATTAAGAGGAGGTCCCATTTAAAAGGGACGCCCCTCACTTGCCTAATATATATCTTTTTCATATCTTACTTGCTTTGTCATCAATATATATATATATATATATATATATATATATATATATATATATATATATATATATATATATATATATATATTCTTCTTCCTATGTTATATATATTTATTATTTTTGAATTGGGTGACACATGTCACCAATAGAGATAGAAGGGGAATCGACACTACCCTCTTACACTACAAGAAAAATGTGGATTAACGACGGATGCTATCCATTGTTAATCCATCGCTAAACAGCTTAGCGACGGATAGCGCCTGTCACATATTTTTCGTCGCTAATTAGCGTCAGAAATAATTTGTCGCTACTTCCGTCGCTAATTTGCGACTGACATGATCCTTCGCGAGTCCATTGCTATTTTAAATTAGCGATGGATAATATCCGTCGTGAGTCCATCACTATTTTAACTTAGCCACGGATAATATCCGTCGCTAAATTTTAAAAAAAAAATAAAAAAATTTTGCTCCCTGCCTGGCGGTATTCCGCCAGCAATAGGCCGAACTTGTACCGCACAATACATGCGTTGCACCCAAGCGGCCCGGCCCGCCACTGCAGGGTCTTTTGCACAGAACTGGCACGCTCTCCAGTGCCCTCCCGACTTGGTTCCCTGCTTTTTCGGCCCGGCCTGCCATTGCGGGGTCTTCTGCACAACGCAGGAGGGTGCACCTCCGAACTAGTGCACTCTCATGCACGTTGTCCAGCCCCCTCTCGACCTGGTTTCCCGCTTGTCCGGCTTGGCCCGCCACTGCAGGGTGTTCTGCACAACACAGTGGCTGCACCTCCGAACTGGGGCGCTCTCCGGCGCCCTCCCGACTTGGTTCCCTCGCTTGTCCGTCGACCTGAAACTAGAACCCCCAACAGAATCGTTAGGTTGGGAACAAAAAGCCACGCTCGAAAAAGAAAACCACTTATCGGACCAGAGAGGTCGGATTGGCCTGGTCCTCCAGCGCCGGCGGGCGACTTGGACTCCTCTTCTTTCTCGCGTTCCTCCGCCACGAGGTTGTCCTTGTTCGAGAAGCCAAGGAGGCCCTCCAAAAAGTAGTCAGTTTAAATTTCGCATGGGGAGAGAGAGAAAATTTCGTACCTTAGATGGGTCAGTTTAAATAAAAAAGTAGCGACGAATTAGCGATAAAATTTTGTCGTCGTGAATCTGTCGCTATTTTGGGACGGATTAGAGACAAAAAAAATTCCTTCGCTAATTTCATTGCTAATTAGCGACAGTTTTGTGACGAAAATATTCCCTTGCTAATTTAGTCGCTAATTAGCATTTTTCTTGTAGTGTTTGGCGATGAAAAAATTTTGTCGCTAATCAGTCGCTCATTAGCGACAAAATTAGCGAGAGAAAACTTTTCGTCGCTAATTTCACAAATATTTCGAATGTTAGCGACGGATCTCGCTAATCCGTCACAAATTTGCGACGAAAAAAAAACCATCGCAAATGTCTGTCGATAATTAACATTTTTCTTGTAGTGTTAGGTAGGTGGGTCTCACTAGTGTCGAGCCACCTTATCCTCTACTAATTTAAAAACTATATTTAATTTCTTAACATCCTAATCAAATTTCTAATTTAGGTTTCCTATTTGGATTTTGATCCTGTTGAATTTTATTGTATCTGGATCAGTTAAACCTTCCAAATCTACATCTAGATGGATCCCTATGGGGTCTAGTATCCAAACACCAAATCCAGTGTAATTGGGTCGGATCCAATTCAAATCTTTAACTAAATTTGATATTGGTTTTCAACTAAGTCTAGAAGATATTTATAAGGTTAAATTCCCTATAAATTTTTAATTTCACTTTTGATTATTTTAAAATTTATTTGTTTTGCTTTCAAATAAATTCTATAAAAGAACTCAAAGATGAACTAAAATGCATTTTATTGAATTAAATAAATATTCAAAATTCTCGAATCTTATAAGAAAGGTGGCAGTTCAGCAGGGTATTAAGGTAGTGGTAGAGATAAACCAATAGGTGCAAATTGGTGGTGTGTGGTGGTGAAGCTAGGGAACCACCGAAACTTAGACATAAAATTGGAAGAGTAGGTGAGGGAGTGAGAGAGTTAAAGAGGGAGAGCGAGAGAGAGGTTTAGAGAGGGAGAGCAGAAGCTCTCATATGCTGAATGAGGGTCAAAGAGGGTTGGGCTGTATTTATAGTGGAAGTATAGGTTTGCAAGGTCTACAACACTTGGTGGTTTTTATTCACCAAGTGTCTAGCAAAAGTCAACACTTGGTGAAAAGGCAATTATGTGTTTGGCTTATGCAACATGGGTTTTGGGTCTGGGTTGGGTCTTACGTGACTCAATTAAGATCCAAACAATATTTGGTTAGGATATTTAGTTGCATTAACTAGATTCTAATCTAGTTAATGTAACTAATTCCCAACTAGTTATTTGGTTTAGTTAAATCCAAATAAAAACAAGGATTTAAAAATATGCCCTCAAGTAAAAACTAATGACATGTATGGCCTTAGGCTGGTCAACACTGTTTAGGATGATTATGACCCTTAAGTCATAATTGACCTTGAAACTTTCTCAAAATTATCATTTTACCCCTAAATTTTGTCAAGCGTTTATGAATTCTCGTTTTTAACAAAATGAAAACCGTCTTTCTTGATTTTTTGATACAGATGCAACAACCTGTTTAATATTTATAAAAAATAGGCCTTAAAAATAATAAAATTTCTCTTAACCCTTTTTATTTTCTGTTAACTGAGCGTGGTTTCCAAAAATCATAGTAAATCAACGCATCTATACAAAATTTAACTTAAAAGAAATTCTTTATTTATTTTACTGAAAAAAAGTACAAAAATTACTATTGTTATATATATATATATATATATATATATATATATATATATAAGAGAGAGAGAGAGAGAGCAAAATGCACAAGATGTTTTTCCTTGCTTTTTGCTTCTATATTTAATGTCTTTAATCCAATTATTACATGTCTTTGGTTCTTGTAGGTTTGACAGCTTCTTGTAGCGTCTCTTTTAAGAAACTAGAGGCTCCGCTCCTCAAGATTAGTTCTTAAGGAGATGTCTTGTGAGTGGTCCTCTTGGGTTGGCAACTTTGCTTTTGGGTGCTCCTAGTGGTGCAAGTGAGAGGCAACCCTTTCCCTTAGATGTGATGTGTCAAGGCTCTTTTGGGTAAGCCTTGTGGTGGGTTGTCCCAAGAACTCTTGGATGTTGACAAGTGATGACCAACTAGAGAAGGTGCTACTTAGAGGACCTTTTTCTGTTGGATCGGGATCCAAATATATGAGTGTGACCCATTTTTTTTAGGGCCGATCCTGTGAGGAATGATTCCTAGACCAGATCCATTTGGATCATATCAAATACATTGTTTTTCACTGGCGCTAAGAAAATAGCGCTAATGAAAATGCTCTTTTAGTGGCGCACCAGGAGGGATGCACTAGTAAAAGATGTTTTTATTGTAGTGTTTGGTGCGTTGCTCCATAACAATCTAAAAGTAATATGTTAAGGGCTGACGTTTTCAAGAATGGAACCCTAACCACCCACCAAATGGCCAAGGCCTTCTCCACTGCACCAAACGCTTTTGGACTCCTTCCATTTGATGTTTGGACTTTGGTCCACCAAAGTCCCGAATCGAGCCCAAACCATCCAATGCGCTGACCTAGCATGCCGTGTATGGGCCCAGGCCTTCCTGGCCGCCCCAGTCTTTTTTGTCTGCAGAAACACGTGTATCACATTAAACTCAAGGGACGGTTGGTAGTGCATTTTTTCTTTTTGATAGGGGTGTCAATGAGTCGGGTTTGGTTCGGAACCAGGTGGAACCAGACTTGGACGAGATTTTTTGGGTATGGTATTGAGACTGGACTGGTGTCTAATCAGGTCCATTGTAAGAAAAATCATACCCAAACCCGATAAAAACTACACCCGGACCATACCCGATAAAACTATATTTTTTATCATTTTTATATTGAAAAATTGCTGGTCTTAATCGAAAGTTGGGTCGGGTATAAAATTTTACAAACTATACCTGAGTCCATGTATTAATCGGACCTCCGGGTCCAGACCCAGGTCATAATCGTGTCGTCTTATTTATCATCATACCCGAACCTTATAGGGTTTGGTTCGCGTAGGGTCCAAGCCCGCTACTTTTGGAAGTTAATGGAATAAAATTCATAACGGTGCTAAGTTCTAGGAGTGACATCCCCAAAATCACCTTCATCTTTTCTCTTAGCTCTTAAAAGCCCTCGTATTTTGTAAATCCCTCAAAGCAAGACAGTTCTGGATTCAATATGTCGTCGGCGCATCGATTTTCAACTTGCCATGTGGAGTTCAATTATTATTTATTCAGCGCGCTTTAACTGTCTTTACAACCAAGAGAGAGAGAGAGAGATATTTTGCGATGGCACCTCCTCACCAGCAGCGGCAGCAGAAGGGCGTGGACCCTAGGAGTGGCTTCTGCCCGTCCGAGGGCATCTTCTACAGCAAACGGAAGCCCGTCCATCTCCCCGCCGACGAGTACCTCGATGTCGCCACCTTCGTCTCATCTCACGCCCATGCCGGCAAGGTCGCACTCATCGACGCGGCCACCGGCGAGGAGGTCACCTACCCTCGACTGTGGTCCATGGTCCGATCCCTCGCCGACGGCCTCTCCTCGCTCGGCGTCCGCCAGGGAGACGTCACCCTGATCCTCTCCCCCAACTCCATCTACTTCCCCATCGTCTGCCTCGCCGTGATGTCCCTCGGCGCCGTCCTCACCACCACCAACCCCCTCAACACCGCAGCCGAAATCGCTAAGCAGGCAAGAGACTCCAGGCCCTGCTTGGCCTTCACCATCCCCTCCCTCCTCCCAAAGATCGAAGGCACCCACCTCCCCGTCATCCTCTTGGGCGCCGACATCACCACCACCACCAGCCTCAAGATCGTGACCACCTTGGAGAAACTCATTAACAGTCAACATGGTCACAGGACGAGGCCTCGGATTCGTCAGGACGACACGGCGACCCTCCTCTACTCGTCGGGCACCACGGGGCTGAGCAAGGGCGTGGTTTCGTCCCACAGGAACCTGATCGCCATGGTGTCGGTGATCATGGGGAGGTTCCGCCTGGATTCGAGCGGGCCCCAGACGTTCCTGTGCACGGTGCCCATGTTCCACATATACGGGCTAGCGGCATTTGCGTCGGGCCTTCTGGGCTCGGGCTCGACCATCGTGGTGCTATCGAGGTTCGACATGGGGGCCATGCTGGAGGCCATCCAGCGGCACCGGGTGAGCTACTTCCCGCTGGTGCCGCCCATCCTGATGGCGCTCGCCAAGAGCCCGGAGGTGGCGCGGTTTGATCTAAGCTCGATCAGGACCGTGCTCTCCGGGGGCGCCCCGCTCGGCAAGGAGCTCATGCAGGAGTTCCTCAAGCGCTTCCCTTCCGTATCGGTTCTCCAGGGCTACGGCCTGACCGAGTCGACGGGGATCGGTGCGTCCACCGATACGGAAGAGGAGAGCCTTCGATACGGGACGGCCGGGCTGCTCTCGCCCAACGTGCAGGCGAGGATCGTCGACCCCGAAACGAGCGATTCGTTGGGAGTGAACCGGAATGGGGAGCTGTGGCTGCGAGGACCTACCGTTATGAAAGGTACGTGCCGTGGGAACCGAGTCGAAACTATATCGGTTTCTAAACCGAGACGCCTACTTTTTCTCCCCTTGCTTATTTATTTGTTCGCTGATCTGGCCTGACATATGAGAAATTTGAGGTTTCACTGTGAAACGTTGCCAAGCTCTCAAGCTTTCAACTGCAATGGAAACATTGGAGTTCCTGAACTTGGTCATTTTTTTTTTTATTAATTAAAATTTGTCCCCCTAATTTACTTGAGAAAATTAAAAAAAAAAAGGTCCTTCAATGTCCAACTTGTTGCTTAATTACAGAAGCTTACACATTTTTGAAGAAAATGTATACTTATGTGATCAAGTTCGGAATCAAAGATTAGTGATCATGAACTTGGTCGTGTTATGCTTCACAAAGGTGAGGCTGCCCCCTGCGTAAGTAGAAGCTTGGCGACCCCCTGGGGTATAGGGGTAAGCTCTCAGAGTTATTTTTATCATAAAACAAAAGTTAGTAAAACCGGACAAACTCACTGGGTTGACCCGACTGAGTCTCGAGTGAAGGCCAAACGAATCGAGTCATGAGCCACTGAGCAATGAAAGCTCATTCAATTGGGAATTAGTTATAGAGCTAAGGCGTTATCTTTAGGCTCCACAAAGTTGGTGCACTCCATTTCACTATAAAGTGGTCGATAACCACAAACGCCCTCTCTCTCTCTCTCTGTTGACTCCTCATCTACTTCAAACTGTTGTATAGCTGTATTGCCCTAACATAGATTGAGAGCTTGGTTGGGACACTAATGCTTCTGCTAGTTTACCTGCCTAGGAACACAATCTGTTATAACATGAAGAACCCTCTTTCTGAGTTTTTGCCATGCTATTCCTTTTGCATATATTTTAAGCAATTTTGACTGGTGTATATGGGTTATCCATGATGTCAGGAGAGAGACTTCTGAAATTTATTGAAAAAAAGAAGCTACAACATTGTGAAATTTTCATTAAAAATAAGCTATTCATATTGAATTCTATGGCATAATGTTCTGTGGAAAGTATTCTATCTTTTTCTATTAATGGATAATTAAAATATGCACAGCATTTGCACAATAGTTTCTACTGTTAACACCTAAGGACACTTGCTCTAAACAGATTCTAGCTGCTAAGTACATCTATTATGATAATTTTAACACTAGGCTAATGATATCATGGGAAATTTCTCTTTTTGAACATCTAATCCTTAAGGTCAATCTATACATTTTGGTGACAATTGCCAATTTCCTTAGCCCAATGTCTAGCATCCAGACAATTCACACGTTTTATTTCTGCATCATTGAAAGACTAGATGATCATGAGACTACTCTATCTGCAGGTTACTTCTCTAACCCAGAGGCGACATCATCAACACTGGACTCGGATGGGTGGCTGAGAACTGGAGATCTTTGCTACATAGATGAGGACGGTTATATTTTTGTAGTAGATAGGCTCAAGGAGCTGATTAAATACAAAGGTTATCAGGTGAGAAGTTGACCTAATGTAAAGCTCATTGGGTGATAGTGGTTGGTACAACAAGTAGTTAATGACGGTCTTCATTAGCTTGACCCTAGACAATTCCTCAATCACTTTTCAAATACAGGTTGCTCCTGCTGAATTGGAGGCCTTATTGCACACTCATCCTGATATATCTGATGCTGCAGTCATACCGTAAGTTATATACACCATGGTCAAAAGTTTCTGTAGCAACACTTCAATTTTTTTCATAGAAAGTGGTACATAACATGTGTAGCTAGTTTATGAAATCAGTAATTGACCATAAAACCTTCATGCTGTGTTCGAATTTAATAAAAGGGAAATAGTTCTGTTCAACACCTGAAAATGCATAATGCGTGTGGCTAATAGTGTACATTTATGTGAATCAGCTTTCCTGACAAGGAAGTTGGGCAATACCCTGTGGCATATGTTGTGAGAAGAGCTGGAAGAAGTATAACAGAACATAGTATCATTGAGTTTGTTGCACAACAGGTAAGAATTCAGAATAACAATTTAAGAGCCAAGTTTTCTCAATATTGACGAAATGATGCCAAGATCATCTCTCTATTATTTTGGTGTCTAACAGGTGGCGCCATACAAGAAAATCCGGCGAGTTTCTTTTGTGGGAGATATCCCTAAAAATGCTTCTGGAAAGATACTGAGGAAGGATCTCATCAAGCTTGCAGCTTCAAGACTTTGATAATGCTCATACTAAATTAATATATTATACAGGGAAAATGGTTATGCTATATATGCTTTCACATTTAGGCTCCTTCATGTAAGTGTATGCAGGAAGTACAGCTTGTCATAATTTCTGAACAAATGTTTGTAATGCATTTGATGCATATTGTCATTTGTATAAGAAAAGGCTAGTTTTCTACAGTAGATTGACTTTGCACTGGGACTATTGCTCACTTTTGCATAATCACAGAGTACACTTTTCAGCATCATGAAGGTGCAATTTGTGTAGAAAATGAATGGAAACAAGCAACACTTCTTAACGTGCCTCTTAATAATTTCAGGGAAGAATGCTACCTTCCCGAATCTTCAAATAGTTGTCTCGATTATGTCTATGACAAAATATAAGATATACAATTGTCACATTACAACAGAAGTGATATCATGTCCAATAACTTGTATAACAATTAAACGCAAACCTTTTGGTTCATTATTCTTTACTTCAATGTTTTGAAGAGAACAAACAATGAATCATAATATGGCAAGCTGGAGTGAAGAAAATTCATTCTTGGTAGCAAATATGGTAAATTCGAGGCAATATGACTTGTGCGGTTTAAAAGATGTAAAATTCTTGCAAAGCATTAGAAGCTTGGATGCAGATGATAAAATACATAAGATTTATTTGTTTTACCTGCTTCCATGTCGTGTGCTGATAAAATGAATGCACATGATGGAGCATCAATTTTGGCATGCCAGATTGGGACACTTTAGCATGGATAAATTGCAAGCCATGGTATCAAAAAATCTAGTAAATAATGCCCCAAACTTGACTTTCTTTGGTAGTAAAGTATGTGTTCCATTTGAAAAGTCATCCTCCATATGCAAGGCATTATTGGATCTTATTCAGAGTGACTTGATGGGACCTTGTGTGATGCTAACTTTTCCTGAGGTTTAGATATATTCTGATTCTTCTTTCTCTCTCTTCTCTCTCTACTTTCTCTCTCCTTGAACCGAATCCAACCATGACGAGTCATAAAGATCCAAGGAAAAATAAAGGGCGACGTTAGAATTTGGGATCTAGGATAAAAAATGGGTCCTCAATTAGCATTTTAGTTTTGGGTTAGATTTTATTATTTTGAATTATATTTTTATTTTGATCTTATGTCAAGATCCATCGCAGAGATAAGGGTTTTGTTAGTTTCCTGTATATAGTTGTTATGTGGGGTTTTAGTGGAGAGCTCGTTGGTTTAATACCTTGCTTATTTTCTTCTTTTATCTTATGAGTTAATTCTTATTTTTCATTGTCTTTTCTGCCTACTTTATTTTTGCGCATAAGAGTAAGATTACATAGATTTTATGTGTCCTCAGATTCAAAGCAGATTATATGTTCTCTCCCGGAACACGGGGTGCGTGTTCTCGGGTCTGAATGAGCGCCACATATGTAAGCACGTGGGGCTCATTTCCCCGTGTGTGTCAGCATCACTTAGCATCAGAGTCTGGTGCGTTTGCAAAGACTTAAGTACCCTTTCCCGCCATTAACACCATAAAACGATGTTTCGAGTAAAGGACAAAAATGTCCTCTCACCAAAAATGGTTAAAATCATCATCGTTTTCGCCCTAAAGAGTCAACTCATCTGCTTTAACAGGAGCTCCTCGCAATATATCACCCTAAACGTTCTAGATCACCCTTTAGCGATGCACCATCTATTGTAACAGGAGCTTTGATTGACGACACACCCTTTGTCATCGTCTGTTGTCATCGGAGTACCATTTGATGTCGTCTCTTTGTGAGAAATAGTTGAACTACCAGAAAAATTCGCATTCTATTTATCGTTCATCATGATACGATGGTGCAAATGTCGAACCGAGTAGACAGAGAATAACAATTTACAACAGAGATAATGATGGCAACGTCAAACTGAGTAGAGTGACGATTTATAATATAAATCAGATAAGAAAGTAGCGATTTACAGTATAAATCAGATAAGAAAGTAGCGATTTACAATAGAATTCAGATAAGAGAGTAGCGATTTACAGTAGAAATCAAATAAGAAAGTAGTGATTTATAGTAGAAATCAAATCAGAGAGTAACAATTTATAATAGAAATCAGATAAGAGAGTAGCGATTTATAGTAGAAATCAAATAAAAAAAATAACAATTTATAGTAGAAATCAAATCAGAAAGTAGCAATTTACAATAGAAATCAGATCAAAGAGTAACGATTTACAGTATAAATCAAATAAGAGTAACGATTTACAGTAGAAATCAGATCACAGAATAGCGATTTACACTAGAAATCAAATCAGAGAGTAGCGATTTACAGTAGAAATCAGATCAGAGAGTAGCGATTTACAGTAGAAATCAAATAAGAGAATAACGATTTACAATACAAATCAGATAAGAGAGTAACAATTTACAATAGAAATCAGATAAGAAAGTAGCGATTTATAGTAAAAATCAGATAAGAGAGTAGCGATTTACAGTAGAAATCAAATCAGAAAATAACGATTTATAGTACAAATCAGATAAGCGAGTAACGATTTATAGTAGAAATCAAATCAGAGAATAGCAATTTACAGTACAAATCAGATAAGAGACTAGCGATTTACAATAGAAATCAAATAAGAGAGTAACGATTTATAGTAGAAATCTGATTTGTACTGTAAATCACTACTCTCTTATTTGATTTGTACTGTAAATCGCTACTATCTTATTTGATTTCTATTGTAAATCTTTACTCTCTTATTTGATTTTTACCGTAAATTGCTACTATTTAATTTGATTTCTACTGTAAATCGCTACTCTCTGATTTGATTTCTATTGTAAATCGCTACTTTCTTATCTGATTTCTACTGTAAATCGCTCTTTTCAACAAAGAAAATAAAAAAACTACGGTCGCTCAGAGAGAAATCTTATTGCTCTTTTCAACAGTTACAAGAGAGAAAGAAAAGAAATAATTTATACAAGGCAAGGACGACAACCCTAAACCTAAACAAGTTGGGTCTGATCCATAAGAAACCGAGTCTCAAACATATGATTAAAAAAAAATCTTCTGAGAGGCGCTGCCCCCCACAACCCCCTGTCAGGGCGGCCCCCCGCCCTTTAACCGCACAACGAAACCTGCGTTGGGGAGAGCTCCTGAACCCCCTTCCTGCAAGGACAAAAACACTATGAATCAGGCTCCACAACTCACTTGGCAGAAACATAAAAGCAGTCTTGTGTTGTAACACAAGCTAAAAACAAAGGTGAAACATGCAAATCTATTTACGGAGAGTGAGAAGACATTTTCATCACGCATATCTATCTTATGAGAGAATATTTTCATCAAAAGCATATCTATTTTTTTATATGTTATTTTATTATGAAGTCATCATGAACAACATTGCCATATGAATTATCGTGGGTCCCAAGATATTCCTTTGTATGTGCGTAACCGTACTAATTTGTGTTTAGGGGAGTATACACACCACCCTCCCCCTCGGATTTGAGGGTGCATCAATTGGTATCATAGCTTCAGGCTTGACCCTCGATATTCACGATGTCGCATGATTCACATGGTGATCCTGAGGAGGCATTAGAGGTGTGAGTTGAAAATCTTGAAAAGGATATTTGAAACATGAAAAATGACCTGAATAGCATAAAGGAACAACTTCATAACATGGCTAAAAATTCTCAAGAATTCAGGAAAGAAGTCCATATGAAGTTTGATGAGATCATGAAGGCGCATACGAATCAGTTTGGCACAATAGCAAGAAATGATCAGTCTTCAATCGAGGGACAAAAAGATCGGGTGCAGATCATAGGCTCTCCAAGGGTTAACAAAGATGTTATGGTCCATTATGTTGAACCATCACTGACCATCCATCACGAAAACATCAGAGGTGCTAGACACGTCTGTAGTAAGCGATATCAACCCTAATCTTCAAACCCCTTCATTGATTTAAAATCTGGAAGAAACCTCGTCATTGAGATTGGGTATTCAATCCTTCCTTGCCGGAGAAATCCTCAGGCGACCCAAGGCGAGTTGCACCTGAAGCTTGATGAAAAGGAAAAAGGGTTGGTTGGATTCACCATCGCCGACCATCTTGGTAACCATGGACACAATGTAGAGAAGTCACCCATCATGGTCTCAATCGGTGCCACAGGAGGAAATCTTGATCGACTGTCCGTCAGACCAATCCAGAAAACACCCTGGATGGCGGTCAGGACCATCCTAGTTGTCCAAAAAGGGATTCCCCAATCCACCACACAATCAAGCTAAATCGGGCCCTTTTCGATCGGCTCGCCATCGGTGAGAAGCCAGCCGGTGCTCGTCTGTTGGCCGTTGCCCCCACTGCCGACTGGAATCACCGGTGGCGTCGGAGGAATACAGGCGGTGGGAGGCGCTCCCACTGGGTTTCCCAACTTGTGTGGGAGAGCACCCGACGCCTTAGCCGGCCGAACTGGGTTTGAGAACTGGTTCGGTTCCGCCGCTACAACTGTGGCCAGTCTAACTCAAAATCATACTAGTTCGGGAGCCCTACGGACCAGTTCGGAGCTCTTACCAACCGGTTCCCAGTTATTTCATACTGGTTCCAGGACCCAGAATCCGTCTTTATTGGGTTTGAACCTCGAACCAGTCCAAAATAATCCTAACATGGCAGAGTTTGATCCAAATGTTCAAAACATTCATTTAGGTTATACCCAAACCCATTTTTCGTCCCAATTCACTAAATGCGTCTCAAACTGGACTTAATCGGACTCGGATGAAACTCCAGTCTCGTGTTGAACCAGGTCAAGACCAGACTCATCATTATTATAGACTTGGATTGGGTCTAGACCAGACCCAATACTCACAAAACCCAATCCAGGCTTCAATCCAACCCATTTTGGGTCTGAAGACTTATCATAACCGCGATCTGATCATGATCCAGCTGAATTCAAACCAAACTAATTATCCAAACCACCATGCCCCAAACCTGAATTACTATCCAAACCAGCTCCAAATCCAGGCCCAACCCATGCTACAACAAGCTCAACATATTTTTCCAATAAGTAACCCACCTAGGCCTACCCCACAAAGACCCAAATCCCTTTATTGCGGCCCGATAGATCCAAGGTCCATATATATAGGCGAATCCAATACTCGTACCTCATCATGGAGCCCAGTTTGCTCCTCTAGCATCACGTGCAGCTTTTCAGAGAGATTGTGCACAAACTAGTGCCTATTCCGATCCGTGCACCAGGCTGACAGTTCGATAAGGCTTCAAATTTGTTGTTGAGTACACCTAGGATTTACATCACCTTAGTCTTCAAAACCAGATCCAAGAGATGGAAGAGCAGCAAGTGTCCAGGTATATTTTTTATCTTAGGGGTTTGATGTCTGATAACTTTAGTTATATCCCAGTTATGTTAGTAGCTCAGGCACACCAGTATGCATTAAATATGGAGGAGAAGCTAAAATCAAGGCAGGAATCTTTGGATATCGTCATCTAATTGTTCCAAGGACACATTTCCAAATTGGGGAGCATGATGATACTAACTTACTAAGGACCCCAAGCCGCTGCCATGATGTGAAGATTTGGGACCTGCGTTATAATATCAGATCTCATGAGCAGCTGAGATTGGACAAAGGTGTTTCGGATGTGATAGAGAGTTGGACACTTGGCCACCCAATCTTTGACAATTCACAAGCAAGTTTGGTTGGTTGAGCACGAGTATGAGGAAGCAGATTTAGAGGACACACATGCAGGGAAAGAAGATGAGATAGTTTACTTTCATGGAGATGATTTGTTGTGCAAACTCACACTTGGGGTGTTCTACACTGTTGATCCTTTCCAACCCGGGGAGGATGATGCACCCGGTGAACCGGAGTTGGATCCAACAATGTGGAGTCACAAAGATTCAAAGAAGAAAAACAACAACAAAGGGCGATATTAGAATTCAGAATCTGCTAGGATAAAGAAAAGGATTCTCAATTAGCAATTTTGGATTGAATTTTATTATTTTGGATTCTGCTTTTTATTTAGATAGTATCTCAAGATCCATTATAAAGATTAGGTTTTTGTTAGTTTCCTATATACATATATATATATATATGCTAAGTGGGTTTTGGTAGAGAGGTCGCTGGATTAAGACTTGTTTTTATTCTTATTTTTCATTGTCTGCTTTTCAGATTGCTTTGAATTCCGTGCATAGGAGCAGGGTACCATAGATTTTTTTCGTGTCCTCGTATTTGAGGGTGCATCACAAGTTACCATAGAAACAAACTAATCAGGTGGCCATCACAGTCCAACCTGGGCCCAATGCCTTCCACCCTTTGTCTATTGGGATGCAGTCGGTGAGCAGGGTCCATGTGATCAGTCCCCCGTATGGAACACATGCAAACGTACTCTGTTGGGCTCAGAATGAACACTAGTTAATCAACGCGTAGGAGGATTTAACTATTTTAACATGGAATTTCTCTTTCTGTTTTAATGTTTTTGTTTGGATCACGCATTGACAGCTTATAATCCAGCCAAGGGTCTGATATTTTGGGGGCAACCCCACAAAATCAGAGAACCAGTGCTCTGTAGGCGGCATGCGTTCTGCCTTTTGGGGAGCCAATGGTAGTAGACATCGGCCCATGGTTTGTGGAGTCCGTTTCACCATGATCTATTTTCCACCTTAGGGCATGTTCATGTGCTGCTATATCCTGGAATTTTGTCCAACTGTCGGCATTCTTATGGTTAGAGACAATCATGCTTTTGGTGTTTGTGATTTCCCGAAGCTACGTTGCAGGGGCCTTCGCTTCTAAGCCTGTGACACTGATCACCCATAAAAAATATCAAATACCTAAACCGCTTTATGTGAATGTCAACGGTTCAGATTTAGGTCAAATATCAGACCAAATCTAGATTCCTTTAATCAGAATTTGGTAGAGGAAAGGGTATTCCATAACAAATTTAATTTGGATTTGGTTTGAGATTTTACATCCCAATTTGAATCCAAGTCCAAATCAAATCTGATTGATGTGGATATATGAATGATTAACTATTTTATGATAGTCAAATCCAGATTCAGTATTACGCATGCATTGCCATCTGAATCTGAACATGAATCCAACTTTCAATTTGATTAGATAGGATCCAATTAAGTCGGATTTAGTAAAGATTAATTAGAACCGAATCCGACCCATTTACATCCCCAAGCGTCCAAGGGTTATTACCCTTGAGAACAGTTTAATTGGTCTGCAAGGTTGAATAACAATTTCATGAAATGTATATTTTTTGTTGTTCTACTCACGAAATCAACATTCCAGTAATGATCAGAAAGAGATATTCTTGGGATTTACCTAGGAAGCCCATTAATTCCATCTCTAGAATGCTCACAAAGCAAAATCCTTGAATGGGGTATCACACACCAAGCAACCCATTGGTGGAAAAGAAGATGAACTTAATTGGGATATGTTTTTTTTTTAGAGGAAACTTAATGCATGTGGTTTTACTATTGCACCACTGTAGGAAAGTGACATCTTTTGTGAGACATATTCTAGGAAGAAAAGTGGTTAAAAAGAATGATTTGAGACAATGTGATTACACACTTTAAGCGTGCTGCTGTACCTGATCACCTACCATCAGCTGTTGGGCTCCACAGCTCACAGGCTGAATCTCAAAGATGGTGGGTCATCGAGGGCAGCAGCACACTAAAATGGTGCTATCACATTGCACCTGATCAGCCCACCAAAAAAAATGGTGATAAATCTGAAATTTCATTCTCTCACGCAATCAATGCGTGTGATTGAGTGATTTGTATGCAGTGACTGGTGAGTAGGGGCATGGACCAGAACGCCCGAGGGAAACTTTCTGTACATCCCCATGTGTACCCTGGGAACATGCACATGATGTTGTTCATTCCCTTGGATAAATATCAAACACGGATGATGTTAGGCCACAACATCCCCACGTTTGATCATGAGTGTAGGGGTCAAGACAAGTATGTGTTACACCCTGGATCCAACCCATTTTCAGCCAAATTGTTCATATAAAATGAATGAGAAAATTTCATTTAGGCCCCAACCTTTTAACCCTCATTTCAAAAAAGCAGAAAAGTCCTTAGTTTTTCTTAATATATTTTATATGTGCTTTTTGTTTTTCTGCAAAGCACCAAACAAAGATCCACTCTTATGCAGATTAACTCAAGTTAAATATCAGTTAAATTGAGTCATAATAATAATACCCTCAAATGGTTAAAACATCTACTCTTCTCTATTTTATGAGAGAGTATTATTTTTTCATCCCAAAAGACAACCAAAAAAAGAAAAAAACTCGAAAGGGTTATGTTTAAGGTTGATGGATGCATTTGTCACTTTCCTGCAAATAGAAGCCATATCAAGAATTTCATAAATGTGAGGCCCCTTTTCGAGATTAGAGGCAAAGTTTGGCACCTAAGTAGAACTTTCCCGAAATGAAATCGCATCTTCATTAAGGTGTAAAAGAAATAACAAATATATCGAAGGCTCCCATTGTTTAGTGACTAGGCAAAGAATTATGTAATGATCGCATAAACTATATTCATACTACCAATAAGTTATCAACAACCATTCATCATTTTTTTTCTTTGAAAGGCAAGCTGGGGTTAGGCAGACCCCTACCAGTTGCACAGCTATACCATTCGGGTTTGAACCTGCAACGTCCCAACGCAAGGTGACGTGCATTAGCTGCTCCTACGCATAAGCCATCAACAACCATTCATCAAATTCTGCTTTGTATGGATACTAATTAGATGTTGGATATTGTACTTGTACTCCTCTTATACTTGGTGCTACAATTGTGTGCAGCAACGTGTCTGACTAGTTAAGGCAATAGCTTACTGAGACGATGATCACTAGCTGGTCCAAAAAGATGACCAGCTATACTATGACACGGCCCAAACTCATACGAGAGGTCGTAGTTGGTGATTGAGTGGGTTGGATCCTCTGTAAATTCAAGCATGCATGCCATATATAGACATGCTACAAAATCATCTGGTAGAACTTGCAGGCCTATTTACAATTGATGACTGGATGGATCCTAGTAAGGCGAACCTAGACCCATACCCGACTAAGTGTGCAGAATCGACATCCATGTCTGGACCTCAGTGGAGGGATCGAGATAGACTCGGAAGATTGCATGCATGTACAGACCAACCAAATCCTGATTTTTAAAACTTCCATAAAATATGGAACACATCCATACATGTTTGACCCTGTAACAGGTCCAATTCCATCATCAGATCCAGATTCAAATGGGTCTGGACATCTAACCAATGTCTTTGGATATGTAGCCTAGAAAATCAAACGTAGGACCCATTGAGTGCCCTAGCCCCGTAAGATTCCATTATGTGGAGACTAGGTTTCTGGTCCTGAAAGGTCTGAACAGTGGCCTTATCTGCAATCTTAGAGCAGGGTCTGGCCCATTAATTCTTGGGGCATTAATATATGCAAGCATGTCTAAATAACTGAATTTTAGCTTCCTTGTCCAATTGCAAGTTGGTGTCTATCTGATCATGTCCTTGAACACCCTGAAAATCGTAGCATTAACCGCACCGTTTGTGTACGGGAAGGCCTAACTATACCAATGATGGTAAAAAATGAGACCCACTATTTTTGTCTGTTCTTGGACTTGGTGACCCATGAACCGGCTTCTCATGTGTCATGTGTCCCAATCAATGGTTGGGCAGAGGCCTAACTCAATGCTTTGATAACTTCCAATACACCCATTTCCTTGCCCATATGTCATAGGCCCCACATCACATGCTTGCTTGCCGTGGCTTATGATAGTGTACCAACCTTCCCTCCTTTTTATATATAGATTGTGTAAGCCACAAAAATTTGTCATCAACACACATACCTCGGTATTCTTTACTAAAATTCAGCCACACCTCCCAAGAGTCTGCTTTTGGCTTTCTGAGATACCAATCAACAATCAAAATTTTGATCATCATACTGTGAGAATGATGAATGCAAAGAGGCTGGTAGGGATGGCAAGGAAGTGGCCGAAGATGGGTGCTAAAGGGATCAGAAGGATCTCACAAAGTGATTTTCAAAGCAGCAGCACTAGAAGCAAAGTGGCAGCAGTTGCAGACAAGGGCCACTTTGTGGCGTACGCAGCCGATGGCAAGCGGTTCATCGTTCCCTTGTCTTACCTCCATCGCCCTATCATCCAAGAGCTGCTGAGGATGGCAGAGGAAGAGTTCGGGTTGAGCATCAATGGTGCAATTACACTGCCTTGTGACGCTGAACTCATCGACTACGTCGTATTGCTCGTGCGCAGAGATGTGCCTAGGGAGATCGAGAATGCGTTGATGGTGTCTCTGAGTAACAGTAGCAGCAAATGCTGGTCATCCTCTGCTTTGCCTCAGGAACACCCCCGCCCGCACATGCCCCTTCATCTTTATTAAGTCTTAAGAGTCTATACGTTTATACAATTAATTTGTACAAAAGAAAGTAATTCTATTATATTTTGATTTAAAAATTTCCAAAATAATGGTAAATTTCCCTTCTTCAAACATGAATTACGTAAAGGCCAGGAAAACATTGCTTGTCACAAAAGAGGCTGATACAAATATCCAAGTATCATTACAGGACAAGGGCTCGGCTCATCTGGTAGGGGCGACTTGTGAATGTCACCAAGTTGACCGGAAGTTATAAATTCAAAACCCACGGGTAGCATCTTTTACGGCAAGGTCCAAGCTGGGTGTACACCCTGGTGGCTAGAGGAGACATCAAGGGTTTGCAATTTCCCTTCTTCAAACATGAGTTACGTAAAGGAATACAAACTTAGCCAGGAAAACATTGCTTGTCACAAATATCCAAGTATCATTACAGGACAGGGCTCGGCTCATCTGGTAGGGGCGACTTGTAAATGTCACCAAGTTGACCGGAAGTTATAAATTCAAAACCTACGGGTAGCATCTTTAACGGCAAGGTCCAAGCTGGGTGTACTCCCTGGTGGCTAGAGGAGACCTCAAGGGTTTTACCAACCAGAGGCAGGCCAATGAGCTGAGGTTCAAAAAAACAAAAAATATCATGATATCATTATTCATATCATCAAAAAAACAACCAGAGATCAGGCCCATGAATTGGATGTCTTAGCAGTTACTTTCGAAGCCAACTTTGAAATCAAAGCACTATTCATATCATCAATATGCCTAACACTCAACCCACCTTCCTTTTACTCTCCCATGCCAATAGGTGGTGATGTTGACTATTACCTGACCCATTCCATAAAAAATTTGTGTATCATACCACTTAACTTGCTCACCATAGAATCCAATAATCGAAAAAAAAACATCCAATAAATAGGAAAGGATGATAAAACTGAATTTATGGTGACCAAACTTCGATAATAATTTGCCACTCCAAGTGTCTAGGCTATTTTTAAACTTCGACAACAAGGGATTACATAAATTAGCCATGAGCCTCTTAGTGAAATTAAATCAGAAGTCCAAGATATTTAAAAGGAAGTTGGTCTAATTTCCACCCAAGCATCACTCAAATGCTTATCTACCAAGATCGGTGAGATTAAAAGGGACAAATTGGATTTTCCCTTGCCTAGACACCCACTCAAAGTAGGGATGGCAATCGTGTCGGGTTGGCGGGTCGACCGGACGGGTTGGCAGGTCAGCATACCTCAACTTGAACCCGACCCGTTTATTAAACGGGTCAACTGTGGCAAACACGAACCCGGCCTGTTTAATAAACGGGTAACCCAACACGACCCGCCAACCCATTTAATAAATGGGTTGGGTCGGGTAAACGGGTTCTCAGGTTTGCGGGTCAGGTTGGCGGGTTGACGGGTCGGGTTGGGGGTTGACCCACCTGCCTAACCCGTTTATTAAACGGGTCAGCCGGGTTGGCAGGTTGGCATACCCCTAACACGGACCCGACTTGTTTAATAAACGGGTTAGGCGGGTCGACCTGTTTATTAAATGGGTTCATTTTTTCCAAACCCGAACCCGCCTAAGAGGCGAGTTGGCGGGTCGTGTCAGGTTTTGCCACCCCTAACTCAAAGTGATCAAGAATTTCCTTAAAATTTTCAACTAACCTTTCTGAGTCTCACAAAATGAACAATGCATCATCGGCATATATAGAAGCTTTGACTTTATTGAAAGGAGTGAATGTTGGTAGGCAATATGTGTAAATATCTCTTTTTTTTTATAGTCAAGTTGGGGTTAGTTATTCCAAGACCATAAAGTTAGGTTAGCCACTTGGAACATAGGATCTTTAACTGGTAAGTTGGTAGAGTTAGTAGATGTTATGTGTAGGAGAAAGATTGATATTTTATGTCTACAAGAGACCAAATGGGTAGGTGAGAAAGAAAAAGTGATAGAACCTTGGGGATATAAGATTTGGTATACAAGAATAAATAGGAATAGGAATGGAGTAAGGATTGTTATGAGTCGTGAGTTTATAGATAATGTAGTTGAGGTCCGTAGGAAGGGTGATAGGATTTTACTTATTAAATTAGTATTAGGTACGAATATTATTAATATTATTAGTGTTTATGCACCTCAAGTAGGTTTAGATGATTCCATTAAGCGTCAATTTTGGAAAGATTTAGATGGAGTAGTACAAGGGATATCTTATGGAGAAAGGCTTTTCATCGGCGGTGACCTTAATGGGCAAGTAGGCATTAGTAGGGATGGATTTGAGAGTATCCATGGAGGCTATGGTATAGGAGAAAGAAACGAAAGTGGAGAAAGGATTTTAGATTTTGGTTTGTCCTATGATATGATCTTAGCAAACACTTGGTTTAGGAAGATGGAGTCTCACCTAGTAACATTTAAAAGTGGGATTAATACGAGTCAGATAGATTTTTTCCTACTTAGAAAGAGGGATAGGGGTTGTTGCATCGATTGTAAGGTTATACCGGGAGAAAGTGTAGCTACACAACATAAAGTCTTAATTTTAGATCTTAGAATTAGACAATACCGCAAAAGGGATAGACATATGATAGATCCTAGAATTAAGTTGTGGGCACTGAAAGAAGCTAAACAAGGAATGTTTGTAGAGCGGGTAGTTAAGGAAGTTGATTGGTGTCTCGAGGAGGATTCAGAATCTATGTGGAATAAGATAGTGGGTGGCGTGAGAAAGGTGGCTAAGGAGGTATTGGGTGAGTCT
Organism: Nuphar pumila; assembly: GCF_984573655.1. Taxonomy (NCBI): domain Eukaryota; kingdom Viridiplantae; phylum Streptophyta; class Magnoliopsida; order Nymphaeales; family Nymphaeaceae; genus Nuphar; species Nuphar pumila. The sequence goes on along the minus strand of NC_143254.1, from coordinate 121,123,321 downwards.
AAAGGCGGTGCACCGCTAGGTAAGGATACATCGTGGTGGAACGAGGATGTCAAATTAGTTATTAAGGTTAAAAGAGAGAGTTATAGAAATCTAAGTAAAAATCGTGATAATGAGAATTTGGAGAAGTATATGATAGCAAAGAAGGAAGCTAAAAAAATAGTTCGGAACGCGAGGGATAAGGTATATAAGGAGGTTTATGACAAGTTGGATACCAAAGAGGGTGAGAAGGATATTTATAGGCTTGCAAAGATGAGAGATAGGAAATCGAGGGATCTGGGTATGGTTAGATGTATCAAAGATGAAACACACAAGGTTTTACTCAAAGATGAGGAGATTAAGGAGAGATGGAAAGATTATTTTGATAAGCTATTTAATGAAAGTCATGCTCAGGATCTTGGAGACTTTTCAATTCTTTTTCATGAGATGAATCGGGACTTCATGCGCAAGATTCAAAAGAAAGAAATTGCAGAGGCTTTAAAGAAAATGAAATCAAGAAGGGCAGTTGGCCCAGATGGTATACCTATCGAGGCTTGAAAATGCTTGGGAGAGAAAGGTTTAGAATGGTTAACAAATCTTTTTAACAAGATTTGGTGGACAAATAAGATGCCTAACGAGTGGAGGAAGAGTACTTTGGTGCCTCTATATAAGAATAAGGGTGATATACAAGATTGCACAAACTATCATGGTATAAAACTCATGAGTCATACTATGAAACTTTGGGAGAGGGTGATTGAGTCTAGGTTGAGGAAGATTGTCATGATATCGGAGAATCAATTTAGTTTTATGCCTAGAAGATCAACTATGAAAGCTATATATCTTCTTAGACAACTTATTGAGAGAAATAGAGAGAGGAACAAAGATTTGCATATGGTTTTTATTGATTTAGAGAAGGCTTACGATAGAGTACCTAGGGACGTTCTCTGATGGACAATGATGAAGAAAGATGTTTCTCTCAAGTACATTAGTATAATTAAAGATATGTATGAAGGAGTAGTAACCAATGTTCGCACTTGTAGAGGGGTGACAACCAATTTTCCTATAACGGTTGGGTTACATCAAGGATCTGCTTTAAGCCCTTTCCTATTTGTTATAATGATGGATGAGTTTACGAGATCAATTCAAGAAAATGTGTCGTGGTGTATGTTGTTTGCAGATGATATTGTTTTGATTGATGAGTCTAGAGCTGGGGTTAATGCTAAGTTAGAATTATGGAGACAGACATTGGAAGCAAGAGGTTTTAAGTTGAGTAAGAGTAAGACAGAATACATGGAATGTCGATTTAGTAAGCAACGAAGTAGTGATGGGAGTGTAGTGAAGCTTGGTGAGCACGAAATACCGGTGGATGATTCTTTCAAATATTTGGGATCTATCATTCAAAAGTATGGAGAAATTGATGGAGATGTAAATCATAGGATAAAGGTTGGGTGGATGAAATGGAAGAGTGCAACTGGAGTGTTGTGCGATCGTAGAATGCCATTGCGGTTGAAGGGAAAGTTTTATAGGAAGTCTATTAGGTCCGCTTTACTATATAGTACAGAATGTTGGGCTGCCAAGAGACATCATATTCAAAAAATGAGTGTAGCTGAGATGCGTATGTTGAGATGGATGTGTGGAAATACAATAAAAGATAAGATTCAGAACGAGGAGATATGTAAGAAGGTAGGCGTTGTACCCATTGAAAATAAGATGAGAGAGAATCATTTACGGTGGTTTGGACATATTCGACGAAGGCCTAATGATGCTCAAGTTAGAAGGATGGAGAAATGGGAAAATATATTAGTTAAAAGTGGTCGGGGTAGGCCTAGGAAGACATGGATGGAGGTGATAAGAAAGGATATGAATGCTTTAAACCTCACCGAGGACATGGCATTGGATAGAAATGAATGGAGGAGAAGGATTCATGTGGAAGACCCATAATGATTTTCTTTGTTGGTTCATATTGCCGACCCTAATTGTTTTGGGATGAAGGCGTAGTTGTTGTTGTGGGGTTAGGTGGACCCCTACCAGTTCAATGAATAAAGGTAAAGATTTACAAAATCACCCATTTATAAGTGGGTGACAGTCAGGGGGTGATCTTTCCATATCTGGTTAATTCTCCCTTCGCTAATCTAGCAAGATTCCTATCAAAAAATCAGTTTTCTAGTGTTTAAAGCTAACTTTAACTCTCTCAAAACTATAAAAAAATGTCCATGAGAGGGATGGGGATGCCCAAGGAGGGACCCCTTCCTTCCAACACCCGACGTAACCCACTGACCAGGTCAGCCCGACCCGACTCAATCATGACTTCTTCAATTATATATACTAGATCCTTTCAGAATTGAAACCCATGCCCCCCATTCCCTGCCAACCAAGTTCCCTCTTTCTGTGAAGCACCCACCTCCAAAATTCATCCCTTGTGATTCCGCAATGTATATCTCATGTGCCAACTATTACCGAAAATGTTGTGGATATTTAACTTTACACAGCCGTGGGGGCCAGGGATCCCATCGCCGTATAAACTTTCATCTTGCTGCCACCAGATGGGGTGAGTTTTTAAGGATGCACATAATCTGATATCTCGCACACCATAGATAAGATCCTTTGCCATCTGCTGACCAGATTTTTCTTTCCCCCCAAAGATGGTTGTGTTTCTTTCTATCCATATTTTCCACATAACATGATGGTAAGTTATGTCCCAACTCTCTTTAACTCTTTTCTCCTTAAATTTTATACCTGGCCATCTTTCTATGTCCTCCTTCACACTGATTGCGGGTCTCCATTTTATTTTGAAAAGGTTGGTCAGTCTTCTCCAAACCTACACCACCCGCAACAGAGGAACAAATGATCCTCTGATTCTTTATTTTGTTTGCAAAGCTCACATCTACTCAAGAATTGAAACCCCAACTTCTTCAAATGGTCTTGAGTGAGCAATTTGCTCTCCACAGACAATCTGAGAGTGACAATCGCTCTTGGTGGGGCGTTTTTGGGCCACACCTTTCTAAGAATATCTTAACTTTACCCTTTCTTTCATATGTGGTCCCATAACACTCTTAATTGAGAAAACTTTCTTATGAGATCGTAGGAGTCCTTTGACCCTTGAAAAACTTGGTTATATTTTATAGTCTTTTGGTTAAAGTCTTGAGATTCTCTAATAACTCAATAAGTTTGATATCATACCTTAATTTATAAGCCTTATGTACATTTGGATTAGTTTTTTATTTTTGGTGGTTGAAGAACTCTGGCTGCATACACCTTTTTATCATTTTGAGTTTATAACAGAACGTTTATTAAGGGCATGGTTCTCAAGTTATTTTTGCATATTCAATAGCAATCCATGCACATGCTACAAGAAGGCCTGTCTATTTTGGTTGTGTAGAAGGTTGTTCAATATTTATTATAAAAATGATTAAGCAAAGAAACTATCATGGAGTCACCAATAGCTACCTTAAGATTAGATCAAGTAGGATATGTACATGCTATAAAAATGTCATTTGAATCTGCTATCTCTATCATAAACCTTATGTAACATACTGAAGTTTTTCTCTCTTGAATACTATTTTTTTCAGAAATAATACCGGCCCACTAGTTGATCCTTCGTACTATGAGGTACATGAGGGTTGATATATGGATAAACAAGGAACTTGCTCCATGGCCAAGAACATGGGTTTTCAATATAATTCACAAAAAATGCAATGTTACTAAGATGTGATCGAGATTGCTGCAATCAAATGAGAAGCCTCATACATATTCACTGAAAAATGAGGCTTCAATAAGAAAATTTCTTGCTGCAAAAATGGTTGATTCATTTGTGTCCACAATGATGTCTCACATCTTGGAAGCATATAAAGAAGGGGTTGTTAGTGAGGAATCAGTGGTTATAAAGTATAAAGAGCTAATAACTTGGGCTTCTTCAATAGTTTCTAACTTGGAGACCCAACTGGAGGACATATCCAGCTGCAGTAGCAATGATGAGATGGAGAAGAAGGAGAGGGTGGATACCGTGAAGGTAGAGAGGGCAGACAAGGAACCTCAACAAGGAGAGGATGCCAATGTTGAAGTGGAAGAGAGTATGATGAAGAGAAAAGATTTGCCACATGCAAATAAAGATTTGCCTTATGTTGAGGTGGAGAGTGACAATGTGGTTGTTGAGAGGGTAGATGAGGATCCTCAACAAAAGGTGAAAGATGATAATGATAAGGTGGAGGGGAAAGATCATCCCATAGAAGAGGAAGTGCATGCTCCCACAAAGAGGCCACAACGGTTCACAAGGTCTAGTGCTCGTGAATATGTACTTTCTTAAATTGTTGGTGTATTACTATAAGAAATCTATAAATTAGCGACAGACGTAATCCATTGCTAATTTATCATAAATCCGTCGTTAAACAGTTTAGCGATAGCTTTCATCATAATTTCCTAGTCGCTAATTAGCGACGGAACATATTTATAGCTACTTTCGTCGCTAATTTACGATGGATTAGCAAATGCCATGATCTGTCACTACGCCATCGCTAATCTGCAGAGATTTGGTTTTGTGACAGATACAAATCTGTCGCTATTGTAGCGACGGATTTGCGATGGATTATAATCCATCGCAAAACATCAACCGATTTAGTTTTGCAATGGATAAATATCCGTCCCTAATTCATCGCTAAATTGGAGGCCAATACTAATTAGCGACAAATATTATCCGTCGCTACTCCGTTGTAAAAATTTAAAAAAACAAAAAAAAAAATTTAAAATATAAATATCGAGAAAAAATTTCTCGTTATACAATTTATATATCATGTGTATAAAAATAAAGTATACATAAAAAATATAATTACAAAGTAGGTGAAGCAAATTTAACACAAGTTATAAATGAAACAAAATTAACAACCTAGTATAATCCTCGCCAAGTTCTAATTTGTTACAAGTGAACATATACAAAGAGTTTTGTTTGAAACAAATTCAACAGATGAAGCTAAACCTCACCAAGATTCAGATCATTGTCCTCTTTATTGTCTCGATCTGCCCCTCCATCAATGCCTCCATCAGCTTCTCTACGCTGACCATCTCCAGCATCCTACAAGAGAACCAAAATATTAGTGTAGATAAACAAAATATAATGAAATAAATTATCAGAATTCAGATGTGTTCTAAGGCTGACAAAAAAAATCATAGTGATTCAATCATGCAGATATGTGTTCTAAGGTTGTCAAAAAAATATCATAATCATTCAAGCATTCATATATGGTTTATAAGGTTGTCAAATAAATGTGTTATGTATCACAAACATGTATATATGTGTTATAAGGTAGTCACAAAACTTTCATAGTGATGAAATCATGCTTATATGTGTTCTAAGGTTGTCAAAAAACTTTTATAGTGATTCAATCATGCATATATGTGTTATAAGGTAGTCAAAAGAATGTCATGGTGATTCAAGCATGCATATATATGCTCTAAGGTTGTCAAAAAAACTTTTATAGTGATTCAATCATGCATATATGTGTCATAAGGCAGTCAAAAACTTTCATAGTGATAAAATCATGCATACATATTATAAAGCAGCAAAAAAAAATTTATAGTGATGAAATCATGCTTATATGTGTTCTAAGGTTGTAAAAAAACTTTCATAGTAATTCAATCATGCATATATGTGTTATAAGACAATAAAAAAACTTTCACAGTAATGAAATCATGCTTATATGTGTTCTATAGTTGTCAAAAAACTTTTATAGTAATTCAATCATGCATATATATGTTATAAGGCAGTCAAAATACTTTCATAGTGATGAAATCATGTTTATATGTGTTCTGAGGTTGTCAAAAAACTTTCATAGTGATTCAATCATGCACATATGTGTTATAAGGCAGTCAAAAGAATATCATAGTGATTTAAGCATGCATATATGTGCTCTAAGGTTGTCAAAAAAGCTTTCATAGTAATTCAATCATGCATATATGTGTTATAAGGCAGTCAAAAAACTTTCATAGTGATGAAATCATGCTTATATGTGTTCTAAGGTTGTCAAAAAACTTTCATAGTGATTCAATCATGCATATATGTGTTATAAGGTAGTCAAAAGAATGTCATAGTGATTCAAGCATGCATATATGTGCTCTAAGGTTGTCAAAAAACTTTCATAGTAATTCAATTATGCATATATATGTTATAAGGCAGTCAAAAAACTTTCATAGTGATGAAATTATGCTTATATGCATTCTAAGGTTGTCAAAAAACTTTCATAGTAATTCAATCATGCATATATGTGTTATAAAACAGTCAAAAAACTTTCATAGTGATGAAATCATGCTTATATGTGTTCTAAGGTTGTAAAAAAACTTTTATAGTGATTCAATCATGCATATATGTGTTATAAGGCAGTCGAAAGAATGTCATAGTGATTTAAGCATGCATATATGTGCTCTATGGTTGTCAAAAAAACTTTCATAGTGATTCAATCGTGCATATATGTATTATAAGGCAGTAAAAAAACTTTCATAGTGATGAAATCATGCATACATGTGTTCTAATGTTAGTAATAAAAATTCATAGTGGTTCAATCATGCATATATGTGTTTTAAGGGATTCAAATTTTTTGTATAGTGATTCAATCATGCATACATGTGTTCTAATGCTAGCAATAAAAATTCATAGTGTTTCAATCATTCATATCTGATGGGCACCAGAGCTCATGTTGAAAGCAGACGAAGTTCTTCTATCCCAAAAAAAGTTGCACAACTCATTACGGACAACGTCAAAAATGGTTTCATGTAAAAAGTCATGAACTGTATCCTTAACAAGCTAGCAGACACCATCCCAAGAATTAGCAGGGTCAATCGGATGCTGGGAGTTGATGTTGGCGGAGAAACTCTGAGAGCTCTGGCTGGAAGAGGCAACGACTGGTGTGGTGTTCATATTACTCTCAAACCCAAACACATGACCCTTTTTGGGTTCACTGGTTACAATCACCCATGTTGCAGGATCAAAAGGCAGATGCTGAGTGGAGTCATCGTCGTATCGCTCTAACATTTGTTGCTCGTATAACTCGTACAAAGTAATGATTATAGTATGAATTAATAATTAAGAATTACAATGTTTATGATAATGTAATTCATGGTAACTTGTATATTACAATATTTATTAATATAATAAATACATATCGTTGTTGCTCTCACCTTCTCTGATATGAACTCTTCTGTACTCTTACGTTTATGTGTTTCAATAAACACATTCTTGTAAGGTGCAATGCCTCCTTTTTTGCCTTCCTATAAGGTTAAATGATAAAAAAATCAATTAGAAAATATGCAGAAATACTTATAAATTTGACAATATATATATATAGATATATATTTATTTATTTATTTATTTATGAGTTACCATTTTCTTCTGGTGGCTCCCAAAAGTCCTAAAACCACCTGTGTGTAGATGGGCGTCGGGCATCTTCACTTGGTTTTATGCAACCTTTGTAAGGCAGTTTCGAAATTCATGGTTTGCCCACTTGTCGTACATTGCATCCCAATAATCCATCCTAATAGTAGAAGGGTCATGGCCCTTCCACTACAGTGGATCATCTATCCCACCAACTGATTTTATTGTTACAGTCTTCATATTGTGCAGCATGTCAGCAAATCGATTAACAGCCACCTTCTGCCCACTGTCCTCGTGTTCTGCTCCTTTTTTGCGGTCGTGAAGCAATTCAAAGCCTACAAATAATTTCAGAAAGTTAGTACACATGACTATAAAAAAAATCATATATGAAACATATTAGCTATGATAAACGATTGTATACCATGAATTAGGACCATAATCTTTCTAACACCTCCTTTAGATACTCTTTATATTGAGCGACCGACCCTAGTAGATGCTGAAATAGTGTCTTCCTAATTTCTTGTATTACTTTTTGTAGCTCGAACCTCGCGCTGCATATGAATTGATACATATTAACAATTGACTATCGATATACACTATTTATAAGATAAGTATTTGACAAGTGACAATCTAATACTTACGGTCGACTATTGATATACACTATTTGAATGAGTCATCGTGTGTCAGGCTGAGAAGACCCTGCATCCGGCGTTGTCTTGTGATGTGTATGAGTAGCTGGTGTAGGTGAGTCATATGCAGGCGAAACATCATCTACAAAATAATGAGTTAGAAATTCACACAATGCACATGTAAACTAATCAATTGTATATTTATTTAAATGATGTACCTATTGAAGGATTACGTGAAGACGAAGGCTGATATTGGCTATCACTGAGCTGAGATCCTATAAAGACAATTAACAAGTAATAATTTTTATATCAATACATAAAAAAAATATAATAAATTCTTATATTTAAATATAATACAAAGACATCTACCTAATGATGTCCCACGGCCTCCACTTGGTCCTCGACCACTGGGTGCTTGACCACTTTGACCTCTACAAACCATATTCTAACAAATAAAAATGTCAAACATTGCATGGAATGTAACGTGATAAATGTGTATATACATGCTAAGTATGCATGGAATGTAACCTAATATACAATTCCATGAACATTAATACATAATCACAACGAAAATAACTTCATGCAAGCATGGATACGGTCACGCCAAACATTGCAATATGAGAAAGTGATGTGGTATGTATTACAAGATGTATTTCACTAGCTCGAGTATGCTTCCTCATCACTTGTTTGACTTTCATATTCTTCTTCTTTCTCCTCCTCTTCGTCCTTTTTGTCGTTGTCTTCATTGGGTGCCCATCCACTTGGTATATCATTTGGATCACATTCTTTCATACGTGTGCCATCAGACAATGGAGATGTGACATGCAAACCATGTGTGACATCGTGACAATAAGAGAAGCTATACATATCATCTGATTGATAGTAATCACCCTCTTCAGCAATCTTGTCTTCCTGTAACTGATCATACTCGGAGTATAGTATAGACTTCACCTTGCAAACCACCCACCATTCATTTCTATCTGACTTCCTTGTATTCAGATATGAAGTATAGTAAACTTGTTGAGCGTGTGAGGCTAATATGAATGATTCACATGTTACAAACCTTGATTTATGATTCACCTTCATAATGCATGAGGCTTTGTCGACTCTTGTTATTGTGGGATCAAACCAATGACACTTGAATCAAGTTACCATGTTATTTATGCCTAAGTAAGTCAACTCTATTATTTCTTTAATAACACCGTAGTAGTCAAGTTCATTTTCACCATAACTGCTACCCTTGACACACACACCACTATTCATCATTGACTTGTTTATACCGTACTCTTTTGTATGGAATCGATAACCATTTATGATATACCCGTTGTAACATTGCACAACTTTGGTCGGACCATTTTGTAAATCACATATTTCTTTATCATTAACATCACCATGGTAGACCTACAAGCATAAAAAATTATTGTAATCACGATCAATTAAGTAACATATTGTTGTTTGCATGAAAAGAATATATGTCATTGTCTTTTACAACTCTTTCAACCATGCCCCAAACTTATTTTCACGTTCTTTTTGTACTTCTGAATCAGTGAGATGTGAAAGTTTTCTTCGCAACTCCAGATCAAATTGTCTGCACTTAACAAATATTTATATTACTGAACCATGCATGTATAAAACTTAGTGTTACATATTAAGTATATTTACTCGATGTAGGAGTCGATCGTTGAGCAATTAAAAAGGATATAGATCTGTGTTGTGTCTTGCTCTCGATCTTCCAAGAGTCTTGACCGGCAACTACCAAAGGCATGCCCAAGTGGTTGAAATATCGATAGTTTGTCAGCCACAATAAATTGTTTTTTATCATCATTACGAGGTGGGCAAGTGTAACGTGTTGGAATGTGAGGTTCAAAGTACATAGATGAGAAATTTGAAATCTCTTCTAAAGTGTATGCCTCACAAATTGAACACTCAACTTTTGCTTTATTCCAAACCTTTTTTTTTAGGTCAAACATGCATCTGTCAATAATATATATCTCGTAATACAATAAATTCTCAATAGCATTAGAGAGAAAAGTATAAATAAATATATATTTTTCAAATGGGTACATCCACCAATATTGCACAGGATCACCAACCCTAAGTTCATATGGCAAATATATGATCACATGTTCCATAACATCAAAAAATGTTGGCAGAAATATCTTCTCTAGCTGACAAATAGTAGTGATGACAAAATCCTCAAGATTCTTTACCTCAGTTATTATAACTTCCAATGTACACAATGTTCGAAAAAATCTACTCAACTCGGATAATACCCCCTATATCATGGAATGCTAGAAGAATCAACTGTTACATAATGACATGACAATCATGGCTCTTTAACTCATATAGTTGTCCCTCATTTATCTTCACAGCCCGAGCAATGTTAGAGACGTATCCATCTGGAAATCTCAATAGTCTCAACCACTGACATACCTGCTTTACTTGATTTGGTTCAAACATGTATCTTGCCTTTGGTTTCAGTATTTTGCCATTGTACTCTTGGAGTTCCAATTTTGATCTTTTACATATTACTTTTAAATCCATACGGGACTTTGGATTATCCTTCATTTTTTCTTTGACATTTATTACCATATTGAACACATTATCAAACACATTTTTCTCCACATGCATCACATCCAAATTATGTCGTATTAATAAGGTCAGCCAATATGGTAGTTCCCAAAATATAGATTTATTTATCCAATTATGATCCTTTCCAAATCTAAGGAAGGGTGTCACACTATGGCCATCTATCAGTCCATATGAAAAGTATCGCAATCATCTTAAAATCTCTATGCCAGATAACCGTGTAGGTGAACCTTCTATTTCAGTTGTGTATGTTCGAAACACATTCTTTTATCGTCGGAACGAATGGTCGCTGGGTAGAAATCGATGGTGACAATCAAACTAACACAGCTTCCTTTCATGCATCAATCTAAAAGATTTTGTATTCTCCATGCAGTACGAACATGCCAACCTCCCATGTGTGCTCCAATCAGATAACATACCATACACAAAGAAGTCACTAATTGTCCATAAAACAATAGTCTTCATTGCGACGCCCCAAAATTCCCGACTTTGAAAATCCTTTGGATTTAGGGGTAAACTTTTTTTTTAAAACAATTGTGCAACTGCGAAAGTACCAAAAAGGGAAACAAGCTGAAAACTTTGGGCGGGTCACATGAGTGAATCAACAACATTATGAAACAACTTTTATTTAATACATTTTACAAAATAGTACAAATCATTCTCTTTTTACAAAATCTCTGCCAAGATCCTTGATGTTTTAGACGAGTGGGTTCAGGTCCTCTGCCGCACATCGAGCTCTATCGCACGCCTAGAAGCAACACCTGTATCCCCAAAAACGGGGTCAATACTCTTTCGAGTTGGTGAGACAAACCAAAACACCATATACCAATATGTGGAAAATGAGAGAAATCTTATCATTTCTCATACGTTCATTCATTCACATAATTGAACATGTATAACATAAGCAAGCATACAAGGGTGACAAAGCTATGCATGGAGCAAAAAGCGATAACTACTATCATTAGCATGCTTTTAGAAACGTAAGTCGATGCAATTAGGCAACACATGAGAATATAACTACGACTATTCATTTCACAATTCATAGCATTTATCGCATAGTATGCATCAAGGAACATAATCAACAAATGTATCAACATAGAGAAATGTGTTATGCAGAACAACTAAGTTATCATGAACTGTGCATAAATATAAGTGGACATGTATGTGCATCGTGCAACAAGTACGTGAATCTAGCAGTGTGACAACACAAAACATCGAGCATTACGATGAGACAATTAGAAACATTTTGTCATGGAAAGCATCTCTAGAACGAATCAAGAGATGTGCAAAAGCATAAAACCCATGTATCTCTAACACAAGCGAGCTCGTCTCGCGAGGTGGGGTCATCACCCACACCGAAACTCACCAAGGAGTTTCAAAGCTCATATAAGTTTCGTAAGACCATAATTTCCATATGTGTGCCTCAAGCTCCCTTCACACTTAGGAAAATACACTTAGTTGCCAAAGTGATTCGTACATCCCAATGTGACAGATATGAGCAAGATGATTGCATTCATTTGATGACATACACCGTAGGCTTCTTAATTACACAAAAACCTCATTTTGAAGGCATTCGATAAGGCATCACTTACAAGTACTTTGCGTTCTATGCAAAAGCGACACATGCACAAAAATATGCATCCACATTACCCATATTGATGGGTTTATCATTTATTACGCACTTTGTTACAATATTTTGTAACACTTAACATGTGATGATTCACTTAAATAAATACATATTTGTTTCATGCCGTGTACGACAAGTGAAGTTCCATAATTGAATTATTTCGCTTGACATGCGCCACAAGTCTCTTAATTACGTAAGAACATTATTTATTTAAAAGCATTTAGGAAAGTATCACTTGCGAGCATTTTACATTCTATGCAAAGGCGGGCACATGCACAACAATGTGAAACCACCTACATTGCATCGATGGGTTTTACCATATCTTTATGCATATATAACCATGTACATATCTATATTTGCTTTGGACAATTGTGTGGTTTTCGTCTACGTCATGATAAGTCGACCATTATGAAATTGTCGGGTCATTTGGAACCCGCGCCATAAGCACACATGCAGCCCCATAGGCTGCAGCTCGGAGGACCGCTACAAAGCTTAAAGTGCGGCACAAAGGAGGAAAATCCCAACTGTTGGGCTGGAGCTGTCCCAAATAGACTGGCAACCTTACCAGCCACATCGGTGCCATGGGGCACCATGCGTACATATTGAAGATTTATTTTTTTTTGGCATCATACGTGAGAACACCGTCATCCCATAGTATTTTTAGCTTATCAATCAATGACCTTAAATATACATCAAGATTTTGGCTCAGAGAGGTCGGACCAGGGATCAATAGAGACAAGAAAAGATTTTGACGCTTCATATACAAGCTTGGAGAAAGGTTGTATGGGGTGACAAATATCGGCCAACACGAGTATGGGGTTGATCTACCCCCAAATGGATTAAATTCATTTGTACATAAACCTAGCCTAACATTTCTCACTTTCATTGTAAAGTTCTGATGAGTACGATCAAAGTGTCTCCAAGCTTTCGCATCAACAGGATGTATGATCTTATTTTCATCATGTTGAACTTTATTTGCATTTCATATCATTTGTTTAGTTGTCATCAAAGACATATACAGTCGTTGTAATATAGGGGTGAGAGAAAAGTAGCGGAGTGACTTGTATGACACTTCTTTTGACCTCGTGCTACCATTTCTCATTGTCTTTGGTTTGAACCCAGGATGTCCACATGATGGACATGATCTGCTATTTTCTGGATCTTTGAAATACAACATGCAGTGATTTGAACATGCAGTTATCTCTTGATACCCCATACCTAGAGCATTGACCATAACCTTCGCACGATAGAGATTTTTTAGCAATTTCTCATCTTTGGGCAACATACTCTTCATAATAGAGCACAGACGGTCAAAATATGATTAACTCAAATTATACTATGACTTCAAATTCAGTAGTTGAAGATCTGCAAACAAGATAGTGTGACTCTCGCAACCATTCCACAGTGGCTCATCAACATCTCTAAGTAAGTCATAAAATCTACTAGTTGCATCATTTGGTGATTCTTCCTCTACCCTAGTTAGTACATCAGTAGGACCCATAACAAAACCCAGTTCTGGTCCTACGACATTAAATATCAAATCCACATATGGATTATCATGCACCACATCCACCCGTACATCAAAATTGTTCTAAAATTCTTCACCATGAAGCGTCTAATTCTGATAACTACTCACAAAACCCTTTCTGTATAGGTGATGTCTAACGTCATGAGGTTCTACAAATTGATTGTTCTTATATATCGTGTAAAGGCACCTGATCTGACCGATGAGATCCACTATACTGACACTTGTCATTGCAAATTTAATAAAATTGTCAACACCATTCATATATTCAAGCGACACCTTATTATCAACTATCCTACGGTATATTCATTCACGGTTTGCAATCATTTTATCCTATAATGTTACATATATTATCTTCTCCAGTTAAAACAGAATCATATTAATGCATCGATGAAGAAAATATCTAATTTATCATGCATTGTTGGATATATATATCACAAAGATATTTAGAAAGATGAAATCACATTCATAAACACGATATATTTAATTTAAGCATGTTTTCATAATATAATTTCACATGAAGGGCATAATTAATTCGAAAATAACTTCATGCAAGCATGGATACACGACACACACACAGATATATATATATATATATATATATATATATATATATATATATATCACAAAGATATTTAGAAAGATGAAATCAAATTCATAAATACGATACATTCAATTTAAACATGTTTTCATAATACAATTTCATATGTAGGGCATAATTAATTTGAAAATAACTTCATGCAAACATGAATACAATCACGTCAAACATTGCAATACATTCAATCATTCATATCACAATAATGTCAAACATGTACCTACAACAAACACACTCCAATATTCTTCTAACTACTACCATGACTAGCATTGACTCCGAATTACAAAAATAAGAGCACTTCTGTTTTTATACATTCAAATCATGCTCAGCATGATCTCTGAACTCCAGCAAATGAGTTTTAGATATCCACAACTAAGTGAGTGTGAATAGGAAAGTGTTGCATCCAAGAAAGTAAATAACATGTGATGTGCTCGCATCACTTACTCACCATGGGTATTTACCCAATTTGCATTACTTTTGCCTTTGCATTTTTTTTATTTCTTTTTGCATTGCATTTTTAGTCACATACAATGTTTAGCACTAAGCATCGCACAGTTAACTTAGCTACGTACATGCAATGCATATTTATATATTGCAATGCATATTTATATACGGTGAAAAGGGACGAGGGCAGCAGTGAGAGGAGAGGCACAGTCGGGGACGAACCCCTCCCTCCTAACCCAAGCAACAGAGAGGGGGTATCGGCCCCTCCCTTATGAAGAAGGAGAAATGGGAGGGGGTTGAGACCCTCCCTCAAAACCCAAGAAAAAGAAGACAGGGAGGGAACTCGACCCCTCCCTAGCAAAAAAGAAGGAACGAGTGGGGCAAGGGCCTTGCTCCCGCATGCCGGAAACATCCAGACAGTAGGGGCAAAGCCCCTGTCGCCCGGAAGGAACGAGGGAGGGGCCCAAAGTTCCTGCCTCATTCTTTGTCATAGATGGCAGGGGGTGTCTCCCCTGCCGACTTGTCAGAAAAACTGGTAGGGGTGCCCCTGCTTGCCGATTGAAAAAGGGAGACACGCTGGGGTGCAGCCTCTGCCTGTCGGTTGAAAAAAAAAAAAAAAAGGACAGACAACCTCTGCCTATCGACCAAAAAATAGGAGACGAAGAGAGAGAGAGGGGGGGGGGAGGCGGAGGGTGTTGCTAGCGGCAGATGGCGCACGGGGGTTCTGGCATCGGGTGGCCTCCGGTGAGGCAAGGATCGGGGCTCAGGGAAGAGAGCAGCGACGAGGTGGATTCAGTAAGGATTGTCGACGACAGATAGCCGATTGCAGGGGGGCTGACGGAGGGTTAAGGTTCTCTGACTGAGAACCCGATTTGGGGGTAATCAGAGAGAGAGAGAGAGAGAGAATTTTGTGCCTTAGACGGGCTTATATCAAAAAATAGCGATGGATTAGCGATGAAAAGTTCATATCAAAATTCGTCGCTAAGTAACGACAGAAAAATTCTGTCGCTAATCCATCGCTAAGTTGCGATGGAGTTTGATACGAAACTTTTTGTCGCTAATTAGCGACTGAGTTTGAGACAGAATATTTTCGTCGCTAATTTCGCAGCAAATTTTAATTTTAGTGACGACTACTTTTCTCTCGCTAATCTGTCACAACTTTATCACGAAAATAATTCATCGCCAATTTTTGTCGCTAATTAACATTTTTCTTGTAGTGTATGCAATAGTGAAACATGTTTGTAAGATGTTTGCAATCAATTTTAATGTTATATTAAATGATTAAATTATGATATGTGAGTATATATGAAGCATCTTTATAAAATAAGCAGTTTGAATATTGTAATTCATGACTTATGATGATTCAGAGGTCTTGTCAAGCACTCCATGAAGAATGTATTTGTCATCTTGAAGAGGCCTTGTGCTAGCATTAAGACCGTACATGTTGAACCTTAGAGAAGAAAAATAGACATGAAAGGAGGATATACACTGATACAAGAGTTGATGATAACAAGAGGAGATGGGCTAAGAAGAGGACAATGAGAAACAATATGAGAAATCTATGCTTGAAAGAGCCTCCCTCTTTTATTATCTCTAACACTCCTCTTTTTACGATAGCCATGGCATCTTTCCCCTATCTTTATGTAACATGAACAGTTCATAGAGATAGAAGTTGTTTCCTTTCTAAGATACATAATTAGTAAAGGCACTACAAACATATAATTGCAAAAATAACATGTACAGGCAATAGGAAGTTCTATATTAGGGAGGTTGCTGAAGTAAGAAACCATTGTAGAATGTGGACTGTTGGTTCTCGGTCAGGATTTTCTAATGCTCACTTTGGGCCATGTGAGTTTTGTTGCTGAAATCAATGGTCTAATGCAAGAGTGGGGGGTGTGCCCTAGATATCTGCAAGCAAATCTGGATTTGAAGTGGAATTTGCATGGCAGTTAAACTTGACATGTTTTACACTCAAAGAATCAACAAATGCTTATGGTCCATGATAATGCTCCTCCCCATCCTGCCAAGTTAAGAATCGGAAAAGTAACGATTACTTGAGATCCAGAAGAGATCAATGCTCATAAGTTTGTTATAGATTACAACCAATGATATTTTAATGGGTGCCTATTTATCTTATTTAGCTAGTGCCTTGGCGTGTGATTGTGAATGCCACCAAACTATATCACAAATACTGACAAATTGCATATGAGTCAAATATCTAATTAAGTGCAATTCCATTTAGTAGGCAGAGCAGCAGCTGATTGCTAATCAGATTCAGATTTTGTTGAGAGTTTTACAACTAGATTTGTGCTCTAAATCCAATTAGTATCTGAAGATAGCAGCATCCGATTACGAATCAGATTCAGATTTTTTGGGGTTATAACTAGATCCGTATCTAAATCTAATTAGTATCCGAGCATTTTTACATATAGCACTCATTTCCAAGTCATAGCAACAGGTGAAACTGCAAAAAATCGTTAAATAATCAGTATATTTTTCTGAAAGAAAGACACTGGAGGTTAGCTCGATATTCTATTAGATAAACTAAATAAAAAAATTACATTCGATTTCCCGATGAGGGTAGCCAATCCGGTGGCTTGTCCTTCCAAAATAAATTATTACAAGAACGCAACATAAAGAGGATTTGGCCCATGGCGAATAACGACGCCTTACGAAGAACAGAATCCACCTGAAAATGATGTGCGATAGATGTAGCATTCTTAACAAGTCTGCACCAGCAATCATTATTAGATATAAACACTGCACTTCTCGGCTGGATCTGATAGAGAGCTCCGCAACAATAACTTTCAATCAGAAGAATTTTTTTTTTGCTTTTCAGACCCCAATGATGCGAAACATATATCTGTCATAAACCGCATAAGAACCCAACGCATATTCTCTAAACTGAACCCAAGCAAAACGCACAACCAATACACTATTGTCGTTCATCAAAACTGATCAGCAACTATACCTCATTTCGCAAACAAGTGTACCTGATTTCGATAATCAGAGGCCCACTCAACCGAGGTGATTTGGTCCGAACACACTGACCAAATAGTTTTTGGAATAGCCTGCCTGCCTGGGAGTTCTCCTTCGTGATATGACATATTCCTAAGCATCCAGATTCTCCAACAAACAATGTGAAATATCATTTTCCCAGCATGCCTTAACCTAGGGACTCTCAAAGCTAGCATTCGACCACCACTTTAACTCAACTATGAAATCAGAAGGCTGGATCCTACGTTTACCAAATAACATGCAAATAAACTTCCAAATATCCACTGCAATCGGGCACAAGAACAATAGATGTATAGCAGGGTTTCCTCATGCTTGAAGCATAAGGTGCATCTATTCGGAAATGAGACCCCCAAAACCATGCACTCTATCCTGAGTTAGAAGTCTCCTGTGGCATGCTAAATATACCACCCAATAGGCCCTGGGTGGTGCTTTCTTTGACCAAACCAGCTTGTGCCAATGATATGATGCACCTTCTTGGCAAATTGAATCTCACAGCTCACCTATAGAGAGATCAGCTGCATTGTGTGTGCCCTTCCACCATAACAGATCCTTACCAGGAGATGTCTGGAAGGATGAAATTGCCGGCCATGAAGCCTCCAAACCCGGAAAGAGGTACGCTGCCTAGAGCTATAAATCTGCACTCCATCCTTCATAAGCAACTTCTTAACATTGGTTAAATCAGATATCTCTCTAACAGAAATAAGGGAGATAAATGGCGGTCCACACCAGAGGTCTGTCCAGAACCGAGTAGATGACCTTACAAGATATGAAAAACTCAAAATTTTCCACCCCTCAATAAATCCCTTTCCAGACTCCGGATCCCACAACCGGGTTAGAACCCCAGAAACTCTTGCTATGCAGGTATTTATTCCTCATGAAACACGCTGCACCAAGAATCACTATGTTCTAAAAAAGTTGGGAATCTTCATTTTGGGCATGAAGAGGATTTTAGCAAATTGTGAGGCATTTTCTACAGTACAGTCATTTTTCATATAATCTTTGAGCTTATGCCTCGGATCATTTATGCCAACTTGAATTTGAAGCTACACAAGTTTCAAGATGCTTTCACAATTTCTGATGACATTCTCCTAAACAAGATAGCATGAGATCAAATTTCTGCACAATCTACATTTGTCAGATGAAGGAATCAGAGATGCATTTTTTTACATATAGTGGACACTGTAGTACTCGTAGAGATACCGAGTGTAGCAAAGCTTGATAAGTTCAATTGGACAGTATAAGAATCTTTCCAGACAGGTAATTTTGCTTTAATCTTAATTTTTTTTTATGTTGTAACGGAGAACTAATCTAGACAAAACGGCGTTTGGAAAGAACTCAAGTTTGAGGTCACAGTCAAAATTGAAATATAAAAAATTTAACCAAGAAATAGAGTGCATTTCATCAATCCCTGATTTACGTTGGATTTAGGACTATGTGAAGTCTGTTATTTGTATGAAACCAGGGATTGATGATAATACGTATTCCTGAATAATCGAAATTCTCGGTTAAAAGAACTAATTGACACAAGTACTGTAAAGATCAACTAGTGAGGTTTTTGGCCGATACAATAAGACCTGCTTACTTATGTATGTCATGCACCTCATTTTACTGGAATTGTAGTTCAATCGGTCAGAGCACCTCCCTAACAAGGTGGAAGCTATGTGTTCCAGCCCCCTCAGACCCATATCATCCTGGGATCCTATGAATTGATTGATTCATCTCTTCAAACTCTCAGCAATTCCTTGTTTTCGATGATTAATTCGCTTCCTGATGAGACTGTCCGAGATGTTTATCATTTTTAAGTTAGCTTGCAACAAATATGGCACAAAAAAGTAATTTTTTGTTGCAAAGAATGGATATGGATAAGGTGTGGAGCGAAATGGGGTTCAATTTTTTTTTTATAATCGCTATTTTGGTTAAATTATAACAATGAAGATGGGATTTTGATTTTTGGCCGTCTTACTTTGTAGATCTGATAGAGAATTGTGGGTGCAAACTTGTGGAATTATGTTTCAGTATAGGTACAAACAAGTCCATCAAGTTGGATCCAGAATAATTGTATCCGGACTCAAAATCAGAGGACCGTACTAGATTTTGATTCTATTGGCTCACTGCTCTTGCGGGGCTGTTAATGCCACTGATAATAATAATGACATTTTTGAAATATGAAATATTTTGAATAAAAGTGCATGGTATTTCCAAAAATATTGTGGTTATCTGTGTCGACGATTTATATCTGTTCTACTGAAAACAACCACTCTTTTTGTTAATTGAAAGCAATAAAAGGTTATGCAGATTTATCCATGGCAAAGAGCTTTCTCTTGCCATAAGCCATTTGATTTCTCTGACTTTTTCTTCTTGGGCAAAATTTCTTTGAAGTACTACTCTCAATTATCAGCAGCTTATAAGATATAGATATATGTCAACTTTGTATAAGCCTTTTAAATTATAAATATATATATATATATATATATATATATATATATATATATCTTAAGTATTTAGTCTCTTTCCAGTCTTTTTCCCTAGTTGATTGCATGCCACCGAGTTTGTTGTACCTTGTAACTATGAATGAAAAGTCTAGTTGCGTGTGATTTATGCAGTATTCTGAAGGTGATATGCATGCTCCATGCACGCCTTCCTGGGTAATCCATTGATTTATGGGCCGGGGGCCACCCACACAGTAATACGCCTTTCATAGAGTCTCCTACCATCTGCTTGAACTGGGATTCAAAGTTGGCAATTTCATAACCCATGGATTTATGTGGGGCCCTCATTCAGCTGTTGTGGGGCTTCTTCAATTTTAGGTGGTTGGTTTCTTTGATACCTGTTTTATGTTGGACTTGAAACTACGTGAAATCAATTTTTTGTATGACAGGAAAGTTGATGTACACACGGATTTTGAATTGCAAAAGGAGTAGGATCACAAGAAGTTGATGTGGTACTACGTACAATTAATCTTTGGTAAGCACCCCATGTTTGCTTTAATTTTAAACACACAAATACGCCTGCATTTTCTAGGTACTTGTGGAGAGTAGGAAAATTGAAAATCTACGAAAATACTGCTTTAATTTTGACACAAGAAGAGTTTGTCTTGCCAACTTTAATTTTTGACCAAGTCCATCAAGTTGGATCCAGCATAATTGGATCTTGACTCAAACTTGGATCTGGATTCATTGGGCTTCCTGTGCTCACATGAATCTAACTTATATATAAAGTGATTGGATTAATGGGTATCTTTGACCTACGTGGAATGTCTTTGGATTTTTTTCAGGTTTTATAATTTGCAAAGCATCTTACTGATCAGACCATTTATCTAATTGGACCTGGTAGGGCATGTCGTGTAAGGTAAAGATATATAGTTGAATACATCAGATATCCTACAAATGCCCCTGCCATTTTTAACATTAATCGAAAAAAAGGATCCTATCCTCTGACGTATGATGTCAGAGGACATATTTTGATCCTAGCCGTCCAAGCCACGCAGCTGGATAGCTAGGATTAGTTCACATCCAGGTGAGAATGTTGAGTACTCCTACCCGTTGGTTGACTAATCCAGATGAGGATTAAATGTAGGATGGATGTCATCATATGTAGGATGATCAGACCCACTCTTGTGCATGTCTGTGAAGACCACCAATTTTGTGGGCCATCTGTAGGGGTGTCAACGGATCGGGTTTACCCGGACCTGACCCGTACCAAACCCTATAGGATCCGGGTATGGTGATAAATACCCCAGTCGGGACCTGAAGGTCCTATTAATACCTTGGATCCTGGTATAGTTTGTGAAATTGTATACCAGACCTGGGCCTGACCCGAGTTTCGATTAAGACCCACAATTTTTTAATGTAAAAATGATAAAAAAAAATTATTATTTTACGGGGTATGGCCCGTGTCTCGTTCATGTAGTTCTTATCGGGTCTGGGTATGGTTTATCTTATAGTGGCTCCAATTAGATTCTGCTCCAGACCCGATACCATACCCAAAAATCGGGGCCAGGTCTGGTTCCACCTGGGTCTGAACCAAACTCGTCCTGTTGACACCCCCTAGTCATTTACCTTTCTAAAATGTGGGCCGCGATAATTTATATCGCTTTGCTCATGAAAGCATCCGTTCTTTTTTTTTATGATGAGGAACCCTCGCCCAAGTGAGGAAAACCTCGGGTGGGACCCCACAACCACCCTGCCTTACGTGGCCCACATCTGAAAGTAAAGCAACTATTCTTAATAAGATCATTTTACTGATTTATGGTTATTTTACTTTTTGATGGACAAGCTAAGGGGATAGCCCTTAGCACAGGCTTAATTGGATGGGATAATATATAGCTAAAGTGGGCCTAATTGGATCTGGATCTATCCATTCTACTCAATTGGAAGAGGAAAATGTTACCGTCTAGCAAGAATAATGAGATATGATCCCAGCCACAATCTCTTGTATCTTTTTTTTTTATGAAACAAAATTCACCATTCAAAAGCTTAATGAAGTTGTCAAAAAAAGAGTTTGATTTTTTTCGCTAATGGATTAGAATGGATACATAAAAGAGGTTGTTTTCCTTTTGTTAATTGGAAGTATTAAAAGGATGTGCAAGCTTATACATAAATTTCTTAGGATACGTTTGAGCAGTGTTGTGAGAGGCGTACGCCTCAGTACCTGAAGCCTACGCCTCAGAGGCGAGGCGCACGCTCAAGGTACTGAGGCGTTGCTGTGATGCGCCCCTCATCAACCTCCGACCAGTTGTGATCACCGACCACCGGAGTTGCTGTGCTGCAGCTGCTGCTCAGTCTTCTCCGACCACCGGACGACCGGCATATCCCTCGCTTCCGTACCAGCTGGGCGGGTGGTCCTTCTCTTACTGCCTCCCCTCCCACCGCTTCACTTCCATTCCAGTTGTGAGAGGCATACACCTCAGTACCTGAGGCGTACGCCTCAGAGGCGAAGCGCAGGCTCAACGCCTCGCTTCGCCTCATCGCATTTAACAACCTTGCGTTTGAGATCGGATGCCCACACCAAATTCAAGTTTATTCAAATGCTACATCTTTTTTACGACAAGGAACCCTCTCTAAGAATTGGATCACTTAAGGGCCTGTGTAAAAATTGGTAACTCTGATAACAGAGGCAATTGAGGAATGAAAAACCACTTAACTTCATTAATGATATTTTACATGATTTATACAAAGACAAGAAAAACGTCTAAGGTAGTTTCCCAATCTGATTAGTTTCCCAAACGTCTAAGGTAGTTTCAATTGCTCAGATTTAAGCGACCATAGTATCATGCCAATGTTGATACTTCATAGCTTGGGTAAATGTTTTTTGGCTTAGAGTTGTGGGTGATAGCAAGTATAGGACTCATTGCATTTGGTATAACCAAGATAATCACTAAGTGGGTAACGGGTGCTTTGGACCAGTTCATGTTAATTGTTTAATTGAAGTATGTGAGCTGCAAAATATCACTTGTAGTCCTTGAGATACGATGGTGGTTGATGAACTATATCAGATCCCTAACTTGGAGATCTTCTTGGGTACGATGTTCGGTATTGAAAGATGAATGTTCGATAACATCATGAGAGGAAGGATTGGGTTGAGGGTCCGGATCTTGGATAGGGGTATCACAGTCGAGAATCATGGGACGCTGGTTGTTTTCTTGGATTGATTTTTGCAAGTTATTTTCTTGGGGCTCAAAAATTGGTATAGGTAGGATCTTACCATCATTGTTGCCAGAAGCACTTTGACCTTGAAACAGAAATTCATTTTCATAAAATTTAACATCTCTACTAACAAAACCTTATGTGTTTCAAGATCACAAACTTCATAACCGACGTAACCATAGGGATATCCAACGAAAACACTTTTTTGAGCATGATTGTCAAATTTGTGAGTGTAATGAATATTGAAATCATAACAAAGACACCAAAAAACATTGAGATGGTCATATTTGGGTGCTTTGTTATAAAGCACTTAATTTGTATGGCATCTTTCCCATCAATGGTTTTAAGGAGAGACAGATTATAACCACGGTAAGAATGCATTATCCCCAAAAACTCGAAGGGTTGGATAGCTTGAAAATGAAGCACACGAGCCACATTTAATAAGTCCCTATATTTGCATTTAATGACCCTATTTTGCTATGGGTCACAATGCAACTGTGTTGGCAACTGATTCCTTTTTTCCTAAGATATATTTTCATATCATTAGAGAAAATTTTTGTACGATCTAAGATTTAAGATCTAAGACATTGGTACTAAATTGATTTTGCACAATATTAACAAAGTTTTTTAGAGACTTATATGGCATGAAATACACCAACATATATCTAAAATCATCAACTATGGTCAAGAAGTATTGTGTTCCTGACATCGATGAAGTTTGATATCCACCCCATATGTCACAATAGATAAGTTGGAAAGGTTTGGAGGAAGAAATTGAACTATTAAAAAATGGTTCCCTGGTGTGTTTGGCCATATGACAAATAGAGAATTGATCATGAGTCATATTCATTTACTTTATTAGAATTAATGAGAATATGAAGTTTGAAATTTAACAAATGTTTAAGTCTATAATGCCAAAGAAAAGAAGAAGAGGCATTTAAAGCATCTTTATCATCAATCTCAAGAACATAGAGACCACTCTTTAGCCTACCCTCTCCAATCTTCGTCTTCGAGTGAGGGTCCTGGAAGAAGCAATGATAGTGTTTAAATATAATGGCATATTTCAATTCATGAATAAGCTTACTAATAGAAATAAGATTAAACTGGAAATGGAGAACACAACATGTTGGATAAGGTTATCTTTGAGGATAAGACAATGTTTTCAACATAAGAAACATGGGCAAACAATCCTTTTGATAGGTCAATGGGGAAACATTAAGCAAGTATCGAGAAAATGATATTGGATAAAGAATTAGTCATATGTTCTATAGCACCTGCATCTATGATCTAAACTTGATGCATTGAAAGACAAACAGAAGGTTTGAAAATATTACCTACAAGATTTGTCGTAGGTGTTGGATTTTGAATACCTAGGTTGGTGATGGCCATGATTTTATCATATTGTTCTTGAGTGAGATGAGGTATAGAAGGAGAGGACTTTGTCTTTTCTTGATCAAACGTAGCATTATTGGCATTAGCTTGGTTGTTGGAATGAGCGTTGAGAGGATTCTTTGACCGATTGAGAAAATCATAAAGATAATAACATTTGGCTTTCACATGACCGAGACTACCATAATCATTGTATTTTGTTCGTGTGCAACCTTGGATATGCTCGGAATAGGTTCATGTATTGGGGCAATGCGGAGATCATGTTGCCTTTCTTCTTGACAGTGCATATGCCTTGGACACATTCGACAAAGGGATCATAAGGAGCAGATGGCTTCGAATAGTATTGTTGTCATTTAGGCCCATTAAGAACTGATAGATCCTAGGCGCATTCAATTGAGAAAAACATTCTTGGAGTATTGTCCAAACTTTGGCAGCTGATTGTGCATACATTATACTCTATAAGATCCTTGTGAAGGGAGTTGAGAATCCATGACAGAACCACATTGTTGCATTGTTCCCATGCAACGATATTTGATGCAAGAGATGCAGGCTTTGGAATCATCCTATCGACAAAGCCTAACTTGTTTTTGGCACTCAATACCATGAGCATCGCTCAACGCCACATAGAGCAACTTTCTTTGGTGAGTGGTTGGGATAAAAGAGAGGCTCTCGGATTATCTGAGTGGTGGAGAAAATATGGATTTGTCATCGACTCAGAGCTGGGTGTTGAGTCGTTGAAGGTGAAGGTATCATCATTGTTGTTCCCATAAGCCATGAATGGGGATCTCTAACCTCAATGCTCTGATACCACATAAAAATTGGTAACTCAAATAACAGAGGCAATTGAGCAATGAAAATGACTTAACTTCATTAATGATATTTTATATGATTTATACAAAGACAAGAAAAACATCTAAGGTAGTTTCCCAATCCAATTAGTTCCTCAAACCAACTAGTTTTCCAATCCTACCTTCCTTCTTGATAGTTACCCAAACTCAACTCATCTCTTTCATTTTAGCCAGATCTTTCCTCTAGAATCACAAATGATCTGGATTTACATGCCTAATGCATAACAAACACAATTACATGATCTACACATTTTACAAAAGTAAATTTCCAATAGCCTGCCTCCCCACAAGGTAAACCCTCATTTTTTTGATGATCAGAGATTCATTTTCTGATAGAGGTTCATGAATCTCAAATCCTCAGTTTTCAATAGAGAACCCATGCGTTCATGTACACCCTTAAATGTTTCATGCAATTCTAAACTAGTTCCACCCAAGATATAGAAATATGTAACCTTGCATGAGCAATTTGAAATTTCCAAGTATTTCGGTGTCCTCTATTTGAAGTAGTTTCTCTAACCATGTTTGTAACTATGAACAAAAGACGATCCATAAGGTCTTGACATGCCTGGCTTCAGGGCTCAAGCTATACTTTGAGTTCCATACCTAGGGTATGTGTCCCTCATCGGAAGATTGAAACCAACGGAAAACTATCCTCGATGAGCAGAGAAAATACTCATGAAATTTTACACTATAGACCATAGTTATCAGGAAACGAAATGGTTATGAGAAGCGATGCATGAAGCGGAAGGGGGAGAGTGTTAAAAAGTAGTATAAAGCAGAAAGAGAAATACAACTATGAAGAGATTATGCAAGTGCACAAAAATGTAATGAAAACACATAGAAAACATTATAAAGGACAAGCAGAAGCAAATAAGAAATGACACAAACACAAGTATAAAACCAACACCCAACCTTGTTATAAAAAAATTATTAATTTTTTAATATAAAAATGTAAGAAGCAAAGAAAAAGTGAGTGAGAAGCAACAAGAAGTGAGAGAAAATGTTAAGGAAGAGAAAGAGAATCGATTTTGGAAAAAAGAAAAAGCAGGTTTTCTACTAAAGAGAATCGAGATTCTCATGTTTTGAAAGCAAGTTTTCCAAAGCTTTCCCTTCTTTTAGGGAAGCGAGGAGTTTAGCAACTATGCTATAGACATAGAAAGAGGGTCACACTCAACGTGGAACCTAGTGGCTCATAACTCATAATAGGACGTCTGAACCATAATGGCGGTTTAACAAAAAAAAAAGAAAAAATTACAAAATTACCCGCTCAACTTATGAAGTATACAAAGAGACGCTCTCAACTTCTGAAAAATTACGAATGGGTGCTTAGGTTTAGAAATTAATTCTCAAACACCTGCCTGGTCTTACCCTTGGGTCGTAACTTTGGTCAAACACTGGCTAACCAATGTCAAAAGACACATATGTCCTTAGATCCTGAAAAATACATGCCTCTCGCCTTCCTCTTCATCTTAAGAGGGAAAATAATGGGTATTTTACCAACCCAACATCTCCCTTCCCAAGCTCTCTTGCTCTCTCTCACTTGGTGCCATGGTTGTTTTTAGGGTTGGCAATGTGTGTTTCCTTTTGGGGTTTCTGTAAATGGTTGATTTGTCCAATTGAATGATCTTTTTCAATGATGGGTTTGTGTGAAAATTGATTTTTCTGACGTGGGTTTCTCTAATGTGAAATTGATTTGACATCATGCAAACAGTTTTTGACTAAAGCTACGACCCTAGGGTAAGATCAAGCTGGTGCTTGAGAATTAATTTATAAACATGAGGGCCCTTTCATAACTTCTCAAAAGGTGAACATATTTTTGTCAATACCTCAAAAGTTGAGTGGATATTGTAAATTTAAAAAAAAAAAACTGTGTAAAAGATGAACAAAATCCACTTGTATGTGATTTTGAAACTATTGTGAAGGAACCTACTTTTTTATTTTTAATACATGACTTGAATAGCACGGCTCCATGGTGATCCATAGTTTATGAAGCCTCCCCTAATAATACATTTTTTCTCAAGTGTTTTACTGGCTCCTTGTTCATTGTCAAGGATAGCTACTTTGTACCAATTGATGCCAAGCCCATAGTTTGCAAACAGTATTTCATTTATAACACGGAACTTTGACAAACCAGAAGAATTGCCTGTTTCTCATAATGTCGATAAAAAAATCTCATTCTTTTGAGAGAAAAGTTTTTAAAAAAATATATTTTGAAAAAGAAATTTTCAAATAGACTCTGATATGAATCCAAATTTATGAGATCTTGGGTTTGAGGAATCATACCCAGCCTTAGCTATCCAAATCCTCTAGTTTCCATACCTTGATTTGATTTTCAAAGAAAAGTATCATATATACGTGAAGCCTGAATTAAGCTTCGTATATTATTTTACTATTCTTTTGTAACTAGAATTTTAATTTATGACATTTTTTTAGCAGACTTTTTAATGCAAAACATTTTAAATCATGTATTCTTTTTTTGAACTGATGTATTCATTATTAAATTAAAATTTGATTTTTATCATTTCCCATTTTGCTAACTAGTGGTCAAGACTTCATAAAATTAAAATAAACAGAGAAAGAGACTATAAGAACAATATTTTTTCCATGAGTATAAGAACAATATTTGGAGATTAAAAATTAATTAATCATCTTCTCAAAGGATGGCTTATGGGTTGTCTCATTAAGACTCACAAAAGTCCACTTAAGAATTTTTAGCTATGTGGGTTCCTATGTATCTAATTAAGCTACCAATGTTGAAAATCATGGTTGCTCTTCAAAAAAAAGAAAAGTCAAATTTGAAAATCAACGGTCCACAAAATTTTCTTATCACACACGCCTTCTTAATAACTTAGTCAATATATTATCATAAAATCTGGCTAATATTTGTTAGTCATCATATTCGGAATTTGCTCATTAGAACGCAGAGAAGGGGACTCCTAGCGTACAGAGAGAGAGAGAGAGAGAGAGAGAGGTATGGGTATATGAACAAGTGCGAATCTTAATTTTAAAATGACAAATCCTTTAATTCAGTCCATATGACGTCCTATATATTCTGGAGATATAGGAAATGCATCTGAGGTGACAAGAATGGCAAAACAAAGGTGCACTCCTGTTTGCTGGTTTCTCATTGTATGTCCGCTTATCTTCTTAACTGTTCCTTTGCTACTATCCTTCACTACTCTTGTATCAGTATCCTCCTTCCATGTATGTGTTTCTTCTAGTTCACGAAGGCTTAAGGTCTACTGCCTTAGTTCTGGCTTCAATCCCATGCAAGCCCATGCACACAATCTTCAGTCAAAGTCTATAGCGAATGATTCACATACATATATTGTCAAAGAGAGCCATAAGAATCCAAGTATCGTGAGCACAGGGGGGAACCACACAAAGTATGTATCACCGAACGGCGAAGGCGCATCGGGAAGAGTTCATGCCGGTGAAAAGGCATCCAACGGCTGGCAGGGCTGTACCCGAAGAAATCAAAGCAAAGATGTAGATTATGCAATTGGTATGATAGAGGAGCAAATTCACAAGCTAAGACACCTACACCAAAACAGTACATGTCAAGGCACATGCAATATCACATGCCAAGGGAAAGGTATCTTTGTCTATGATTTGCCCCCAAAGTTCAACAAAGAGGTGCTGGATGGATGTGCTGATATCCTCCCATGGATGAATTTTTGTGGGTACTTCACTAACCAGGGCATGGGGAAACCGGTCCATGAACTGGGTCCGAATTGGTACGGAACAAACCAATTCTCGCTCGAACCGATCTTCCACTCGCGGATCAAGAACCACCCTTGCCGGGTTCACCAAGAAGAGAAAGCCTCACTGTTCTATGTGCCATTTTATGGAGGATTAAATGCGCTAAAGGCAAATAACCATAATACCACTGCCAATGAAAAGGATCACCTTGGTTTGGAGCTAGTAGAATGGATCAAGACCAAGAGTTCATGGGTCCGAAACCAAGGTAGGGATCATTTCTTGGCAGTGGGCACTCTTTCTTGGGATCTTAGAAGAAAGAGTGCCGTTGGATGGGGTACAAACTTCCTAGAGCTAGAGGAGATGCAAAACCCAATTAAACTAATCATAGAGCGCCAACCTTGGCACACAAATGATGTAGGGGTTCCTTATCCCACAAATTTTCACCCTACTTCTGATGAGGACATCATCAAGCTCCAAACCAAACTCTATAGCTCCAAGAGGAAAACTCACATTAGTTTCGCAGGCGGTGGAAGACCGCACATGAAGGCGAATGTTCGATCGATCTTAATCGAAGAATGCATGAAAAACTCAAGTTTGTGTACATACCTTGACTGCAAATCGGTTGACTGTGTAAACCCAGGAACAGTGATCAGACTTATGATGGACTCAGAGTTCTGCCTACAACCACCTGGAGATAGCCCAACTAGGAAATCATTTTTTGATTCTCTTGTTTATGGTTGCATCCCAGTTGTATTTAATCCCTTCACAGCATACTACCAGTACCCATGGCACTTGCCAGAGGACTGTAGGCGATACTCGGTCTATATAGATGAAGAACAAGTGAAGCAGGGGAAAGTGAATGTCTTGAATACTCTTAGTGGGATATCAGTTGAAGAAAGAAAGCAGATGAGAAGATACATAATCTTTGAGCTATTGCCTCGAATCGTTTATGCGAATTCTGATTCGAAACTTTTGAGGTTTAAGGATGCTTTTGAGATTGCCATTGACAATCTGCTGCGCATGGTAGCATGATGTGTATATTTATCTGCATATTCAGAAACACATTGATTTGCATAAATCGTGTTTATGCTGTATAGTAGCATCAAGCTTGTGTTATAGTGTTATCTGGACTCCAATGTACCATGTTGGCAAGTTTAAATATGAAGCAGAACACATTTAGGGAGCAAGATCATAAATATTTACTGCCAAAAGTATCTTGCCAAGAAATGAATTAATCTCAAGTTTGTGTTTTATGAATACTCCAGAAAGGAAACCACTGTAACATTAATGCAGAATTTAACCTGAATTCTTGAAAATTATGAATAGCTTGGATCCAGAATTGGTTTAACATTTGACCACTAAATCCAATAGAAACTTTGACTTGGATCTTTCATACCATGCCCTATACTTGAGGCCAGTCAAGGCCTAATCAATTA
Source organism: Nuphar pumila (assembly GCF_984573655.1). Lineage (NCBI taxonomy): Eukaryota > Viridiplantae > Streptophyta > Magnoliopsida > Nymphaeales > Nymphaeaceae > Nuphar > Nuphar pumila. The sequence continues at coordinate 121,092,541 of NC_143254.1, read as the reverse complement.
AAGAATGAATAACTTTGCTCACAATTAAATTGGTGATTGAGACGTCATGGGAATATGCAGAGTCAAAATTAAATTGAACTCTATTTAAACCAATGTGCTTCTCACAAATCCCGGTGGTATAACAGCTTGGTAGCATACATTGAACGGTGAAATATTTTAATCGTACGTATGAACTACTTTGAAGGTTTGCACATCACCGCATCTGTCAAGTTGGAAAGGTCAAGCATAATTCAGTATCAGCCCCATTCGTGGCACTATTTTGAATTGGTGAAAATAAAAACAAAAGTAGAAATTTTATTATTTGAAATGTAGTTTAAGTTTTAAATTCTAGTAGTCTTTTAAGCCAACCTAAGGGATCATACCCATGTTTTAATACTAAATATCAGACAAAAATGCATGCCTTTTCGCCTTTTTAATGAAAGGGTGTAGGCCCCCTTTCATTCATTAATCCGAGTAAGAATTACATTCGATCTTCCAACCAGAAAATATGTCGAAAGTACATCCCAAAAAACTATATGACAAATTCAGCGTGGCAGAGCACTATGCATGCCTTTTATGCAAATAAGCCTTCAAAAGTAGAATGATTTACTAGTTTTTCGTTAAGTAGGGATTTAAACGGATCAGATTTGGTTCTTAGATTTTTGAGGTTTTTTTTCAAATCAGTCCCTGCCTTGTTGGACTTTTTGGATTGGTTCAACCGGATGTGACCTGGGGGCACACCAAAAGACAAAGAATGAGAGCGGGGAGGGTTGTTACGAAGCTCACATTCAATCTGAGAACGTGAGACGTTCACATGGCATGTAACCCTCACTCTTCTCCCCTGTATAAAGAGATGCATGGTTGCTTGATGTGGACAACCAAGGTGATCTCTCTCTCATCGCTGCAGGCTTGGTGAACCTATCGGCGGCTTGGCAGCGTCATGATGTCACTGCCAGAGTTGGGTCATCGTGGACGACCATAACATACCGTCAGTTCCTGACTGTCACCGTTGGCAGTGGTAGCCGACTGTAGATGGAGGTCGTAGTCTATCGACAAATGAGGAAGAGGGTGGTACCCTGAGAAACCAAAGAAATTTTAGTTTTCAGGGCCACCAGACACATCCAGACTATCACCACCGGCGGAAGGTCATCGTCGATGGCTGCTGGCCACCTAATGTCGGTCATCGCCGATGGTGCGTGTAGCTGGCCACTGGTGGTGGCGAGTGTATGTTGAGGGAACAGGGATTGCTCCATGTTCCCTACCGGGCTCTTTCCGCCGCTGCAGCCATCGGCAGTAGAGGCCCGCCGCCGATGGCGGCTGCAGCCGACGGAGGTTGTTGGGAATAGGGCCTAAACCCTCTACAAATTTTTTTAACGGGTGGTTGTGAGTGGCAATCGGGATTCCATGGTAGCAACTACAATGGATCCCAACCGGGGTGGGGCCCGATCCAAACCCGGACCTGATCTTGGGTTCCGGGTGGATCGAGTCTACGCTTTTCCTAGGGGCTTTTCCTAGGGGGGGCGATTCTGGACCCAAACCCATTGGGGGTTCTGGGTCTAGGTCGTCTGAACCTGATCCGTTTGGATTTGGTACAGGGTTCGGACCCATCCATAGGTTTCAGACGGACCGGATTTGTGACCGACCCTTTTGGCCCGATCCATGATCCAAGACCCAATTGGATTGGGTCTGGATACGGATCAGGTCCATATTGTGAGATCCAATCCGAGATTCAGTTTGGACTGGGCTTGGATTCGAACTAGGTCTGGATCCATGGGATCCAAATTAGGCTCCACTGAGTTTGGATCTGGATCCAAATTGGGTTGGATCAAGACCGAAACTGATTCAGTGCTTTCTGGGAGCAGTTCAAAGCCTTTTCTAACCGGTTTCAATCAATTTTTCATCGGTTCCTGCATGAGGAGATCCTTTTTTCTTGTATCTACGAAAAAGGTTTTCTCATTTTGTTTTAGGGGTTTATAGACTTTAGTACATGCTTCAAACCGGTTTGTCAGTTCTTGGACCGGTTCAGGGACTTTCTTCACCGGTTTGGGGTCATTTCAGATCGGTTTGGAGTACTTTTTTGTTGGTTCCAATACTGGGACCCCAGGTATTACCTGTAACAGTATGTCTTTGTCATTTTTTTAAGCTTTATATGTATTTATTATCATGGATGCTTGACTTTTGCATGACTCTTGCATGCATTTTATGTTGTTTTCAGTTATTCATGATATTTAAGGATGAATTATAACTAAATTCATGACATATGTGATGTGTTTCATCAAAAATTTATTTGTACATATAAGATAAAGCATGAATTTGTGTTTTTGATGTTATTATACATAGTTTGTCATGAATATACATGCATTATCATGAGTGCATGGGTATGCACTATAATACAAATATATTTGATGTAAAAGATCTTGATTATCTGAGTTGTGTAATCACCAAAGTAATTTGAGTTTTGTTGATTGAGGATTCTTTGGACCATGTTAAGATTCAGTATTGTGATAGTGTGTGACTTTATGAAACAATGATTTTACCCAAAGGTCAATGCGTTCTAAATTCACAAAGGGTGTAATAGTAGGTATGTATATCATCTCATAAAGCATGTTTGTACCCAAAGGTAATGTGTTGAATGCCTCTAGTTACATGATTAGATAGTTTCACTAATTAAAGTCAATTTCTTTAGAATTGAGGAGGCGAAATAACTTTGAGTATTATCGTTTCCACAAAAGTAGAACGATAGTGACCTTTTTATGCTTGTCTTAGAAAATGTGAATAATAAAAAGTCTCAATTTTATATTTTTTACACGAGTCTCGGTTTGAGCCTTTAAATGATTTTTTTATTTCGTTCTTGCAGTACCAGGTTCATTAATCATTGACAGTTCTAATAATATCTTCATCTTAGACGGATCTAATTTTTTGAATTTGAAAAAAATAGTGTTATTCACTCCGGGTTACATAGACTTAGATTTGGCTCTTAGAACTAATGAACCTCCCGCTCTTACAGAGCAAAGCACAACTAATTAGAAGGTTGCCCATGAAAAGTAGGAGCTCTCTAATAGACTTAGCATGTTGATTTTGCAATCATGAATTGATAAAAACATTTGAGGCATCATCTCTCACTACAAGACAGTGAAGGAATTCCTTAGAGTCATTGAAGCTCAATTTGTCAGTTCTAATAAGGCTAAGGTCTGTATCTAGATGTTCAAGTTGGTGTCTATAAAATATTATAATGACAGTTACATTCGACAACACATTTTGAAAATGAAAAATGTTGCATCTTAGTCGAATGACATGAAGTTCATCATTTCATAATCTTTTTTAGTCTATCTGATTTTGACCTCATTGCCTACTGAATATAGACCCTTCAAAATCTCTTACGACACATAATTATGAATGATCCTTCAATGACCTATTAACCAAGTGTGTTGAAGAGAAAGAAAGATTGAAATGTGAGAAGGTGTCGAGTGCACATATGACATGTCATTAGAGAAAGTATATGTCAAGGGCAAAGAAGAGTTCTTTCAAGAAGAAGATTTAGAAGACCTCTGGGAAAGGTTTTAACTCTTAGGCGAATATTAAATCCCAAGCAGAAGGTTCTTATATAAAGTGCTTCTTCTGAAAGAAGAAAGGACATAAAGAAATGGACTTCCTGAAGTATAAGAAATGGCTTGAAAAAAAATGAGTCATTTATTTCTTATTAGTATAATTTAATTCATGTTTCATTACATAGTTGGTGAATTGATTCTAGTATTACGGTGCACATTGTCAACTCTTTGCATGCATTTATAAACAAAAGAAAACCAATAGAGCATGAAAGAAACATCTTCTCGAAAAACAATATGTATTCGCATGTCAAGAACATTGGCACCTGCAGAGTTGTGTTGGAGTTTGGATTTATTTTATATTTAGTTGATACTTTTTATGTTTCATCCTGTAGTCGAAACCTCATTTTCATTTCAAAACTTAATAAGTTTGGGTTTGCATTTAATTTTTAAAACTCTAAGCTTATAATTGTTAAAAAATTTATTTTTGCTGGTTTTACATATATATATATGTGTGTGTGTGTGTGTGTGTGTGTGTGTGATAGTTTGTATCATTTGAAAACCAAATTTCAAATCCAAGAATCTCACTCTATTGAGAATATAATGATTGACAATAAATAAAGTCTAAAAGATAATCAATGATATTTTCTTTAGCATTGAAGGTTAGGACACATCTCGAAAGATAGAGTTGATAGACTTGTGAAAGAAAGGATTCTTGAATCCCTTTATTTTACGGATACAGAACCATGTATTGACTACATAAAGGCTATACAGTCTAACACATATAAGAAAGATATCAAACACAGTAATGAAAAATTAGAGAGCGTGCATATGAATATTTGCAAGCCTTTTTTTCAATGTTACACGGATGAAAATTATTTTGTTACCTAATAATGCATGAAATGCATGTCATATTATCATAAATTCATGCATTTACAATAGTTTTTATAGCTTAAGTACTTGTGTTTATGTTGTATTATGTACGAAGGAGATTCGGTTTGAATTTCTTCAAAAACTAAGTTAAAACGAGAAAATTGAAGCATTTTCTAAGAAATCAAATCTGTACCGATGCGAATTGGATCCAGACCCGATTCAAAACCATGATAATGGATCTTCAAATCTGATCCATATTCTAATTAAACCTAGCCCCAAAGGCCCAAATTGGAATATATCAAAAATATCCTCCTTGAAAGTGGTGCAGAGTACTTTTTTGGTACTTTTTAGAAAATTATAGGTGGTTTTTAGAAATAGTCTTAAGTAGGCCTTCTTTAGTAATTTTTTTGGGCAGCAAGATTATGTAATACTTCATCTAGGAGTGTGAAACCTCATCACCCACTGTAATGAATGATGTAATTCTTCTGATATTAACAATAAATATTTTTATGTTCTTTGAAAACAAACTATGTTTGGGTGCTAGTTGTTGGCAAAGAGATGCTGATCCCAGCCAGAGACCTGTAGGAGCTTTTTGAGAGCCTTGCATTGAGATGGAAACACCATTTTCATGTGTTGCCAAAATGTGGTGTCTGCCAAAAACATCCTCTTGTGAATATTGTTGAAATGTGGTGTTTGGGGCATTTCCAAAGTGGTGTTTTGGCAACATGGCTCCCAAACAGCAGAGGATGAGAAACCACCATAGATCTCCTGACTTCTAGCTGCCAAGCAGAGCCTTAAGGAGTTTTGAGACAAAATGTGGAGTAGCCACATTCATCGAAACTCCACAGCTGAATTTTGGCAATTCCAGGGTTTGACATTTCCTTGCCAAATACCAGCCCACAAACACAGCCCGGATCCTAGGAAAGTTTAAGGTCATAAAGACAAGAATGAAGCCCCAGCCAAGCACTTGCATGATAACTTGAGTTGAACCTTTAGACAGGGCTTTTGTTTTCGTTATAGAGATGGCTTTTTGGTTGGAGGCTTTGGTGGTTGGTTGAATTGATGCTCCGGGCTATTCATTTGGAGGAATCCCTTTCAAACATTATGGAAGTAGCAAATAAAACCTGTGTATCATACAGATCATATGCATTGCAAAATTATACGACAAACTGTCTAAAAGAGAAGCTTGATCCAGTGACGAAAAAAACTTTTTCACGAGAATGAACCATGAGAGCTGAACCTCTCTGTCGTATCATCAAAATCCAGAAGTTTAAGCAGATCTTGACCCCTGCAAAGCAAGGGCATTGTTCATTTCATCCTTCACTAAACCAGATTGCTTTTATTAAGTGGTTACATCATATAGTGGACCAACAACCTGAAAAGGCAATCCATTCATCATGGCTAAAAATTATCTAAAGGTAAAAATAATGTTAAATAATAATGCAGAAAATGGTAAGTCGACAGAATATCCATATTCCTTTAACAAAATTTCATTGCAAGTATCTGTCAAGAAAAAACTAGTTAACTGTAATCAGAACTTGGTGGCAAGTAACCCAGGAGCATGCAGTTCCCGCGTGAGAAGCTCAGGTGAAAGCCGCAGAGCTTTACCACCATGCAACATAGATGTGCATACAAAATGCATGCTGACTTTGGGCTACTTCAGAAATTATCCAGTCATCCTTTGTAGTTAGCTGGTTTCACTGAACCAAATATAACAACTTTGAAAGGAGCTGGATTTGAAAATTCCTTTGTTTTCACCCAAAAAATGATCAGACCATTTCTAAAGATCCACTTGTCCACTTTTCTACATAGATAGAGGTAGAAGCATTCTTCGCTTCCTTTTCCGAGCTTGCTTTACTTTTTTCATTATTTTGAGGGATACAAGTAGAAGAGTTGTGATGCATATGAAGCAAAATGCAAGTCGCATGTACCGAAAATACAAGGAAACTGCTGAGAAGACTAGAAATGCAAGTATAAAGAGTTCCCAGATCACCGAGATCACAACATCAACCCTGCATTTGGAAAAATGTAAACAGGTTATCATCAAACAGTTGCACTCTAGAGGAGACAATAGTTTTCATACAAATCAAGAGGCCATACTGACAAAAAGAAAACGCATAAAAGAAAAATGTTTGTTGGGACCCAAATGCATGTGGTTCAGCTATTACAATGATGCAGAATGACAAGAACCCAAAGATGAAATGTCATACTGAATCATGTCACAGATCATTCATTCATATGAAGGTGCTAAAATCATCGAACTCTATTAGCCCTTAAACATGAGGTTCAAAATGATTCAAATTAACATAATAATGATATTATAATTTATATTACAGCAACAAATTCACATTTTTGTATAAAACAAACTGTTCATGCAACATTCAAACACCAAAAACCATAGAACAATCAACCTTCAAACTACAAAAGGGTAGGAGGAGGCCTACAGAACACACAAAAGGAATAAAAGCTAGCAACATACTCCAAAACAAGATTAATCAGTCGTTAATCATCCCTTTACCTCAGTCTGAATGAATTTAACTTCAGAGACATCATTTATATAAGATAAACGAACAAGGTTGCACATAAATTGCTGCAAAAGAATGAATATTTCTCAAGTGCAAGATTCAGCTTATTTTAATTAGCCTACCACATGAATTCCCCAAAACAGTTCATCTTCAATGAAGGATAAAAGGGCTTACTGATATAAATTACAAAAAGCATGCTAATTTGCAAAATGGGCCAGATCCTCCCACTATGGTTAGAGATGAGATGACCAAGAGAATTAAGAGAAACAGGTTTTTGCTTTTTGCACTGCTTCAGTTCACTTATGAGTCTGTTCCCACCAGAACTAAAGAAACTGTGCCCAACAATACTTCACTACCATGTCAAGCATCTTGGCCAAATATGCCAGTGAAGCTCTCCAACAGCAAGACAAAGAACTAGAAATTGCCATTACATGTAAAACTACGCCTTTTCTGCATGTAGATAAAGTATCATGCTGGCTATTTTCCAGCCATGTCAAATCTAGTAAATGTCAGCCAGTTAAATGGATTTAGAAATATATTACTGATAGATCTGCTTCACATATCCCAGATTTCTTCTCAGATCCACTAAATCAGATCACTTTGAAATTCTATAATGCTCAATTTTTATTTTGAGGAAACAGAAAAAATTATTATTATAAAACATTGAGTACAAAGGATGTGTCCCAAAGGTTGACCAGAAGTCACCCCATCAGGCCACTATAATATTATAATAAGAGCCAAATAGGGGTTTCAACTACATCAATTTGACCCCTTTCCCATATCTCGACCGCACATGTGAAAATGCTAGACAAGATGAGTTTGTGAATGAACTCCACTCGAGGAACAATTCTTAAAGGTTTTGTTATTTCTTTCTCTACATATGGTTAGCAAGGAGCCAGCACTTCCATATGAATTTCCAATGTTTACTTTTCATTTTAGTCCAAGGAGGAGATCCCAAGTAACTGAGTCTTTCACATGTAAAACTTTAGATTACCTTTAATCTCTGCAAGTACTCAAATCCAGAAAAGATAAGTAATCAATTCTTCCTCTTTAAGACAAAGAATTCATCTACTGAGGCCAAAAAAACCCTTCCTCTAAGATTAACTGTGTATGAACCTTATCCAAAGAGACCATCCAAGCAAAGGTCCTACTTCTAGATGAAGGGCTAGGCCTCTGTATTGCACAGATGAACACTTGGCTCTATTCGTGACCAGTACATTGACGCCACTAAGAAAGCACCACTTCGAATGCAACATTAAATGGCCCCAGTGTATCTGTTAATGTGACATCAGCTAAGTTTTGCATTTGATGGAATCATTCTTCTAACTCATTCTCTCTGAAATTCCTTCTAACAAGATGGGCAAACCACTTACTGCCAACACTCTTTGACCCAACAGTGAGGGAATTTGGACCAGCCTAGATAAGTTAGGGAAGAACCCACCTATCAGTCCAAAATTTCAACACATCTCCCTGCCCAAGTCGAGGATGAGTGCAGTTCTTGAATCCTTCAAGGATCCCAGTGCAACATGCCCATAACTCAGTACCATGTTTCCAACTACTGGTGCAAGACATCTTCAAGGTCCATCATGGAAATGATATTTGCTCCTCATGAACCCTGTCCATGGCTTCTCCACCATACAGAGGCACCACCACCACCTGGACAAAAATGCGTATTTCAGAATCTGTAAACAACAAATCCCCAAACCTCCCATTTCCATATGAAGGGTGACAGCAAAGGCTTCCTCTGCTTCTCCAGAGAATGTCTATATGCAGGCTCCAGTTATCAAGAAGGTGATTAACAAAGGCCATAGAACACAAAAATTCTCAATGTTTAGGCCATTGCTTTTCCAACTATGCTATCTCAGATTGTCTACAAGAGATATAAACCAGTTGAATTACTTATAAGCACTTCTGGAATTCTTTATTAGAATATTTAGTTCAGATCAAATGAGGCTAAACAAAGAGGCAGCTTCCAGTTTGAAAGTGATTGAATATCAAGCAATTTTAAAACACACTCAAAAGGCCATTCAAGCCCCTCAAAGATCAACCAGTAACCGTTAAATTAAGAGATAAATGGAATAAGCACTGATAGGGATCAGATTTCTAATGTTAAGGGGAGGATGGAATAAGAATGAGTTGTAGAGACTCCAAGCATGGGCCTCAAATCAGAATTTCTTGCTAGACTTTAGACCTAGGATAGGCTTCCTATTAGGCATACAGAAAGGGCTTCTTTGAGAAGAAATATACTGAAGCAAAGATTCACCATTAGACATGAAAGGGGTGGACAAGAAGGCAAAAAATATTTCTGTTACATGGCTTTCCAGAGATGAAAAACAGCATATGGGGTTAAAATGTTGACAGGATAGGCTATGATTTGGATGAGAACCTTCTTGTTTCCTCCATTGTTAAATATATCTATAAGATAACAGTGCATGTGTCCATCATTAAACGGATTCACAGATTCAGATAAGCTAAGATAAGTATGCAAGCTTAAGAAACCATTATGGGCTGAAGCAGGCAGAAATTTGACAAGGTCAGATAATTCTGCCTCACACATAAGTTACTTTCTGGAAGCAAATAGTTGCATTTTTTGTAGTGATTCTCCAAAAGGGATTACCAGATATGCTTATTCGTGCTGATGATGTTATTGTTACTAAGATTGACACAGCATGAAGCTCCAAGAATCTTTCAAAAAAAAAAATCCCTACATAATTTCAATACTTCTTGGGAATTGGAGTAACAAGAGATGATCAAGGAACACTAATCTTGCAGAAAAGTTGCCTTAGACTTACTTGCATAGCTTGTATGATTAGAAGCAAAGCCGATTGATGCATCTGTCAATGTGAAGAGCGGACAAAAGAAATAGCTAAGATTTTAGAAGATCCATGACCAAATGAAGAGATGATAGGCAGTTTGGTATCTCATTATTACCTAACCAAATTTGGCATATCTCATGAGCACTGTAATTTGCCAATAATGCATTATGCAGAGATGTGGATACAGAACCATGATTTAAAAGAAAAGACTATAATGCCTGCAAGATCTAGCCCACAAAAGTTCTTTACCAAGGCTAAGATAGGTTTCATAAAGATGTAGAAGGGCCTAGTACACTCGAAAGGATAGAGAAAACCCCTTAGCCATAACCACCTGATTACCCTACAAGGATGCATTTATCTTAGTTATGACCCCACGATTAGAAAGCAAGGCTAGGATTGTAGTAAAGACCAAATGTAATGGGAAACTGGGTTGTGAATCCAAGTAGAATGAAAGATCGGGTATTAAGTGATCCAGGTCCATAGTGTTAAGGTCGAGTCTTTAAATAAGCTTCTCTTTTGTAATGAATTATACTTGTGAAATGTTAATGGATGCTCACCCCCTATAAAGATGATTCAGATTCTCTCTCACTCTCCAATAATGAACCCTCAACCAAAAGATGGTAGTTGGTTTTTGTGATGGTAGGGTCTATTGCAAGACACTATCTCAAAAGCAAGGCAGGTGTTAGAGTACATCTTCAAAATGAAGATGAACCACGAAATCAGGTGGATGACCCAAACACTCGGTGAAACACTTGGCCAACTTGATGACCATGAAGAGCTAGAAGCACACCAAGTGCTCGATAAATTCAAGCATAAGCCATGGTTCTCTTCTAAGTCACCTGTCATGGTCCTTGGAGCTACAACAATCTGCATCAACAATTCAAAGCAAAAAAAGAGACGATGATCGTACAGCTTCATAGGTACACAAGTGTCAGCTGTGACAAGCCATATAGGTGTGGGCATTGTAGCAAATCTAGACTTCAGAAGATTGAGCCTTAAAGGCTATAACAAGGGACAGATAGCAAAAGGCTTGAGTTGTTAAGATATATGTATTGTCAGGTATGTATACCAAAGTATACTTGGGTGTACTTGGTATACCTTTTGTACTTTTGTATACCCTTTTTCTTTTATTATGTTTGTATTTCTTTTTGTATTCAAGGTATATCTTTGGTATACTAAGTATACTTAGTGTATACTTTTGATGGTAGAATAAGCATTTTTATTTTTTATTTTTGTCATTATTTAAATGACTAGTTTTGTATTTGTACTTTTTATTGCTTTTTGTTAAACTTGGTTGACTAAGCTAGACGTTGAGATTTCTCTAACGGCTAGTTTGACTAGTCAAACTAGCCATTATGTCTTCCTCTGTATATTGCTCACTCTTTTGTTGTATAGTTGAGAGAGTTTGGGTGTAAATATGACCGTGTGCTTTGAGTGTTTTGTAGTGAGGATGTATTGTAAATTTTGTATACTTTTTGTTATTAATAAAATCATGTATTTCATTTTATTTCTTTGTATTCCTATGGCTATTCAAATATGTCGTTCATTATTTTTCACTAAATTAATTATGCATTTAATCCCCCTTTTGCTTTTTGATTTTGTTGTCTCAGGTTTCTTAACACTTTATGACATGGTTTCAGAGCCAGGGGAAGATCACCTTAGTGTTTGTAGCAATAAACTCGGGACCCTCTTGGTGGAGTACGTGCTTGGTGAGGTGTCATTGATCGAGGTATGTATCTCATAGTTATTTTAGGATATTTTTTAAAATCTTTTTTATTTTTTTGCCCTTCTTTTGGTGAGTTCATGTGTATGAGATTGTTAGTATTGTCTTTTATAAATGTCCACTTGGTGTTTATTTTGATTTCAACTTGGAGATTGTCTTTTTTCGTGGATTTCAAATTTGTTATATACACACTTTTCTTGACTTGGCCGATTGCTTTTCTTATATTGGGTTGGGATGCTTTTCCCTTTGGAGAAAATTCTTATTTGACCTAGTGTCTTGGTTTATGGTTTCGTGATTCATGCTCTTTAAGTCTAGTATTTCTTGGTGAAATTCATATGTATCTTATTAGCCTATGTGTGCTATGTTAAAATATATGTACATCATATATATATATATATATATATATATATAAAAAAATCTTTTATCCTTTGTAATACCCACTAGGGGCAATTTAGTCTTTTCTTTTCAATGTAAGACATGCATGTCCATTAGGGTTATCTTTTTAGTTTTTTTTTCTTATTTTTGTTTTTTACTATTTCATTAAATGATGTAAAGGGCCCTCATTAGAGCCATTCAAATGTGACCAGCGTTATTAAAAGCGCGCCTCAAGGCGCAAAAAGCGCACCCTTGAGGCGCACGTGTAAAGCGCAAAAGCCTCAAGGCGTGCGCCTCATAGGCCTTGAGGCGCGCCTCAGGATGAGGCGTACACGCCTCGAAGCATTTGGTCAAATGAGGGTCAAAACCCTCATTTGACCAAAAAATAGGGCTTAAACAAAGCACCCCCGACCCTTTATGTTGTGATTTTGGTTTTTTTCTCACCCCTCTCTCTCTCTGCTTTTTTTCTCACAGCAGTTTCTCCCTCTTGGCTCTCACAGCATACTCTCTCATGGTGGAGCCTCAAAATAGGTACGCTCTCTCTCATCTCTGGTTTTTTCTCTTTCTCTCTCGTTCTCTTCTTCTTCTTATCTCTTCTCCTTCTCTTTATTCCTCTAGATTGTATAACTGTTAGGGGTCGGACTAACCTCAGCTTGCCTTTCAAAAAAAAAAGATTTTAAGCCCTCGGTGGATGCTTCCTAACTCAGTATGAGGCTGATCAGGCTGAATGCGACTCGGAAGGGTAAAGGGCGACCCAATTTTTATTTTACTAACTGAGATGCAGTGTGTTATTTTTTCATATATAAATTCTGAAGTTTACATTCAAAGGAAATTTATTCTTTCACATATTCCTGTGTAGTTTATGTCTGAAGTCTGTATGTTTTGCTTGCAAGAGATTAGTCGATTCAGCTTGTTAGAGATTATCCATGATTGAACCCTTTACATATGACATGATATTTTGCCTTTCGAGGGGTGCAAAAACTATTGTTTTCTTGACAGGCATGATGAGATATTTGAGTGAAACATACCTGAGTTCATGCTAAATTGGCAGTGTAGTTTGAACAAAATGAACAAAGCGTCATTTGAGGCAGTGTTACTTTATTAACATATGAATGCCTATGGAATGAGTTCAAGTGTACCATACACCCCCATGTTTCACAAATTAGAGGAAACATTTTCCTCATAATTTTGAGGCCTTCCTGTTGAATCCAATGACAACAGTCATATTATCGAGTTGACAGAAACTACACTACACTGACAAAGTTCATGGTAAATTAGCAAGTACTCGCTTTACAGTCATGATGATCTTGAAAACAAGTTCGCTTCCTTGACTGAATTTTAGAAAAGAAGAACAAGAACAAAAAGGTTTATGTGAATGGCTTTCTGCCAGCGTCCACTGCCTTTGAATCCATTCAATACTCAATGTAAGTATACCTCACACACATGCCAGCATTTGTTAGGGACTACTATGCTTTGGTGGAGAACCCAATGGCAAAGTTCAAGTATGTTTTGATCATTCATTACTTAGTGGCAAAGTTCAAGTATGTTTTTTCAGTATTTATTTGAGATATTTTATTTCTTGTTGGTTGTTGCTTCATCAATAAAGGATTTTTTATTTATTTATAATTTTAGATCTTTTTTATAGTTTTTTTTTTAAATTGAGGCTTACGCTTTACGCCTCGCCTCATATTTTGGTGGAGCGCCTTGCTACGCCTCAACGCTTTTCACAACATTGAATGTGACCGTTGGGGGGCTCACAATGACTATGGGAGCCCCCCTGGGTCCCATTTTGTGTATAAATATGGGGCTTTGCCCCATCTTTCATTTATTTTAAGCTCTCCTCCTCTTTGTGTGTTTGGTGTTTTCCCTTTGTGGCATATTGTATCTTGTCCATTAGAGACATTGTGCTTAAGTGATTGTGTCTTCTTGTACTTGTTAAAATGTAAAACTGTACATATATGTATATATAATAATATTATATTATTATATATATATATATAAATACATTTTTTAATTTCTTTCTTTTCTGTATTTTTTTCCTTTATTTTTATTTTTTGTCTTTATGTCATCTAGTTCAGTTTGAACTAGAATGACTGTTGCTAGTCAAGTCCTGTCCAGACTTGACTAGCAATAGAGCTGTTGGACTGACACATTCCAACAGCTCTAAATAGAGCTGTTGGACTGTGCCCAACAGCTCTATTGAGTCCTCTTTCAGCTGTGTATATAAAGGGGTGCAGCCCCTCTTGTATTTTACTCCAATGCTTTTTAAGCAATTGGTTTTTCATATCAATAAAGAATACATTTTTATTTTTATTTTGTTTCCAGTTATACCCTTTTTAAGGGTTATGCTTTAGTGTCATTCTTGACACTTGCTCTTGTTAATCAAAGCTCGTGTTTCGAAGATCCCCATTTCATTTCATGGTATCAGAGCCGCGGAAGTACTAAATCTTGAGGAAAAGCTGCCTCGGTTTCCGTGCCCGTTTGCAAAAGTGTTCGCCACTTGAAGAGAAGTGTTTTATCACTTCATTGGAAAAGATTTCACATCTTGTTGTATTGTTTTTTTTTTCTTTCTTTCTCATTTTCCTTCTTGTTTCTCTTCTATCCCTATTCTTTCTCTCCTTGTAATCGATGGATGACAATGATAAAGTCACCATCATGCCTATGAAACTAAGCGATACGAACTATGTAACATGGGCTTCAATCATGAAGCACCATATATGGGGAAAAGGCTTATGGGGGATTGTGGATGGTTCCGATTCGGAACCTAAGCTATCTCTTACTAAAAAGGAGGGAGATAAAGACGTCCCTCTATCGGAAGAAGAGAAAATCAAGGCTATTGCCTCATACGAGAAGAAATGGAAAGAATGGAGAATATCTCATGCGAAGATAATGTCATGGCTTATCAATAGCGTTGACATTAAAAAATGCTCAAGTCTTGCCAAATTTGATCATGCCGATAAGGCATGGGAATACCTTAAGAATATGTATTCCCTTAAAGATATTGCACACGTGTGCAACCTCCAAGAAAAAGTTCGAATGATGACACAAGGAGACAAAACTATTCGTGAATATTACAATGGGTTGTCCGAACTTTGGGAAGAACTTTCCCTTTTAGAACCAAAGTGGCATTGTGCCGAAGACATCGAGCTTCGTCAGAAACAACTCGATGTTGAACATTTTTACCAGTTTATCACTGGATTAAGGCCGGAATTTGAAACCACTAAATCGGCCCTACTTCACCGGGGGAAAATTCCTTCTATTGTTGAAACTATTGAAGAGTTAACAATGGAAGAAAATCGTCTCCGGAAAGGTTCTTCAAAAATTGAAGATGATTCCGTTTTAGCCGTGTCTAGACCAGGGAATCATGTTCGATCATATAGGCCTCCTCACTTTAACCGACAAAATGGTGACTATGATAAGAAGAAAGTTATTTGTCATCACTGTCATGAACCGGGACACTACAGGCCACAATGTCCCAAACTTAAGGAGCTGAGAGAAAAAAGAGCTGCAATTGCTGGATCGGAGCCTAAAGATCAGGATGCACCAGTTTCCCTGGCTCAACTAATGGAGATCCTTCAGCCTCTCATCAAAGGTGCCTCTTCCTCATCTGAAGCTTCAACCGGCGCAGCAGCCTCATCTTTTTCTGATTTAGGTAAAATTTCTTGGCTTCTTGACTCTGGTGCATCTTTTCATATGACCCCAAATAATCAAAGTCTATCCAAATGTGTTAAAAATAAAACAAGTGTGTCAAAGGTCTTTACTGCTGATGGGACTTCTCTTGAAATAGAAGGAATAGGAGATTTTGAAAAAATTTATAAAACAAAAAAAAAAATTTATTCCAGAAATTAGACATGTTCCCAAATTAAATTTAAATCTTTTATCTGTATCTCAAATTTCTGATTATGGGTGTAATATTTCTTTTTCTTCTCATGGTTGTTGGGTACAGGATCGCCAGTCAGGCAAGCTGATTGGGGAAGGCCATAGAGAAGGAGGACTCTATTACATGGATTTTTTGGAAATGCCGAAGAAAGCTTTTTGTTATAATATTCAAAAAATAGAGTTGGAACTGTGGCATAAGAGACTTGGTCACCCACATATAGCCAAAATCCAACATTTTCCAAATCTAGGGAAATTTTGTAACTCTGAATCATTTGATTGTAAAGATTGTATTCTCGGCAAAATGAAAAGATTACCATTTCAGAACAGAACCTTTTTCTCTTCAAGACCACTTGAATTAATATACTCGGATGTTTGGGGTCCTGCACCAGTAATTTCTAAAGGAGGATTTGTTTACTATGTTATTTTTGTCGATGATTTCTCCCGACATACGTGGATGTACTTTCTCAAACATAAGTCTGAAGTATTTTCATACTTTCAAACTTTTCATAATATGGTTAAAAACAAATTTCAAAATGATATTACTATTTTTCGCACAGATTCAGGGGGAGAGTTTTTATCCACAGATTTTCAAAATTATCTTAAATTGCATGGCATCACACATCAAAGATCTTGTCCTTATACACCTCAACAAAATGGACTGGCAGAACGAAAACATCGCCATATTATAGAAACCACTAGAACTTTATTAATAGCAAATCAAGTCCCTAAAGACTTTTGGGCAGAAGCTGCCTTAACTGCCACCTATCTCATTAATAGGATGCCATCTTCTTCGTTACAAAATATCACTCCCATTGAAAAACTTATGAACATTTCTCCAGACTACTCTAGATTAAGAATATTTGGGTGCAAATGTTTCATATTTACTGACAAAAATGATAAACTTTCCCCTCGTGTGATTCCCTGTGCCTTTTTAGGATATGCTGAAAACCAGAAAGGTTATAGATGTTTTGACTTCAAAAATAATAAACTATATGTGTCTAGAAATGTTTCCTTTCTTGAAAAGGAGAGCTTCTTTGATTTTAGAAAATTAAAAGACGTCACTGAGTACTCATTTTTGCTAGATCTAACATCAACATCTGATGAATATGACCTTGATTGTAACTTTGATGATGATCCAAGAATTATTGATCTTAATGTTGAAAATGAAGAAGTTCATAGAGATACTAGTATTCAATATTCCAGGCGACAAGAGTCTAATACTCCATGTGCACTTGAGAAATATTCTAACATTCCAACTAGACAATCATCCCGAATCTCGAGGCCTCCAGAAAAGTTTGTATCATACGAGTCTTTCTCACCCACATATAGGGCAGTTATTGCATTAATTCACTCATATGAAGAACCATCCACATATTTTCAAGCAAAAAATGATATCAAATGGATAGAAGCCATGAAAGTTGAATTAGATGCACTTGAAAAGGCTTCTACATGGAATATTCAAGATCTTCCTCCAGGGAAGAAAACTATAGGATGTCGATGGGTTTATAAAATTAAAACCAAAAGTGATGGTACTCTTGAAAGATATAAAGCCCGTTTAGTAGCCAAAGGTTATGCCCAAGAATATGGGATTGATTATGAAGAAACCTTTGCTCCGGTGGCTCGTATGACTACTGTCCGAACCTTAATTGCCTTAGCTTCTATCAAAAAATGGTTTATTTTTCAAATGGATGTCAAAAATGCTTTTTTAAATGGAAAGCTAGTTGAAGAAGTATATATGGAACCCCCTTCTGGTCTAAGTATTCCTAAGGGTAAAGTCCTTCGCTTAGAAAAAGCTCTTTATGGACTTAAACAAGCACCAAAAGCTTGGTATGATAGGTTTAGTCGTGTTATGATTGATATTGGTTTTCAATTCTGTTTAACTGACACTGCTTTGTTTATTAAGAATTCTGATGCAGGGATCATTGTGCTTCTTCTCTATGTGGATGATATGATCATCACCGGAAGCGATAAACAGGGAGTTGAAACAATCAAAACACTTCTTAAATCTCATTTTGAAATGACTGATTTGGGCTTGTTGAGATATTTTTTAGGCATTGAAGTTGCTTATTCTCCTAGAGGATATTTATTATCTCAGACTAAATTTGCTTTTGATATTGTTTTCAGGTCTGGTATTACTGATGATAAGAAAGTTGACACTCCAGAAGTTGTTAATGTTAAAATGAAGATTGATGATGGAGAACTTCTTGCAGACCCTACTCCTTACAGACAGCTTGTCGGGGCACTTTCCTATCTATCCATTACCAGACCAGATATAGCACATGTTGTTCATACAGCAAGTCAATTTCAACATGCTCCTACTTCTGTTCATATGGGAGCAGTCATGCGTATTATCAGATACATCAAGTCCTCTCTTTCACGAGGACTTTTCTTATCTTCCTCCTTTTCTCTTGATTTAATTGCATATACTGATGCTGATTGGGGAGGTGATCCCAATAACAGACACTCAACCACTGGCTTTTGTGTCTTTTTAGGGGAATCATTAATCTCGTGGAGGTGTAAAAAGCAGCAGAAGGTATCTCTCTCATCCACCGAAGCTGAATACAGAGCCATGGCAACCACGACCATGGAAGTAGTTTGGCTCCGACGACTGCTTGCTGACATGGGAGTTGAAGCAACAAAGGCTTCACAAATGTGTTGTGACAACAAAAGTGCGATCTACATTGCCAGTAACAGAACATTCCACGAACGCACCAAACACATCGAAATGGATTGTCACTACGTCAGAGAGGAATATCTACACGGGATAATTGATCTGCCATATGTCACTTCAGAATATCAGTTAGCAGACCTCTTTACAAAGCCTCTCGCTGCTCCCCGATTTCACTTTCTCTTAGACAAACTTTCGCTCATTGTACCGTAAGTTTGAGGGGGAGTGTTAAAATGTAAAACTGTACATATATGTATATATAATAATATTATATTATATATATATATATATAAATACATTTTTTAATTTCTTTCTTTTCTGTATTTTTTTTCCTTTATTTTTATTTTTTGTCTTTATGTCATCTAGTTCAGTTTGAACTAGAATGACTGTTGCTAGTCAAGTCCTGTCCAGACTTGACTAGCAATAGAGCTGTTGGACTGACACAGTCCAACAGCTCTTAATAGAGCTGTTGGACTGACACATTCCAACAGCTCTAAATAGAGCTGTTGGACTGTGCCCAACAGCTCTATTGAGTCCTCTTTCAGCTGTGTATATAAAGGGGTGCAGCCCCTCTTGTATTTTACTCCAATGCTTCTTAAGCAATTGGTTTTTCATATCAATAAAGAATACATTTTTATTTTTATTTTGTTTCCAGTTATACCCTTTTTAAGGGTTATGCTTTAGTGTCATTCTTGACACTTGCTCTTGTTAATCAAAGCTCGTGTTTCGAAGATCCCCATTTCATTTCAGTACTCACTTTGTGACATTGTTTTTGGCACTTGTATTTCATTGCATGGTATCATAGCCCCTAGGTGTTTGAACACTCTTGGAACTTCTTTCTTTTGTATTTGAGCGTGATTAAGCTCCACACTCTTGTTGGTGTAGAATCGATGTATGAGTCAATTCACGATCCGAGATCCAAAATGATCTCCACGTGCGGAAGCTAAGAGGATGACAGTCGAGTCCGAACAGGACTCAGTCAAAGAGTGATTTGAGGTAGCAAACCTTTGTTTCGTCAGAAATGATAAACACGAAAAATATGCACGACAGACACGTGGTTCCAACGAAGGAAAAATCGCAGAAATCAGATATGGTGAATTCGATTTACGAACGAATCTCTGAACCAGTGGGACTGGTTGTCGACAGGCTAACTGGAAAACAGTCAGTCGTATTTGAGAGAGTTTTCGAGCTCTCAGACGAAGGAGTCTGGGAAAACTCCGAACAGGAAATCTGTAGATTATCCTTTTATCTTTCCAATAAATCAAAGTTTGTAAATTTCGGA
The DNA here is from genome assembly GCF_984573655.1 of Nuphar pumila. NCBI lineage: Eukaryota > Viridiplantae > Streptophyta > Magnoliopsida > Nymphaeales > Nymphaeaceae > Nuphar > Nuphar pumila. The sequence goes on along the minus strand of NC_143254.1, from coordinate 121,072,876 downwards.
ATAATATTTTGGGACGAATTCTAAATTCAAATTGTTGTATTTCTTATCTTAGACTAACCGAGATACAGAACAAATTTTTTAGCATGCAGCAAACAAGCAACTTTTTGATATATCAGACAATTGAATCAACAAAAACTCAGAACATAAATATTCTCAAGCAAACAACTATCTTTTCATATCAGGTTTCGATTCAAAAAACTAAACATGGAAGACGACGATACACAACAAATACGACAGGCTCTCAAGTAAATAACAGACAGGCCAGTTCAAAAAATAGCTATCGGTAAGCAGAGTTTGATGGCTATTTTAGGCGATCAACAAATTCAATCCAGGAAAAATCATAAACATGAAAGATACAGCTTATGATGTTATCTTTCCAACAATATATGATTTGCAAATTTTCATGCAGTAAAAAAAGATATGCTGAAAATACGGAACAGTAGCAGAGTTGTTTGGCACAGGACAGAACTTAGGTCTTGTAAAAACCAAAAAATTCGCTAATAAATTTTGTTTATATTACGAAATATTACGAAATATGCAATTTGGGCCTCGGATCCGTTATTGTTATCGGATCCATAAAAGAATCTGTAAATAACCCACAATGGGGTGTTAAATTATACTTATAATATTAATTTCTAATTAAATAAATAATTAATAGTATTTATAAAAAAAAAAATTGGTACATAGGGTCGGACCCACAGTTGGATCCAAACAGATCCAACTGAGGATCCGTCATTCACAGGCAAACCGGGTCCATTTTAAAAATGGACCTAGCGTTGTGGGTCACGGGCTTGGACCCAGACCCGAGTTCATTTTGTATAGGGGAGGACCCGGTGCGTGTTTTATAAAACAATAAGGGAAACAAGAATCGTGCCTAGGGCACGATTCTTGCATTTTATCGAAGGGGGAGGAAGGGGCGGTTACAGCAGGCGTAACTGAACCTCGTGCTTCTCGGAGGAGAAGGGTGGGGGTTCGGTAGGATATAAGGAGGGGGTGGAGAGGGTTTCACCCTCTTCACTCGGCCCTCTTCTTTCCCCTCTCTCGTGCGCTCCCTGCCTTGCATCAGCCGCGGCCGCTGATCGGTCCAAAGCCATCGTCGCCGGCAAAGCTCCGGCTACCTGCTGCCGTTGAAGCCCTCCTCGAGCACCTCCTGTCACGGCAGTGCTGACGAGGCTCAGCCGACACTTCTCTCGCAACGATTGTAGTTTCCGATCGCCGAAAAACCAGCGAAAAAAAAAAGCTACGGTTTTTCTTCGAACCTAGGTGAGGAATCGAACAGGGGTTCAATTATGTACTTTGATTTGAGATGAGTTCCTGAGAAATCCCCCTTTTCTTTGATGGTATCTTTGGGCTGGGATTTAAATAAGAGAGAAAAAAAAAAGGATCAGTCGTAAATGTTTTTTTTCCTGTTTTGTACAATATGATTAAACAAGGTCTTGTGAAAGAACTTGTTTTCTCTTGCTGGCTAAACCGACATGCTGAAGATAGGGCTATGGAAACTTTTTTTTCGGGAACTGTGTTCCACTGCATGCTTTAATATGTTTGTGCAATGTTCTTGAGCATGTAATTTACGAAGTTCTGGGGTGTTGCTTCAATTTGGTTCAACATTCCCTTCTTCTAAAGTTTGTTAAGCCAATATACAGTCTTCTTATTCATCTTGCCTCTGAGATTTTTATTAGTAAATGTCATAGCTATAAAATGAGCATAAATGTGGATATTAAGATTGAATCACCATATTTCTTTTCTTTTCTTTTGTTTGAAAGGAAAACACTGTGCAAGCCAATAAACCCAACGGATTCTTTTTAGTTGTTTGAAATCTTGGTTTTCTTTTTGGACTTACATGAAAATGGCTATTTCCAGATTTAGGTATCGTATTCATGACCGAATACATGATTCCAAAAAATTTAGATTTTTATGTTCACTGTCTCCATTCGGATATCATATTCTCAAAGGGGATATCTATGTCTGGAAGTTGATAAAAAGGGGTCATGTGATGATCATGATTGGACTGGACTATCAAGACTCAGAACCATGTTTTAATTACTTTGAAGTTTCATACTATGATATGTCAACTATGAAGGCCGGTGTGTTAGGTGCACAAGCATATCCCTGTGTGCAGTATGTAAACAAAACAGGGGTTGATTTTATTTTAAATCTTGGTTTAGATATGTTGTGTGTGTGTTAAATCCACAGGGGTTGATTTTATTTTAAATCTCGGTTTAGGTATGCTGTGTCCTATGGACATGATCGAGTTTCATCAGCTGTAGTATATGGTTTATGCATCCTATTGATTAGATCAGATTGCATTTTCTGTATTTCACAAGATTATTCTTTTTCATATATTGAGTAGATCTTCTTCTCATATTTCATAGATTGAGTAACGGTTCCTTGGGGGTGTTTTGGAACAACTACTTTTCGGCTATCACATTCATTCTAACGGTTGAATTTACTATGCAACTGAAGTTTGAATTTGACAATATGAAGCCGATGGGTTTAAACAGTTCTCTGTGCTTTTAAAACTTAGCAAGATGGATTTTCTTTTAATATTGTACATCTTATTGTTGGGGACATGTACGGAAGGAGTCCAACTTAGGTTACCATCTTTTCTAGCATATGCAGAAACTTACACTTATGCCTGGTAATTGGTAAATGTTATTTTTTTTTGCATTTCATGATACTGTTTGTGTAATCATGAATGCGAGCATGACTCGGTTACTGATTTTCTTCTTGAGCATGTATGCTTAATGAATATGTGGAGTTTTACATGTACACTCACACTCAAAAGAAATATGCATTGGTTAATACACGTATATGATGTAGGTACCACACATAGTGAAAATGTATATGATTGAGTAATGACATGCATATGGTTGGGTTATGGTTGCATGAGTGCACATGCTTTTGGCATTTTGGCCTAGTGTTATGAATAAACACTACTTGGTTTTATTATGTGATGCACCAATGGCCTAATTGGACCATCATCGGCCTGGAGAGCCGTGGGTTTGGTTTTATTTCACATATATTTTTAACTGCATCACTTAAGCCACATAAGTGGGTATGGCACACTACTACATTGTTCTAGTTGTTTATACGGGCTGGAGTCCCGCAAGGGAGGATGCGGGTTTTTCACTTTACTTTTGCATATGGTGTTGCAAACCTAAAGAATTGACTTAAATAAAAATATAATGAATAAGAACAGTGTAATATATGTTCTGAAATATTTCATCTGGAGTATAGGAATCTTAGAGATCCGGTCTTGGGGAGTCTGTGAGGATACAAAAACTCCGTGTGTTGTAATTTTGTCCCCTGAACTCGATATTGAGGTTCTTTCTCTTGGCCACGATTTTAGGGAGAGTCCGCCACTTTACCCGAGAGTGGTGTGTTTGATACAGTTGTTGTTTATGGTACCAAGGAAGTGACACATGTGGGCGTGGGGTGTCCCTTGTGTCCCCGACATTAGATGTGGATGTCTAATGTTCCGAAGGTGATTCAGTCGAGGGCTAAGTTGGAACCCAATAATAAAATACAAATTGTGTGTTAAGCTACCCTGGAAACCTACTTGACCTCGGGGATTGTACCTGTTTGGTGTATCCGCGGGCAACGGTAATTAAAAAAGATGAACTTAAAGTTGCGTGCATTTAATAGAGCATGCATATGGAAAGATGGAACTTAAATGAAAGATAACAAAAAGGAATCACGCATTTTCCTGCTATGCACTAGATCATGTATAATTGAATTATTCTCTAATTCATGGTAGAATGGTGGGTGTATGTTATTTACTTCCTAAGAAGCATGCTGAAAGATCTTATTACTTAGTTCTTGTATATGCTCATGCCTTACTGTTTCTTTCTGCTTAGCATATGTAACTGGTTGCATGAATGGTTATTTAGATTCTGCAAATCTTATATCTACACTCACTCAAATCATTACATGAAATCTTATCCATGTTCTTTGTCTCACCTGGTTTCATTAGAAGTAGTTGTGCTCAGAATTTCGGTTTTGACACCCTAATTTGTTGGTTTTTCACAGGATATGGTGAACAGTGAGGTTGGACTAGCTACTGTGGATGGATGAAAGTCATACTTGGGCTTGACAGCTTCAGCAGGGGATATAGTGGCTCTTTCTTTTGTTTTAGTTATTCTAGTTTTTTCAATTGTTGTTTTATTTATAGTCGAATAAAAACATTGTCTCTATAATTTACTCTTATTCATAAATAAAGAAATTGTTTTAGTTCTTATGGATGATGGTTGCAAGTTCATTTGTGGTGTTTGGGCTATCCAATGGAAATTGTAATTGTGAGGCCCCCAGATCTCTGAGAAGGTTTCCGCATTGAAAATAAATAAATATTCCTCATTTTCAAAGGGTATAATTTGGGGTCGTTACAGGTCTTGTCTAGACGTCAGAAACTTTTCAGAAACTTTTCAGAAACTTTTGCGGCCAAACAACGATGATTCAAGAAAACAGCAAAGTTGACGGGTAGGATCTTAGCTTTCCAACAAGCCAAAGATCATATGATTTGGCCCAATATCTAGGGAGAAACGGCCCGAACACTGGGACTGTGTCAGACAGACCCGAGTGCAGAAACGAGTTTCTTTTGCAGAAACGAGATTCAATCAAAACGCAAATATGCATCAACCAAAAATGAAATTTGGAATAACACACACACAAGAACAACTTCACTAATACTTTGGAAATAATCTCATAAACGTTAACAAACAATCTATCATACGAAGACAGAAAAAATGTGAATAACACAAACAAGGATAACAAGTTCATAAACAATGTATTTTGTTTGCAGCCAACAAGATTGAAGAAGATGATGGACAGCAGCTTCAACCAATGCAACCAACAACACCAACACTTGGATTCTCTCCGGATAGAACCTCAGATCGTTGCACAACTCGTTCTTCACCTAAACTCGAATTTCGCTTTTCCTCACAAACAAGAATCACCTCTTCAAAAAAAAAATTCACCAAAATTTTTCAAAATGAAACAAGCATCTTCTACCATGGTCGACCCCCCTCTTTAATACATATGGGAAAGGGGGTCTCATTAAAGAGAGAAATCCCCTCTCCCAATCAATGGCTCTCCCAAGGCTTGACTAAGCCAAAAATAGCTTGAGAGACTTAAAAGCATATCCAACAGTTAATTTGACTTTGAGTCAAATTAGAGTTTTGAAAAATGGCCATGGATGTCCACTCTAAGTGGCGCCACCCATGGGGGTCCAACAAGAGTTTGGATCTTGGACAAGATCCAAACAACGTTTAATGATCTGAACTCGCAAGCAAAATGCATAAAAAATTAAAATGCATAAAATAAAAGAAAAACTACCCTTAAACCCCATACACCCTCTAGTGCCACAAAAAGATCCTACAGGGAACTAGAACTATCTGGATTCGTAAAATCCGGTACCTAAAAAAAATAAAAATAACAATTTTCTAAAATAAGAAAAAATGTTTCAAAATTATTTCAAGCTTGTCATCATGGAATCAACACATCCAAAAGCAAGAATTGACGGACATAGGTTAAGCTGAGGATCCACTTGGACCAGAGACGTCCTGCAAGTGAGTGGATTGCCTCGGGTAATGGACTGGATCGGGTCTGGAGAGTTGGATTTGGATCCAACTCAACTTCAGTGCTCTGCTCCACTGGTTCATCTGGATGCTCTGCATCACTTGTTCTTCTTCAACTCTTCTACAATGACCGACAAAGATACAAAGATTGACCTCTCATTTAAATTGAATGGGACCAACTATAGAATATGGTCGGCTGCTATGAAAAACAACCTCAAAGGCAAGGAACTTTGGAGATATGTATGTGGTACCGTTCCGGAACCACAATTAAAGCTCATCAAGAAGAAAGAGAATGAAGAAAAAGCTTTGGGTGGTGAAGAAAAAGCCAAAGCTATTGAAAAATACCAATCCAAAGTTGAAGATTGGGAAAGTGAGCATGCCAAAATATTGGCATGGTTCATGAATAATGTAGAGCTGACGATTTGTGCTAATCTAGCCAAATTTAAGAAGGCAAATGAAGCATGGTTCTTCGTGAAAGGTATGTATGATCTAATGGATATTACTAGGCATTTCTTTTTACAAGAAAAAGTAAGAGGAACTAAGCAAGGGAATATGAGTATTAGAGACTATTATATTATTCTTTCTCCTTTATGGGATGAGTTTGCTCTCCTTGAACCTCAATGGGAAGGAAGTGTTATTGCCATGAGGCAAGAGCAAATAGAGAGAGAGATTTTTTTAATTTATTCATGAGCAATGTGAAAAGCGTTGAGGCATAGCGAGACGCTCCACCAAAAACTGAGGCGAGGCGTAGGCCTCGAGGCGTAAAGCGTAAGCCTCAAATTTTTATTTTTTTTAAACTTGAAAAAACTATAAAAAATATCTAAAATTACAAATAAATAAAAAAAATGCTTTATTGATAAAGTAACTATTGAGAGTTATTATCGTGAGGGGGTTATTGGAAATTAGAAAAGTTATAAGGTGGTTTGGTGTATATTTTAACTTCTCATTGGTCTCTTGTGTAATTTTCTTTATTGACCCTAATCACTACTTAAGGGTGATTAGGGCTAATTGTGAATATGACTTTTCAATCTTTTCACATCCAGGTTTCAACATGGTATCAGAGCCTCTCGGTCTTGGGAGAATCTGACGCCTAGGTTGAAGTTTGTTCTTCCTCTGTATCATAGTTCAATTTGTTCTTTCTCTCCTCCTAGCCCATATCTATCTGTTCGATCTTTCTTCTGATCGAACCCGTTTTTTTTTTGTCTCTTCTCTTGTCCTGGGGTCTGACTAGTTCTGCACAATATGCAGATCTGATCAGACACCCTAGATCGTATGTTCCCCTTTTGATTCTATGATTGGGTGATCATGGTGCAGCAGATCTACCATTATGTGGAGAGTTCGTGGATCAGATCTGACATCATGATCGTGTTGCATCAGATCAGCGATCATTCTGTGATTGGGTGAAGCAGATCTGAGATCGTGGAATAACTGGGTGTCGTGTAGCCTGGAGAGTTGATGTTGGGTCAGATCTGAACGGTGTGGTTGACTGTCTGTGGCTCATATCAGAGTCGTGATGATGAGGTAGGCATTAAATCTAAAGTTATAAGGTGGTGTTGGCTGTCGTTGGAATCAGATCTAATCAGATCTGATTATAATGTTTTTTTTATGCTTAGATCTGAAATCTATCTTGGCATCTTAATTTAATCTTTTTATATAGTGTGGTATAGTGGTGACCTGTTTATTATCTTGCTGGTGGTGTTTGGGATATATATATTTATATTGCAAGGCAGGGGCTTTATCTCATATTGCTTGCGATTTCTTCTGGTTATATTTATCCAGCTCATTGGATAGCTTCTATCAGTCGTGAATACTATGGCTGAAATAAAGTCTGGTGATGGTGATCTAAGGTCTGAAGTGTCTGCAAAGTACAAAGCCTTTGCTAATCCATTCTCTTATGGGTCGTCCGTAAAGCTGGATGACAATAATTATGAAAGGCTCAACTCTGTTCGTCCTCCCTACTGCACTAATCATAAGACTCATCAAGAGCAAACTATGGTAGCTCGTTTTCTATATGGATTATCACTTGATTACTCAGTAGCCAAAGTACAAATGCTTACTGGCTCTGAAATCCCTACTCTAGCTGATGCCTACAACTGGTTAAGTCGTCTTGTTGTTACACTTCCTCAACCTCATGGGGACTCTTAGACTTCTGCTCTCATTGTTACTGGTGGACGAGGACATGGTTTTTCTAGTTCTTTCAGAGGTAGAGGTCGTGGAAGAGGCAGTGGAGGTCGTAGCAAGCTTCAGTGTACCTATTGTGGCAAGCAGGGGCACCTTGAGGATCGTTGTTTGGATAAGAACCCTAAAAGTCGTCCACAGAGCTCATCATCGTTCCCCAAAGCAACTGCTCAGATTGCTTCTTCCATCACTGAACCTGTGCCTACCTCTTCAACCAATACGATCACTCTCAGTCGTGCAGAATATGATCAGCTTCTTTCTTAGAGTTCTGCTTCAATGTCTGCCTCTAGTGTAGTGATCGATGGGGCATGCTCTGCGGGTACTCAGGTGGATGATGGGGTAAGATGTGGATTATTGACTCTAGATCATCTCGACACTTTTGTGGAGATTCGCATAGTTTCTCTACACTGGTCCATACATTTGTCCCTCGTCATGTTAAATTGGTAGATGGTAGATTATCCCCAATGGTGGGGGGGAGGAGATGTGCATCATACCCCTACATTACGGATTCAACATGTCCTCCATGCTCCACAGTTTCCTAAGAATTTATTATTCATAAGCCAACTTATAAAAGAACTCAATTGTCGAGTTATATTTGACCATGGTTCTTGTGTATTTCAGGATTTGCTGTCTGGGAAGAAGATTGGTGGAGGCCATGAGGAGGGAGGTGTTTACTATCTTACACAACCAGTTGGAGTAGCATCGTCATGTGAGGAATCGAGTTCTAATTCCTATCAATGGCATCTCAGATTGGGTCATCCTTCTCTTTCAAAACTTCGAAGAGTCATTCCACAAGTCTCTCCTACAGCATCCTTTCAGTGTGAAGCGTGTCAGTTGGGCAAGCATTATCGTAGTTCATTTTCTTTAAGTCAGAGTTGTTCTAGTCAGAGTCCTTTCAATCTAATTCATGTTGATGTTTGGGGGCCTAGTCGGGTTCCTAATAGATTTCAGTCTAAGTATTACATTGTCATTGTTGATGACTACTCTAGAGTGTCTTGGGTCTTTTTAATAAAGGAGAGATCTGAAGTCCTATGTGTTCTCCAATCTTTTATTCTTGAAATAAAGACTCAATTTGGTTCCATTGTTAAAATTGTTCGTACTGACAATGCTCTTGAATTCAAATCTAGCAAACTATTACAATTTTATCGAGATAATGGGATTTGTCCTCAATTTTCATGTGCCCATACGTCCCAACAAAATGGGGTAGCTGAAAGAAAACACTGACGCCTTTTGGAAGTAACTCGAACCCTTATGATTCAAACAAACATGCCAGCTTCCTTTTGGGGAGATGCCCTTCTTACTTCCTGTTACCTTATTAACAGGATGCCATCTACTGCTCTTAATGACCAAATTCCTATCAGAAACTTTATCCTGATTGTTCTTTATTCAAAGTTGCTCCTAAGGTATTTGGTTGTGTTTGTTTTGTGCAAAAACTGGGACCTACTAGGGACAAACTAGTTGCACAGGCAGTTAAGTATGTCTTCCTTGGGTATCAAAAAAACCAAAAGGGATACAAATGTTTTGACCCCATTGCTCGTAAAAAGTATATCAGTGCGAATGTCACTTTCTTTGAGACTATTCCTTACTTTTCGCCTTGTGCGTCTCGTGTGAATCCTGATACGTCTAAATTGTTTCCATTACCCATTCCTCTTATTCCTTTGGAGTCGGTACCTATGGGACCTTCATTATGTTCTGATCCCTCTTCAACTCGGTTCCATGATCCTCCATTGGTGTGTATTCGCCGTCAAGCCTCCTCTCGTGGGCCTTCTCCGTCTTCTCTTCCTGCTGACAGGGATCCAGATTATGTTGATGAATCTATTGCTTCTCCTGATGATAGTAAAGCAGATCCTGAGATTGAAAATGATCTGCCCATAGCCCTGAGGAAAGGCACCTGTCAGTGTACTCTGCACCCAATTTCAAAGTTTGTCCACAGACAGGATTGGAAAGAGCATGCAAAACTTTCTATCTGCTTTATCTACCACCACCAGTCCTATTAATCATCAACAGGCTTTATTAGATCCTCGGTGGAAACAAGCAATGCAAGAAGAAGTGGATGCCTTGATTTCTCAAGGGATGTGGGAGCTTGTCGATCTTCCTTCTGATACGGATATTGTTGGGTGTAAGTGGGTGTACACTATTAAATATCATTCTGATGGCACTCTGGATAGACACAAAGCGTGTCTAGTCGCCAAAGGCTACACCCAAACATATGGGGTGGACTTCTTTGAGACTTTCTCTCCCGTAGCCAGAATGGGTACTATACGCTTAGTTATTTTTGTGGTTGTTCATCATGGGTGGAGTATGACCCAGCTTTATGTGAAGAATATCTATCTGAGAATGTCTACATGCAACAACCACCTGGTTTTGAGCGACAAGGGGAGTGTGGCAAAGTGTGTAAACTAAAAAAGGCAATATATAAGCTAAAGCAAAGCCCGCGTGCATGGTTTCACAAATTGTTCGAGGTGATGTCTAAATTTGGCTTCCAGAGGTCACCATCAGATCATTCTTTGTTCATAAAGAATGGCTCTAAAGGTTGTGTGATTATGGTTGTTTATGTTGATGATATAATTTTAACTGGAGATAATGAGCAGGAAATTTCCAGCACCAAGGCATATCTGCAAAAATACTTTATTACAAAGGATCTGGGTCCTCTCAGGTACTTCTTGGGAATTGAAGTATCCAGAAATAGAGAAGGTATGGTCCTTTCTCAGAGAAAATATGTACTTGATCTTTTACAGGAGACAGGGATGCTTGGTGCAAAACCTGCCATTATTCCCATGAATCCTAAACTCAGAGTCGGACCTGTAAAGAGGCCAATGAGGCTTGGGCCTCAGGGCCCCTGGCCCAAAAAAAATTTAGGGGCCCATTTTTAAGACGAATGAGTATTGTCTAGGTAGTTTATATAAATATTTTATATATTTTTATTTAATATAATATAAATATTTAAAATATTATATTTGTTTAACGTGAATGCAAATTTTATTGTTATTTTGATTCGGAGGCACTGCCCCAGAACTCACTATTAATAGGGGGCCCATTTTTTCCCTCCGCCTCAGGCCCCATGAAACACAGGTACGGCTCTGCCTAAACTACTCTTGTATGACGAGCAATCTGAGGCAGTTGATAGTAAGTCCTATAGGACTCTCATTGGTAAACTTCTCTATGTTACTGTAACCAGGCCTAACATATCATTTGTTGTTGGCAAGTTGAGTCAATTCATGGATAAACCAAGAAAAGTTCATTGGGAGGCAGCTATGATGGTTCTTAAATACCTGAAGACATCTCCAGGAAAAGGTCTGTTGTTTAAAAAGGGGGCAAATCTTGATGTAGTTGCATATACTGATTCTGATTATGCAGGGTCTGTGGATGATAGGAAATCTACTACCGGGTTTTGTGTCTTTGTTAGTGGCAACTTAGTTTCTTGGAGAAGCAAGAAACAAGTTGTAGTAGCAAGATCAAGTGTTGAGTCAGAATATAGAGCCATGGCACAAACTGCTGCTGAAATAATTTGGATAAAATCTATGCTTACCGGATTGGGCATAAAGGTCTCTCTGCCTATGATGATGATATGTGATAACAAGGCAGCCACGTATATCGCTAATAATCCTGTATTTCATGAGGACTAAGCATATTGAGATAGATTGTCATTATATTCGAGATATGGTTCAAGCAGGAAATATATCAACGATTCATGTTTCTTCAGAAGATCAAGTAGCAGATGTTTTTACCAAACCCCTCCTATAGCAGAATTCTCAAAGTGTTGTAACAAGCTGAGCATGATTGACATCTATGCTCCAGCTTGAGGGGGAGTGTTGAGAGTTATTATCGTGAGGGGGTTATTGGAAATTAGAAAAGTTATAAGGTGGTTTGGTGTATATTTTAACTTTTCATTGGTCTCTTGTGTAATTTTCCTTATTGACCCTAATCATTACTTAAGGGTGATTAGGGCTAATCGTGAATATGACTTTTCAATCTTTTCACATCCAGGTTTCAACAGTAACAACTAGCAAAAAATAAAAAATCTCAAATAAATACCGAAAAAATATGAAATTAACATGTAAAAGTAACATTAATGCAACAACTAGATCTACATAAGTACCTAAGAAATAAAATATGAGCATTCATTCAATAAAAAATTAACATTAACAACCAAATGCATATAAGCATTAACAACATCGTGTCGTCATTAGAAAATGCATATTGGCATTAACAATCAAATGTTAACATATTTATCCAAAACTCTTCAAAATGAGAGTGTTAACATTCACAAGTGTAAATGAAAGACCCAAAAAAACATATAAATGCTCATAGCCCTATGATATGAATTAGGCTCTAGGCTCTTCTTTTGTCTCATCATCATCAATATATAAGTCTTCAATGTCATCATCTGAAGAATTCATATAAATAGGTTCTCCTTCATCCTTATTCTCTGACTCTTCATCATCTACACTTTCTTCCTCCACATCCTCGGTCACTTCTTTTGCTTTTCTTCTTCTTTCAATAAAAAAGCATATATTAAATACTTATTTTATCTAATTAAAATAATACATTTATATTCATAGCAAGGTAAAAAACAATATAGCTTTACCTGGATCACTTAAAGACCTATCTTGCCTAGAACTACTTTGTAAATCATGAGGTGAAGTAACTTTTTCAATAGGCATATGCTCAATGGTGTTTATGTCGAAGTTCGGGTTCAACCATGAATTCTCCAACCAATTGGGATCTCTAGGCAACACTGGATCTTTCTTCTCCACAATCCACTCATCGCCTGAGTATATGATCTAGACATATAGGGCCTTTGGTAGCCCTCCTTATATTTCTCTCTCTTAATTTCATATTGTACATGACAAAAACCAATGCATTCATCTTCTCTTGTTCAAGTCTATTCCTCAATTTTGTATGCACCTATAATTTCAAATCTTTGATAATCAATTATAAAATAATTAAACTTATATAAATGTATTTCAAAAATAAAATACAAAGTCATAGACCAATGAGAAAGTACTCCAATTCCTTTCACAGCCCGATGCACTACACGTCAAACTTTGAATTTGAATTGCAAAATTCATCAATTCAGGATTTTCGTGCCCCATCAATCAATTGCATTTAAATAAAACAATAAAAAATTAATAAAAACATTAAAAATGTCATAATTAACAAAAAAATAATAAAACATAAACAAAATATTAACAAATAACAATATAATTGCAAACTTACCAGGACTTTTTAATTTTCTTGTTGTAACGGTTGCCTCTCTACCAAACAACTCATTTCCCTTTTTAAATGCATTGATTTGTGTTTGTAATTTTCAATTGAACATTTATATCAGAAACCAATTTTTCTACACAATCATAAAATTCACTCATAACTTCTTCATCCAGTTTGAAGTTGTCAGCATAATGAAAATGAGGATTTAAATAATAGGCAGTTGCATGCAAAGGCTTATGAAGTTGCAAGTCTCATTGTCTATCAATGATGTCCCAAATAGGTTTATATTTTCTTTTAACATTTTAAAGGTTTGAAGCAATTTTCTTCTTTGCTCTATCCATTACCTCGTATAAAAATCTCATAGTAGGCTCATCTGCATCCACTAATCGCAACACTTTCACGAGAGGCAATGTAACTTTAATTGCATATGATATGGCAGCCCAAAACCTATGATCATTAAAAACAATATAAGAAATGTTCTTAGTATCAGATTTTTTATAGTAATTAGATGATCTAAAATTTGAAGACAAGAATATCGACTTCAACTCTTTCTTGTAACATCCAATACTATGAAGTGTGAAATATGTTGTGGCAAAACAAGTGACGGCTGAATGTAGAAGTTCTTTCTTTGTGAACTTTCTCATCAAATTTAATACGCATACATAACTATAGATATATCTTGTAATTTTTTTTTCTTTTCCATTATATCTTTAAAAATTGATATCTTTTCAATATCTTCTAACATCAAATTCAAGAAATGATCGCTCATGGTGTTAAAAAACATATTTTTTCTGTTGTTAATATATTCTCAGCTGCCACATAATTTGGTGCATTATTTGTAATGAATTGCACTATATTCCCTTCACCAACTTCTTTAATAACTTCTTCAAACAACTTACACAAATTTTCAACAGTTTTTTCATATTGTTGATGTCAACAGACTTTAAAAATATTGTCCCGTATGAGTTGTTCACAAAAAAATTAGTTAAGTTTCTTCCTCGGTCCAGCCATCTGTCATAACGTTGCAACTAACTTTTGGTCATTCTTTTTTGAACTCTTTTAAAATTTCATGAGTACAATCTACCTCATCCTTCAAAATCCACGTTCTGATCTCGTGGTAAGAAGGTGGTTTGAACATTCACCCATAATTTACAATAGCTTCTACCATTGGACCAAAATATAGATTGTTGCAAAGATTAAATGATAGTGCATTGGTATAAAAAAAATCTACCAATGGCACAACATACGCTTTTCTCGCATCACTTTTGAAAGAAGTGTTTATTACGGTTTGTCATGCTTATTTGTTCACATAGAGGTCCATAGGACCAGTTGTGTTTGTTTTTGCAACACTAAATGATCCATTGGCTTCTTTGTTCACATTATCATCTGTTGATGATCCAAAATAAACACTTCTCCCAATTTCAAACTTGCTTTGTTCCTCCTTTTGTTTTCTTTGCTTCTGATCCCTTAGATGATTCTGAAAAAACCTTTTCACATCAGGTGGAAACGCTTCGCACAAGCTTACACCATGTTTTGTGCTAGCTAAGTGATGTTTCAGCCTGTAGATGCCTCTGGTAGTCTCTTTATGAAAGTAATTGCAAATTACGTCCTATGAGTTTGGGATCTTTAGTGGGATTTGGAACTTTAGCTCCATGATCCTATCCTATAACTCTTCCCATTGTTCAACTGCAAAAATGCATATAAGAAAATATATATTAAAACAGAAATTTATAAAAACTCAAACAGTAACATGGCACTCCTAAAAAAAATGAGTCAGTGCTTTATCTAATCTAATGAATTAGATATATTTAGAAAGCAGCCAAAAAAACCAACAGGGGCTCGGCTTGTCTGGTAGGAGTAGCTAGGGCACGTCACCTTGTGTTGGGGTGTTACAAGTTAAAACCCAATGGTATAGTTGTATAACTGGTAGGGGTCTGATTAACCCCAGCTTGCCTTTCAAAAAAACGCAGAGAGCAAGGAGAGCAGAGAGATGCAAGGAGAACAGGGAGAGCACGGAGAGAGAGAGAGAGATGCAGGGAGAGTAGAGAGACGCAAGGAGAGCACGGAGAGAGAAAGACGCAGGGATAGACCGAGAGATGCAAGGATAGACCGAGAGACGCAGGGAGAGAGAGAGAGAGATGCTGACATACCTTCTTCTTCTTTTTCTTCTTCTTCTTCTTCTTTGTCAGAGACGCCGAGAGACCGAGAGACGAGACCAAGAGAAAAGGAGGGAGATAGCCCAAAAAAATTGGGGCTATTTAGCCCCAAAATTGAGTCAAATGGAGGCTTTTTTGGCCCCCATTTGACTCATAACTGTGAGGCATACATGTAACGACCCCAACTGATCCTCATAAAATAGTGAAAAAAAAAATTTAAATTGCGGAAACTTTCTCAAGGATCCGGGGCACATCACAGATTTAATATATCAAACCACAACCGTACCATGCATTGAATCAACTGAAGTAAGAAATCAAACTTTATTAATCCATCAAAAGTCGAAGGGTCTAAGTACATAGAAATCGTCTATATCAATTCGAGTCATCCTGTCAGAACTCAGACACCAGTCACAAGGCTCGCAGTCTCCAGCCAGCAAGTCCAAGACATCACTGAGCATTTGTGTCTATAAAACAGTTTTAAGAAAACGAGTAAAAACCGAAGTCCTCGTACGAAAGCCTCTATAAATCCAAACAATAAAGGAAATGGCATAAACAAAGTCATGCATAAATTTTAGAAGAATATCACAAGCAACAACTTACCATAAACATTTTACCATTCAAGCATTCAACCAAATATCATGCAAAACCAAATATGCATAAATGCATGAACTAATGTTGAACAATAAAATATGCATGAATAACTTATTAAGTTATTTATCAGAGTTGTTTTTGCATGCATGTCCCTATTAAATGCATATAAGTTTAATTTTTACTTTTTCTTAAACCCGCGGATACTCAAAATGGGCACAATTCCTTAAGTTCAAATTAGGTTCTCATTCGTAGCTTAACACAATTTTTATTTTATTGCTGGGTTTCACACTTGTTCCTCGACCGATATCAAGAATCATCACCTTCCATCGGAATATTAAGAATCCTTACCTAATGTTGGGACATCAATGACAATCATCAACCATTGACGCCACTTTCTTGCTATACCAATAACTACAGTTGAGTCAACAACAACACCCCCAGGCAAAGTGGTTAAATCTCCCTAAAACTGTTACCGGGAGGTGAACCACCATATTGGGTTCAAGAGCATAATTGCATACGAAGTTTTAGTATCCTCACGGTCCCTTATGACCTCCATCTAAGATTCTCACACCGTGAAAGGGACATCAAGGAAGTGATTAATTACACTATTTGGTCTCTTTTACCGTTTCAAAAAAATTTCAAGTTCTTTATGCAAGAACTGTTTTGCACATCCACATGCAAAACAAACAATTTTGGGCCCTGACCCTCATAATTTAGCTGTGTACTTAAATTTGAAAAACCAAAATTTTCAGAAATAAATTTTGCAATGCATAAATAAAATCAACAACATTTGAGCAACACATGCTCCTAGCCTACACGGCCTGCAATGGTTCATATCTAACCACTAACATATCTCAAAAGTGATTTATGCAAAATTGCAAAATTTCAGTGAACATGCAACACACACGATTTTTAAACATGTTCACAATGCATATTCAAAACACAAAATATGAATATACATTAAGCCAAGTACATACGCATGTGAATGCAATGCTCACAGATCTCACCATTTATGATCAATTTCATGTGTATAATCAACCAACATGCATATGATCATAGTTATGCAAACATCAAATTATTTTTAGGTTCATGCGTATGATATGCACAATTGCAAACTAATCCATTTAGGATCAGATTTATGTATCATCTCAAAAAGAATACATATTCCAATCAGATTTATGTGCATGACCAATTTCATAAAATCAAATGAACTATGCAGGAAATTTACCACTGTTGGTCCTGTTCATGTACATACTCAGAATTATATATATGTATTGACCAAAGCAAGAGAAGTGCATGTTAAAATGTAAAATATATAATAATAATAATATTCATATTATTATTATATATATTAATGTAATTTTATTTTAATTTTTCTGTATTTTTTGCTGTTTTTTTTTTAGAGTAGTTCTAATAGAACTAGACTTACATTAGTTAAGTTCCAAGTGGAACTTAACTAATAAATGTAACGGTTGGACTAGTCCAACGGTTACATTTATAACCATTGGACTAGTCCAACGGCTACAAAGGAGAGCTCCTTAAGAGCTCTCCTCACCCACTTGTATATGAAGGGGTGCATCCCCTCTTGTATTATCATTCCTATGCTTCTTAAGCATTTGATGTTTTCAAATCAATACAGAATATTTTATTTCTTCTTTTGTTTTCCATTATACTTTTTTTAAGGGTTATGCTTTAGTGTCCTTTTAGACACTTTCTCGTGTGGATCTAAGTTCGTGTTTGGAAGATCCTCATTTCACTTCATGGTATCAGAGCAAGGTTCATCCTACATCAGGAAGATTTCTTGCCTTGTTTTCTGTGTCAAGCTTGCAAAGGTGTTTTATCACCTTGGTTGGGGGTTTTAAAGCCTCTTTTGAAGGAGAGAAAAGAAAGGCTCGTTGCATCAAAATATCGTGTTTTCTTTCTCTTACTATCTTTATCTCTTTCTTTATTTTTTGTTCTCCTTCCTTCAAAAGAGGTTTTAAAACCCCCAACCAAGGTGAAAAAACACCTTTACAAGCTTGGCACGGAAAACAAGGCAAAAAAACTTCACGATATAGGATGAACCTTGCTTTGATACCATGAAATGAAATATTACCTTTGTAAAAGATGGATGATCAAGATAAAATCACCATCATACCCATGAGGCTAACCGACACAAATTATGTAATGTAGGCTTCAATAATGAAGCACCACATATGGGGAAAAGGGTTGTGGGGCATAGTAGATGGTTCTGATTCGGAACCTAAACTTGTTCTCACCAAAATAGAAGGTGATAAAGAAGTTTCCTTGACCGAAGGGGAAAAAGCAAAGCCTTAGCCAACTATGAAAATAGTTGGAAAGAATGGAGAATAGGGCATGCTAAAATTATGTCATGGTTAATCAATAGCGTTGACATAAAGAAATGTTTTAGTCTTGCCAAGTTTGAGCATGCCGATAAGGCGTGGGAATATCTCAAAAATATGTATTCCCTAAAAGATATTGCACATGTGTGCAATCTTCAAGAAAGGGTTAGATCTATGACCCAAGGTGAAAAAACTATACGAGAATACTATAATGAATTATCCAAATTTTGGGGTGAATTGGCTATTCTAGAGCCAAAATGGCACATGTGTGCACGCTCGGCTGGCCTGCTGCCCAGGCCTGTTGCGCCATATAATTATTTTGTAAACTGCACCCATCTCTATTGTCACCGTGCACCCAGATATTCCAGATAAAAAAGTAGACAAGAAAAAAAATACATATACAAGACAAGACATAAATGACTAGAACATATTTGGCATCAAGAACATATGTCCAAAAATATGCACCCTTGAATCATCACTTCAAAAAAAACTAGAAGACATGCATCCTGATTCCATGGTTTAGGTAGTTGAATTTATCGTCAAGCTATTAAGCAGAAAAACATACTAAGATGCCTGACAAAACTAGAAACAAAACAGAAAAAAAGATTAAAGATGCAAAAGGTAAAAACCTTTATAAAAGCATTTTTCAAGCACTATGTCACATGGACACGCCATTCAGGGCCCTGTATCTAGGGGGCATGACATACTGCCACCTGACTTGCCATGACATGTACAACACTGTTTTTAATAATATTTTCAATCAGAATGTACTTTTATATATTAAAATATCAAAAACATGTTATTGTGTAGATAAAAATAAACAAATCTGTTTTACCATGGAAGATACATATACAGAAATTTACCCTTTGAAAAAATTACATAAACTCAAAACTACATCTATTAACGAGGATTCACAAACCCCAAACCATGGATTTTTAGAGTGAATACCTAGATTCACTCTTCTTCCATGGATTTCCACCCAAACAATGCATGAAAAAACTGTCTATAATCAATACCTCACTCGATTCAAGAGAGGAGACTCGTACCTTTGCGTGGATTGAGAAAAGAACAAGGTTGAATAGTGGAAAATCGTTGGATGATAGAAGAAGATGGCCTTCTTCTTTTTCCCTTCCTCCTTCTTCCTCTCTTTCTTCTCCTTTCCTCGTTCTTCTTTTCTTTCTTTCCTCTCTTTCTTCTCATTTTTTTTCTTTTATAAAGTGAGGGAGAGGGGGTGACGTTCCCCCTTCTCCAATCCACTCTAAGAGAGTTCCCAAAAAGGGAACCCTCTTCCCTATTGCTATTTTCCAACATTTTTGAAACTCTTTCTTTTGTTGACTTTTCTTTTCTTAAAACTTCCAACCCTTCTAAAACTCTCTCTTAACCCCTCTTAGGTAAGAACAGAGACTCTTTTAGAGAGTCTCACACAGCCCAAAAATAAAAATTTGAAATTGATATTATTTAATTATTTAATTAATTGTTAATTATTAATTAATAATTAATTAAAATATCTAAAAACTTTCACAAATAACCAAATTAACCCAAAAGGCTTCTTAACCTTAATAAACCTCAAATTAAGGCTTTATATTGAATTTAAAGCTGAAAAAATGTTGAGCTTGAATTTGGATCCATATCCAAGATCCAAACAAAAATTGGAGCAAGACCTGGATCAAATCCAGATTTGAGTAGGACCTAAATAGAACCCAAATCCATAAAAAATCAGATCCTAGGCCTTGGATCCAATCCAATCCAACTCCGGATTCATTTCGACAAACTACTCAATTTTTAGAAAAACGCGATTTTCGGGCAAACCAGAACTCAAATTGAGAAAAGTAAAACACTGTTGCGCTTAGAATTCTGAGACGCATCCAACGATATATTACACGCATATAAAATTCTGAATTTCGCCCAAAAATAACCCGAATTTTGCTTAAATTTAAAGGAAGAAAATAAAACTTTTTATCTCGTTTCGATTGGCTCACCTTGACCTTGTCGATGAGACCTGGGTTAAGCCCACACTCAAAGACATCAGTCTAAAAATCGAGCCTCAAACGATTTTTCTCCCAAACTTAGCCAAATTTTCGACAAAAATCAAATTTAACTAAGTATGAAAATACGCGATGTTACATCTACATTGCCTCATTTTCCATTTTATTTGCAGTTGACTGGACTATCCCTTATCCTAACTCCAATTCCCGCTTACACACATGGATCAGCAGATCCATTTGACTAACAGTGATATCCAAATCTAAACACCTACTCTATTCGGGTCAGGATGCTATCAGCCACTCCCTAATACCCCATCCCAACAAGTCGGAGCATAGGCAGCCAACAGGCTTCTGCCCTTTTGCAAACATCAAATCATGGTCGGAGACAGAACGTCTATGTTTCTAAATAGGTAGGCCTAAGTCCAGTCTGAGCCAAGTTGAGTCCCAAAAAAGGGGCTCAGGCTAGGCCATATGGACAGCCTTATTCCAAACTCTCTAGCCCCTAGGGGATTAGGTATCCTTATCAAAGATTGAGATGGCCTGGCAGGAGATTAGTGTGCATCTACTCTTGATGCTTTTGCAACAAATGAGGGAATCAAGAACAACTTGCAATCAACTGAGAACTAGACATGCAATTCTACATATGCGGGGAACCAAAGAGCACAGTGAACATTAGGTTTCTAACAACTACAAATGTTCCCAATATTTTGTATGCTTAAAGAAAGAAAAAGGATGGCTTTATCCTTACATCATCAAAATCTAATTCTAATTGCATCAAATCATAAAATAATATAGTTACCATAGCTTTAAGGTTATGATCACGTCACAAAGGTTAATGTTCAAGTCCACCAACACAACTTTTTTGATATTTTTGCAATTTCACTAGAAAATAAATTGAACCAACATCATAGTCTAAAATTCATGCTATTATCAGAAATCAAAAACAATGTTAATTCTCTAACCCCAATTAGAACCCAAAAAAAAGAAGATGAGGTTGTTAATATCTTAAGCTTTAATATTTAACACACGTCAAAGTTGGATACCTGAATAGACGGATAGCATTTTTCAAAGTTGACTTTTAGGGGTTTGACAGTATAGCTCCATTTAATTAACTTAAAATAGGTTGCCTGACTCTAAGACCATACCTCAGTATAAATTTAATAAAATGCTTAAGGTTCCATAATAAAAGGGCTTTCAAATAGAAAATTTGTTTTTGAAATTTTGTTTACAAACAGAATATTTGATTTTAAATTTTCATTTTAACAAGGTATAGATTCTCAGTCAGTGTAGGCTTGGACACAATTTGACAATTTCTTCTTCCTTTAAGGAGTTGTGTGAGATCATCTGACTTGGCAATTCTTTTCTCAGTGCATGCTCATTCTCAAGACATTTGCACATTTTCCCCTAAAGTTCATGTATCAAGCATGTTAGTAGAAAGATGGGCCCAGTAAGGCATAAGAGATTTAGTTGCAAAGTGGTAGTAGAAGTTTTGCTACTTTAAGCTTCATACAGGAAATAATGGAATCTTTAGGTCAAACTGACAAATCTTGAACTCTGGACATGCCCATCTTACATCTCAAAAGCATGGGCACATACCACCAAAAGCAACGGGCCATTTGTTCTCTTCAGCAATTTCAAAGCTTAAGTAGAACTGTAGAACTTACTGATAGTGTAAAAACCAAAAATTTTCGCTAATAAATTTTGTTTATATTATGAAATATGCAATTTGGACCTAAGATCTATATTTCGGATCTAGGACCCATAAAGGGGTAATTATGCATAATTATTTGCGTTATACTAAAATAATATTAATATTAGCAATAAAAGAGAAATATACATATATATATAGAGCGAACTCGAGGATCCACAGTTGGATCCAACTTGCGGATCCATATTGATGGTGGTAAGGCGCACCGTAACTTGGGGTTGGTTTCGGGTTTCGGGTTTCGGGTCTGGACCCGGGCCACACCCTGTGTAACAAAAAAAAATCAATAAAATAAATTTTGGTGCATAGGGTCGGATCCACATGGATCCAACTGAGGATCCGTCATCCACAGGCAAACCGGGTCCATTTTAATAATGGATCCAGCGTCGCGGGTAGCGGGCTTAGACCCGGACCCGAGTTCATTTTGTATAAGGGAGGACCCGGTGCGTGTTTTATAAAACAATAAGGGAAACAAGAATCGTGCCTAGGGCACGATTCTTGCATTTTATCGAAGGGGGAGGAGGGGGCGATTACAGCAGGCGTAACCGAACCCCGTGCTTCTCGGAGGAGAAGGGTGGGGGTTCGGTGGGATATAAGGAGGGGGTGGAGCACTGGCGGAGCCAGGGGTGGGCATGGGTGGGCGGTCGCCCACCCAAGAATTAGAAACCAGATTTTTTTTTTCTGACCAAGAAAGAATATGCGTCCATGTGTGTTTTCTTCTGACGATGGTAGTGCTAATCTTTTCCCTTAATTTTTTTCACCTTATTGAATTGTGTAAAAACCGCAGAAGAGACATGTTATTAGTTCGTGAGAGTTGGAGTTCTCTCTTTGTGAATATTCAATGAAGATCTGTGTGTTTATCCTCCAGCTTCTTCTTTTGTCATTTGTTCTTTGTGAAACCGTGTAACCTAGGTTTATGGGGAACCCGGCTCCACTCATCCCTATATCATCCTCTCTGGTCATAACTCCCTCTGGGATCTCATTGATACTAAATTGTTTTGATCAATCCTATCGATGGGTTTAGCACGGTTGATTTAATAGAAATCAATCCTTTAATAGTGTTCTTTAACAAAAGAAAAAAACATGATTTTCAATTTATTTTGACAGTGTTCTTTAACAAAAAAAACCATGTTTTTTATTAATGGTTATTGATTTTTGAATCAGCAAAAAGTCCTCCACTTCAGTCGGATTATGTCTATTCAAATGTCGATCTTCACTAAATGGATGATGTAGATCACATACAAGAGGGTCCAATTTAATGAAAACAACTTGCATCGATGAAGCCCTAATGACAGGAATGGTGAAATGGATGACTGGAACTTAAATGTGGTTATGTGGGTGCCATGCAAAACACTATGCTTGCTGCACTAAACGGAGGAAAAGAGGGATTGAAAGTGTGTTGTTATAGCCTAGCCAAGGGCAGGCCGATGCCATGAAGGCCTTCAGAATGATGAAACCAGATGGTACCATCAACTTGATGGCCATCGCCTTCTCCGGCCAGGGAGGCCGCTTCTAGAAGAGCATGTCAGATCTACCACGCACAACCAAAATTTCTACCAAAATTTCTTCTGACGATGGGTGGGCAAAAAATTTTTGGCTCCACCACTAGCCCGAATAAATGGATCGTCCTTCAAGACCATAGCATTGTCCCCGAGACCCAAAGTCTGCCCACCCAACCAAAAACTTCTGGCTCCGCCACGGGGGTGGAGAGGGTTTCACCCTCTTCACTTGGCCCTCTTCTTTCCCCTCTCTCGTGCGCTCCCTGCCTTGCATCAGCCGCGGCCGCCGGTCGATCCAAAGCCATCGTCACCGGCGAAGCTCCGGCCATCCACAACTGTCAAGGGCTCCTCAAGCAACCCCCTGTCGCGGCAGTGAGTGGAGCGACACCAGCCGGCCCTGCCTTCGCGTCTCCGGCCTTCGATCGCCGGAAAAATCGCCGGATAAGGTACGGGTCTTCTTGGAAATGGGGTGAGGGATCGAATAGGGGTTCGATTTCGTGTGTGTGTGGGTTACCATGAGTAGCAAAACAAAATTTTTGTTTTGGGAGTTTTATTTTATTTTTATTCCGGCTGAGTGGTTGCTGGAAATCCACAGTGAGAGGAGGATTTGGGGTTTAAGTGCTTGGGAAGCCCCAAACCGTGAACTTTTGACAGTAGGGTGTTTATGCTTTTGCATAAGTATCTGCCTTCAGAATGAAAGTGTGTTGTTCAAGTATGCCTTGTGTTGTTGTTCGAAATTCCTTTTGGGATTTTCGATTCTAATGTAGGAACTGTGGGGATTTCGTAGCCTATCTGTTTAAATAGGTGAAGTCGTTGAGCATGACCCCTATGGGTGGGTTTAAGTTGTGCAAAAGCGCAGAATCACGATTCTGAGTTTGGGTTGCATACACAGGAAGCCTTTGTTGGTTCCCTGTTTACCATATCAGCAAACGGTGATGGTGCACTCATATATATAGTGGTTAGTTTTATATTTTCGCTTATACAAAAAAAAATTGTGATTCTGTATAAGGTCCAGACCCTATGTCAGACCAACTTGCGCTTGTTTTTTGGCATGAGTTCTTTCTGTTAAATTGATCCCTATAAATCAAACTCGAGATCTACTTGTTACATTAGTTGCTATAGGATTTCTAGGTAACTTGTACATTCAGCATGTTGTAATGCTAAAATCTCTATCTCTTGGAAATTCTGTATCCAAAAGTTTCTCTGTTACGCTATTGACCGAAAAGGTTTGCATTATTGAGTTCAATGACAAAAGTCGTTGCCTGCACTCTTGAAGAAAAGTTATGAAAGAAATGTCATTTCTTGAGATTGTTGCATGCAAGCATACTCTACGACTTTCTTTTTCAAAATTTTCATGAATTGGCCCATTGTGGATTCAAGATGAACGATAGAGCGTGCTAGTTGTAGGAGTCAGTAAGTGCACAAGATGAAATGTGTCTGGGATTTTACTGCCCATTCCAGAAAAGTGGCAAGTATATCATATTGTTTGCAGAAAACATTTTTATCTTGCAACTGTCTTCTTCATTTGTGAAACATAGTCAGAGGGGAATCTTGGCCATACCCCAGGCTTGTGCAAGACAGTATGAACGACAAGTTCCTTGTTGCTTGGTGTATGTTTCACATTTTGTTTTCATTTTATAGCACAAAGAGCTTTAATATATATATATATATATATATATATATATATATATATATATATATATATATATATCGAATATAGGTTTAATATGAAAAACATTGAATCTGCACATTTGAACTTTGTACTACCTATTTATGCAATTACTCAATGGTTTGTAAACTCTTAATACAAAGGAATGACCATCTGTGACCTAATCATGTATAGTGTTAGGTTCAAAATTGAGTAATCATTAGAAGTATACTTGCTAAAATGAATATTGGTTAGTGTTAATTGACTACACTATTATGTTCTGAACAATTAGTGTTAATTGAATATTCTTTTAATGTGAATAGCATGCCTCGCTAAACAGCTTGTGTCAATTGAATACCTTGGTATATGTCGAACAGTTAATAGAAATTGTATACCCTGTGATATTCTGATTATCATACCCTATTATACTAGCGTACCCAGCTATCCTCTGATTAGACATAGTTGAGTTGTATTGCAACAGTATGACCTGCATTCACCGTATTGATTTTTATTGCACCATTATGAATTGCTTTCACAGCTCTGATTTTCTTGAAACAGTAGGAATTGACTTCACTTGATTGTGAGTATGACTCAGTTAATGTTTCTTCTTGAGCATGTATGCCTTAGGGATATATGAAACTTGACATGTACTCTCACACACTCAAAGGAAATGTGCATTGGTTAATACACGTATAAGATATAGTTACCACACATAGTGAAAATGTATATGATTGAGTAATTACATGCATATGGTTGGGTTATGTTTGCATGAGTGCACATGCTTTTGGCACTATTGGCCTAGTGTTATGAATAAACACAACTTGGTTTTATTATGTGATGCATCGATGGCCTAAATGGACCATCATCGGCCTGGAGAGTCGTGGGTTTGTTTTCTTTTCACATATAATTTGAATGTATCACTTAAACCACATAAGTTGGTATGGCACACTACTACACTGTTCTAGTTGGTCTCACGGGCCAGAATCCCGTAAGGGTCCCCGCAAGGGAGAATGTGGGTTTTCACTTTACTTTTGTATATGGTGTTGCAACCTTAAAGAACTAACTTTAATAAAAATATAATAAGAACAGTGTAATATACGTTCTGAAATATTTCATCTGGAGTATGGGAATCTTAGAGATACGGTCTTGGGGAGTCTGTGAGGATACAAAAACTCCGTGTGCTGTAATTTTGTCCCCTGAACTCGATATTGAGGTTCTTTCTCTTGGCCACGATTTCAGTGAGAGTCCGTCACTTTACCCGGGAGTGGTGTGTTTGACACAACTGTTGTTTATGGTACCAAGGAAGTGGCACATGTGGGTGTGGGGTGTCCCTTATGTCCCCGATATTAAATGTGGAGGTCTAATGTTCCGAAGGTGATTCGGTCGAGGGCTAAGTTGGAACCCAATAATAAAATACAAATTGTGTGTTAAGCTACCCGGGGAACCTACTTGACCTCAGGGATTGTACCCGTTTGGTATATCCGTGGGCAACGGTAATTAAAAAGAGGAACTTAAAGTTGTGTGCATTTAATAGGGCATGCATATGGAAAGATGGAACTTAAATGAAAGATAACAAAAAGGAATCATGCATTGCACATAATCATGCATTTTCCTGCTATACACTAGATCATGCATAATTGACTTGTCCTCAAATTCATGGTAGAATGGTGGGTGTATGTTATTTACTTCCTTTCGAGCATGATGAAAGATCTTATTACTTAGTTTTTGTATATGCTCATGCCTTACTGTTTCTTCCTGCTTAACATATGTAACTGGTTGCATGAATGGTTATTTAGATTCTGCAAATTGTTATATCTGCACTCACTCAAATCATTACATGAAATTTTATTCATGTTTTTTGTCTCACCTGGTTTCTTTAGAAGTAGTTGTGCTCAGAATTTCGGTTCTAACGCCCTACTTTGTTGGTTTTTCACAGGAAATGGTGAACAGTGAGGTTGGACTGGCTACTGGGGAGGGATGAAAGTCATACTTAGGCTTGTCAGCTTCAGCAGGGGACAGAGTGGCTCTTTCTTTTGTTTCAGTTCTTCTTGCTTTTTTTCAGTTGTTGCTTTATTTTCAGTCGAATAAAACCTTGTCTCTGAAATTTACTTTTATTCATGAATAAATGAAATTGTTCTGGTTCTTATGAATGATGGTTGCAAGTTCGTTTGTGGTGTTTGGGCTATCCAATGGAAATTGGAACTGTGAGGACCCCGGATCTCTGGGAAGGTTTCCGCATTGAAAAAAAAAAATTATTCTGCATTTTCAAATGGTATAATTTGGGGTCGTTACAGATAGACCACCAAACACGCAAAAGTTCACGTGCATACACATTCTTTGACTAATAATGAGGTCTTGGTCTATCAAATTTTTGGTATATGTAACAAACTAAAGAAGGTTCTAGTAAATTGACATAGATCATAGAACTAATCCAACAAGATGCAAGTTTAAGAGTCAAGATGGGTGCAACTGTATACAGGATTCAGTTAGTGAGAAACAACCACAGTTCACAGTGAACGTCCTTTGCATATGTTGGTTATTAACAATGAGGCACCATAACTTCAAATCAACAACATTAAGGATAACAAAAACCATATCTTTTTCTTAGAAAGCACGATAAGTATGTTCGTCCATCTAGACACTAATCATTTTATTAATTTGACAATTATGAGCAAGCGGAAATTTAAAAATCTCCATTTGAAGAGTGAGAAACAGGATAACCGATCTAGCGTAACACAAAATACTACCCTCTTAATCCAATTTTCACCAAAATGCATAGATCACAGAATTATGCCAAAATAGAATAAAAATTCAAATACCAAAAAGCTTGAAATACTGTTCACAGTGATGGCATGTTGTTATTCCTAACATAAATACTAGTGGACCAAGTTTAGCAAAAGATCCAACAATAAAAATTCAAATATTTAATTTGAAAAAAAAAAGGTCAAAGGAAAGATATCAGTATGTTTGAAATTGGCCAATCTTTATGCCTACCATTCTTGGAAAAAGTTACTGAAACCAACTCTAAATAACAAGATTGAACATATCAAAACGGGCACCTTTCTATTATGATTGAAGAGAAATTCTTCAAAAAAAATAACTACGTCTTAGTCGGCAATCGTTGTTTGCTCCCATATTTCGAAAAAGAATGCAACCATCTTCAGCTTTTCTTGCAAAGGTTGCAGGTTTTTTTACCACACAAAGCCTCAGCCCACAGAACCCAAACCAGAAACCAAAAAACGCAATAAAATAATGCGAAACCATTGCCCACCACCCAAAAGAAATTCGATCGAAGGAACAGCGAAATGAAATAAACAAACAAAACCCAACAATAATTTTGTTTCCCTCTCCTAAATCGAATCTTACCGAGATGTGGCGTTGTTTGTGGATGATAAGAACGAGAGCGATGCCCAATCATGCTTTGAACGGATTTGATACTCTCTCAATTGTTCCGCTAAATTCGATCGGGTAATCATAATTCTCTCTATTACTCCTCCCCTTTCCGTCCCCTCTCTGCTCCTATTTTTCTCCTCCTCTTGACTGAAAGTACCAAGTCTTACATCGGCACCATCTTCCTTTTCTTGTTCAGATCAACAATTGGGGGATCGCCTTCAATGATTTTGTGACGCAACAGAAGAGAGATGGTTCATGGAATTGCCTCTTCCGATTTGGTACCTTCCGGCAACCATGGGCAGGGGGATCTCTCTCGCTCTCTCTAGAAGCCACCGATGACCAACCGGTATGGTATTTTGAATGGAGTGGTTATTAATTATATACATGTTTTATGTAATGGGGTTTAGTACATCTTATTATTAACCGATGCTAATGACATGAGAAGAGGCTTAGATCGGGTTAGCTAATTAGTTTCCTGGTCTGAGCTAAGTCCGTAGTTACAAGTTTTTATATATATATATATATATAGACGGAGAAACCACCCAAGAACTAGGGATGGCAGTGGACCGGGGATGAAGGGCATGAAACGGGGATGGAGGCCGGGATGAAGGGCATGATAAAAGGTTCTTTCTCTTCTCACATGCCTCTTAATTTGTATTATAATTTGATCATGTTGCACAAAGTTTTTCTCATTTATTTCTATTTGTTTGATATGATGTTTGACATATGCAAGTGTGCACATTGAATTTTCTTTTTGGAGTTATATTCATAATCATCACCTCTTTTCCTATATACATAGATTGGCTTCTTTTTTGAGCTATGATCTTCAATGTAATTCATGGACAATAAGTTCTAAAGACAATAAGTGTCAATCACTAATTTGTTTATTTTGTTTTTTTAGGAAATTTTTCAATTAATAATTATAAAATGATGATTAAAGAGGTTATCATGGAGGCAACAACACCTACAACAACACTTATTGATGGAATAGAGCAACATATACCTTTCCCACTTACAGATATGTCCTACTACGAAGTACAGTTGAAGCTTAACACATCGATAGAGAAGGAACTGGCTTCATTATAAAAAATATGGGTGGCCAACATATACCACGATAAATGCAACATGAGTAGGAGGAAGCCCAGAAACTCTGGCTCAAATAAGCAGCCAACACCTTTAGTGGCCAAAAGGATTACAAAAGAAAAAGTTGAGTGTAATACCCATAATTTTTCAATGATTATCTAAATAAGTAAAGATGATTTTTGTCTTATTTATGGATTTTTATGTATTCAAATATGCATTGAGTTTAAAATTGATTGTGTATATTAACTTGAAATTTAACATCAGTTGAATTAAAATTTTAATTTAAGTTAAAATGAAATTCAAATTTAACTCAGGGTTAATTTCGTGT
Source organism: Nuphar pumila (assembly GCF_984573655.1). Lineage (NCBI taxonomy): Eukaryota > Viridiplantae > Streptophyta > Magnoliopsida > Nymphaeales > Nymphaeaceae > Nuphar > Nuphar pumila. The sequence goes on along the minus strand of NC_143254.1, from coordinate 121,043,184 downwards.
GAAATAGAATTTAAATGGGATTTGGATTTAGTTACAAGTGAATTTGGATTTAATATGTGAAGTTGGACCTAAATTAGGTTGAAAACTAATTGGATTTGGATTTTTTTTGAAATTCGAGATTTAAAATTGATCTAGTCCAAAATAAAAATTAGGAAAATTAATAAATTGATAAAACTTAATTAATTATTTAATTAAGTCAATCCAAGAGGGTGAGACGCCCCCCTTAAATGGGCCCATACCTCTTGACTGGAAATTTCTTTCCAAAACTTTGAACTCATTTTAAATCTCATGATGAAAAGAATGAAAAAGAATTTTCAAAAGTTAGCTAACTGGTGTGAAGGCTTTGTTGAGAAAGCCTTGAGTCCAAATTGGACCTACTTGGCCACTTTAAGAATATGAAAAAAAATAAAATAGCAAGTTCTTTTTTAGTGAGTTTTTGAAAAAAAAATAGGACAATCAAAGAGAGAGGGTGACTCACCTTCTTTCCATATGTGTGTGGGCAGTCAAGACAAGCCGTTGGCCTTGCCTTAGCTGGACCCACATGAGAAAAATAAAAAAATGAAACAAAGGGGAGTGTCCTACCCTCTTGTGTCTCTCTCCCTTCCCTTTATCTTTATCATCTTCTCCTTCTTCCTTGGTTGTGAGAAATCATTAGACTTGTAGCTAAGGTTAGAGGTGTTACTTTTGAATTTGAAGCTTGAAGACGAAGGGTCTCGCCAATTTGGAACTACTTACAAGGTGGGCGCATCAAACGCGTAGGTATGGGTCAATCTAAATGCATGGGATGTGTATGGGTTATTCCAAGATCTGAACCGGGGGTAGATAAGTCCTTGAAACATTCAAAAATGAATTTGGTTTTGGCCTTTCAAATCAGTTTTGGTGAATCAAGTCACCATATTTGATTTTTTAAACCGGTCTGACAAAAAATAATATTTGAAAACTTAAAGCAAAAATCAATTTTGGGGAAGATTAAATCTATGATTGAGTGTTAGATCTCAATTATTTTTAGTATATTTAATGTATGAATGTTGAGTTTATATATAGCAACCATGAATGTTTTATCAAGGGATTTAGGCAAAATTTATTTGGATTTATATCTATGTTTAAATCAAGCAAAAATATTTTATCGAGGGATTTAGGCAAAATCGATATGGGGTTTTATGCCTTATTATTAGATTAGATTGCTATTAACATGTTAGTGAGTTAAGTTCATGTTAGTTATGTCAATTACCATGATAATATCTCTGTAAAATTAAGATGATCATGCTTAGATTGAGTTCTAAGTTGCTTGTTGGATAAGTTTATGTTTTGGAATAAAAACATGAAAAAAGTATAAATCAAGAAAGATAAATGTGGTTATTTCAATTTTTGTTTGCATAATAAAGCTTTAATAATTATTATGATGCATTGTATAGGTGTTAAAACATCTAAGTTTAAGGTTGATCATGTATTTATGGCTTTCATGATCTTAGTTATTGTATGGATCATGAATTTTGCAATTTATTGTTATGTTGTGCCCATTTTTCACTCGACCAGTTTCAGAAGATAATTTGTTTCTCATAGAATATGGATCTGAAAAATAGTTTTAAAATACTAAAATATCTTACACATCTGGAGCTTGATTTTATATTCGAATTTGGTCCCGTTTGAGTCAATATTAAAAGGCAAAATGACTGTTGCAACAAAGAATAGTTTTTATATCTTGTTTGCAAGACTTTTTTGACCAATTATTTTGAAATTTATGGAAACCTATTCAAAATGACTCAAAATAAATTGTAAAAAATATGAGTAGAATCCAATACATAGAAGAAGATTATATAAAAAGAACTTTCGTAAAAGAGTTCACAATAAATCTCAAGAAATTTTTCAAGTCAGAAAAAAAAATTATAGTTATAAAATTTGTCCTGTAGTTTTTTCTCGACAAGAGTCTATTAGAGAATTTTCATGGATTTATTGATAACGAATTTGGGGTTGATATTTTGGAGATTTGTTTATGACATGTTAGGGAAACTTCAGTTAAATTTTGAGGGCCAAAACTACTTTTGGGGATTTTTGGTGATTTTTTCAAAATCAGGTAAAAAGGGATCCGAATTTACCTAAATCCTTATGGTAATTCTTAATCAATTTGCCATCTTGTTAATCATGATCTGTGATGGGTAAGGCCTATTGTATGATGCTTTATGAATGTTTAATGAATGTTTATCATGTTAAACCATGTATGCTAAGAAACCATGTGTCATGTTTTATGAGAATGTGTATTGTGTATCATTAAGCAGGATATTAAGATATGATGGATGCATATATCACCATGATGATTAAGAATGGTAGTGAATGACATAATGTATTATGTCAATATGTCATTGTAATATGTAAGTATGTAAATCAGTGTATGTTTGATGATAATGTAATGTGGTTTGCATGAACAGTGAGCCCAATGAGTTAAAATTGGTATATGATATGCATTGTTATATATTGTTGTCTCAAGTTGTGATTTTATAACATTATGCATCAAATATGTGGTATGTTGCATGTGCATGGCTTGTGAGTGGGCCCAGGTTCAACAAAACTCATGAGTTCTTATTAAGCACTAAGCGAAAAAGAAAATATAGTAAACATACAAATAATCACATCAACCTCAAGGAGTCGAGCTCAAAGTTACCCACATGTGAGGTATGCACTATGAGCTATTTGAATGGGTTAATAAACGGCCTTGTGTTATGGAAGCATCCCAGAGTGGAGCTTAGGCTAAGGAACCCTTGTGCTAAGAGCACTTGAAATTAATTTATGAGCCAAAATTTAAATAACACTTAATGACTTATTCAAATCCAGAACCACCTTGGAGAAGGTAGAGGCACACTCGACCGTTCGACTCTTTGTTGCTTTGGAGAGCTAGGTGTCTCCATTGGTCCCCACTCATTGATTGTAAGGGACTGAACTATCGTGTGACCTAGGTAGTGTGTTCTGAATCTCTATAGAGTATGAATCAATTTCATATGTACCACTGAAAGTTTTCTCAATCACGGACCACTCTAGTGAGAAACTTCGAGGAGAATTTGCAGGTTCTTCTAATCAATGGAGATAATAAATTAGATGGCATAATAGAAACCCCATTGACTTGGTTGAATTGAAATTATAATCATTGAGTGTATACCCTTCGGAGCAAGGAAAAAAAACAAAACACTAAAATACATACTCACTGGCATTTATTCGACTCGTACATGAATGCAAGGTTCATTATGAATTGTTTGTTTGCTTCTGAAATTATGCATAGTAGAATACTCAACTTAAATTTTTTTTGTAGTCATGACTTGGTTATGAATTTATGAAATGTGTATGCCTATGCATTATGTTGCATGATTTGAACTTTTACCTGAACATGGACTGTGTATATCTCATGTGATTAGCCTCTATTTATGTTTATGTCATTTAGTGTATCCAATTGTGGTTATGGTTTAATGCCCCCTACTTTAAAATTATACAGATAATGCATGAGATGGTGTGATGGCAGGTTGCTCGGCAGTGTTTGGCGGATCATCATCGTTCTCTTTCCCAAAAGATCTAGATTTATTTTGATATTTTTATATTTTTATATTAAGTTGGATTTTTGTTAAGACTTGTAAACTCTGAATTTATTTGAGTATTGGTTTTAATTAATCTCTTAAATTAAGTTCTTTAAATCCAGTTATGTGTATGTTTGGGTTTATTATAACTCACCCAAAGTTTGAATAAGATTTAAATCAATTATTCTGTTGTGCTTGCAAAAAGATAAGTCAAAATTTAAAAAAATCTCAAAATTTTTCGATAAAATTTTGGGTCATTACATTGAGAAGTATATGGCCAAAACCATCTCACATCCCAGAAGCATTTAAAGAGGGAGATTCTTCTATGAAGTTAGTGTTGAGGAAGTTGAATGAGCCATTAATTGAATCTAAGGTTGTTGCTAACCTCAATGCTCAGCTAGAATAAGTAAGAGATATAGCCACCTATACTCATAGTGGTGAGATGGAGAGGAATAGTGTGTACATTGTGAGGGTGAAAAGGGCTGCAAGGTACCTCAACAAAGAGAGGATTTCATGACTAAGGTGGAGAAGATTTTAGAGAAGTGTAAAAACCTCAAATTTTTTAGGTCCATTCTAAACATCTCATTTCGCAGATGCCAAACCCGTGCAGGGAAATGTTGATTCTCACCCCTAGGTTTACCCCAGCCTGAGGTCAGTTTACCCTATTTTTGTCAATAAAATTATCATTTTACCCCTGAGTCACCCTTAGTCTTTCGTCTGTCAAACTTAGCCAAGCTCATTCTAAATTCAGAAAAGTTAGAATATCATTCACTTCTAGCTCCTTGAGCTCACGATGAGTTGTGTCAGTTCATTTGAGCTAAATTCAGTTTGTTTCAGAAGAAATAAGCTCATTTTAGCTCAAGTTTTAGCCATATTGTTTTTGAGTCAACCAAATACAGCAGATCCTATCCCCAGAAGTCTAACATGAGTATATCAAGAGTTCGAATGGTCTAATTCTAGTTCAAAGTCACTTTTTACACACTCGGACCTTCGTTTTAACTTATTTCATCTCATTTTAGCTTATTTGAGCTCAATTCAGTCCAAAATTGAGCTAACCTCAATTGATTGAGCAAGTGTTCTAGCTTCGAATTTAATTCATCTAAGTATAACTGGCTTCAGATTCAATTCATCTTAATCCAGTCCATTTCAAATTAGTTCAGAACAGTCGAGTACTATGTTTCTACCCCTGTAAGGCAAAAACCAAAAAACATACAAATTTCTTCAGAATGTTGTTTCTACCCATTTTTTCAACTAGGATAAGCCCTAATTCAGACTTGGATCAATTACTTCATCTGATATTTCATCAATATCCGAGATCCGATCCATTTCAAATCAGATAGTGGATCCAATGTTGGATATGGTGTTCGATTTTCATCCCGAACCTGGATTTTTTATCGGATTCATTCTATAATCCATATTCAGAGTCCAATTTCCCCTTTTAACTTGGAATATCTCATCAAATATCTAGGATCCATTCAATTATTTTGGATCCATTTTAGTTTGGATCCACCTTCTGATCCGTTCAGAAGGTTAATTGAATCAATTTTTGAATTCAGATTAATCTAACATTTGAGACTCAATTTTACTTCTTGGATTCTAATTCAGATCCAAGATCCAATTTCATTCTTTGAGCTAGATCAAAGATCCAAATCTAAAAGTCCCAATTTTTATTATGAATTTGGGGTTTTTCCATTTTTCAATTCTTTAGAAATACATATTCAGGGTTTGATTCCCATTTCGAATGAATTTTCTTCTAATCAAGATCCAGATCCAATCTTTTTCAAAGCCTCAGATCCAGATCTTTTTCAAAAATTCATTTTTATTCTAATTTCAAAATAAATTCTTCAATTTCAAATTCAAATCCATCATTTTGCAAAAATCCTTTGAAAAATACCCTCCTTCCAATTCATAATTCAATTTGAATTTTAAAATATCAAAATGGATCCAGATCCAGTTTCAAAATCCATTTTTTATTCAAAATCAATTTGGGGATTTCAAATTCAAAATCAAAATCCAATTTTTATACAAAATCAATTTGGGGATTTCAAATTCAAAATCAAAATCCCAATTTTTATCCCAATTTCAAAATAATCTTTGAATTTCAAACCCAAATTCAATATTTTTTGCAAAAATTCTAAAAATTTAATTTGGATCCAATTTTAACCCAATTTGGATTTTCGAAAATCAAAAGTGGATTCTTAAATCCAATTAATTTCAAATTCTCCTTTTTAATTCTCATATTTTATTTCACTTTTCATCTTATTTTTAAAATAAAAAAGAAAAATAAATTTTCAAAGAAGGGGCACCACATGGCATTCTTGAAGTTAAATAAAATTTATTTTTAACTCTACTTTTAAAAACATCCTTTTACTTTTAAAAACACACATGGGCATCACTTGCAAGGTGATGCCATGTGTCAAAGTTTTGCCAAACTTCCCCTTTTACCCATTTGAGAATTTTCAAAAAGACCCACATGGGCACCCACTTGCAAAAGGGGTGCCACGTGCATTTTTGGACCAAATCACCCTTTTGCCCATTTGCAAAAAGAAGAAATACCCACATGGGGTTGGCACCAACCTTGAGAAAATATCTTAAATTTTGATGCCAAAAATGCTTCAATTTCAAGCTATAAATAGATCCCTTGGGGTCTCTTCTTTCATAAGTTAAAAATTTGAGAAATTGAGAGAATCAAAAGAATTCTCTCTTTCTCCTCTTCTCTCTCTCTCTCTCTCTCTCTCTCTCTCTCTCTCTCTCTCTCCTTCCTTCCTCCTTGAAGTTGATGCCACTTTTGGAGAAGTTTCAAGCCCTCTTCAGCCTAAGGTAGGCCTCCTTCTTCTTTCTTGATTTTTTTCTCGCTTTCTTTTCTTTTGCAATTTTTGATCTTTGTAAATTATATTTTTTCTTAAGTTCTTGCTAATTTCAAAAGATAGCAATATAAATCTATCTTAGTTTCATATTAATTTTCATTTTATGCTTTTGATTCATTCAATTTGATATTTACTTTGTGCATTTTCATTCTAACCATTTAGAATTGGGATTTGATCTTTAATAGATCAAATCTCATATTCAATAGGCTAAATCAATTTCAATTTATACCTCAATGCTTTAAATTTCATTTTCAGATGATTTAATTCTGTTTTTACATCATTTTCATCATCATCCATGATTTGAAATGATAGATCTCATGTTTGATCATTGGATCAATTCATTAATGGGATACTACTCTACTCAATCATGTTTAGATGATATTTTTAATTCTCGTCCAATTTTAACATCATTAATTCACATGTAATTAAATGTCATTTTGATATGATTGTTTTACTGCATCTTTATACATATGTTTTTGGGATCTCCACCAAAAATAAGATCATTCTAAGTTGGTTTGTCCCTCAAAAAAAACAGGATTCGGACCCTATCATTTTTTGTCATCCAGGTTTTTCCTGAAATTGGATCAACTTGTTGCAGTGATTTCTCCCTAAACAAAGATGGGCTTTCAAATCTTTAAAACGAGATGATTCAAGCATTGAATCTAGTTTGTCCATGCCAATTTTTATTAAATTTTATGGTGTTTTTATGCCCTATTTTGGTTAAAAACTGCAACCTTGTTATGTTGTATCACTTTTGTGGTCCGATTTTTAGCCCATTTTGTCAAAATCATATCTCTTTAATGAAAGATCCTTTTTTGGATCTGTAAAAAGACTTTTTTTCATCTGAATGTCTAGTTCATCTCTGAAAATTTTAATCCATTTCTATGGAGTACTTTTATTTCTTTTGTATTTTAAGTCGAGACCTTATCTGTTTGCAATCCCAGGCGTTGTTCAGACCCAAGATCAACTTGTTGCATTCATATCTCCTCAATGGAAGATTTATTTTTAAATTTGTAAAAATGTTTTTATTTTTTAAAATGTCTAGTTTATGCTTGTCAATTTTTTTAAACTTTCATAAACTTTTCATGTCATTTGAAGAAAAAACCAGAACCCTATCAATTTTCTTTCACAGACTTTTACAGATTTTTTATCAATTTAATTGGATTGGATCTCCCCAATGGAGATCATTTTCTAGATATGTAAATTGGATCTTTCTCCTTTGCATGTCTAGTTTATCTCTGTAAATTTTTAAAAAAATTTATAGACTTTTCATGTTTGATTCTAAAAAAAATCAAAACCCTGTCATTTAGCTTCATTAAGCATTACTTAAATTTCATTTTAACTTGTTTTGATTAGTTCTTTCTAATGAAAACTCATTTTCAAAATCTGTAAAAAGGGTTTTCTTTCATTTTGAGTTTATCTTATCCATATAAAAGTTTATAAATTTCTATGATCATTGGCCCATTTATCCATTGTATTTTTTAAAATCAATTTTGTAAAAGGCATTGTCTTGTTAAAATGAAGTTAAATTAGGCATTTTTACACTTTCAAATTAAATTTTCAAATCCAATTCGTGTATTTCATGAATTAAAAATATATTTTATCAACTTATAATGCCCTAACTTCATTTTAAACTAATTTTTAGAGTTTATTTGCTTTTTATTTCAATCATTTTTAATGTATTTTCATTAAAACCTTAATTTTAAAGATAAATTCATTTTAACTTCAAGTTTTAAAATGAATTTACATGTTTAAAGCCCTAATTTCAAAAATTTAAAGCTTCAAAAACATATTTTCAAAATGCTTTTACAAAGGCCATGAATCATTTGCATTTTATTTTGATTTTTTCTTATTTTTTTGGGCAAAAAAGGCTAATTTGGATATTTTCTTCAATTTTTCAATAATTAAAGAAAATCCAAAAATGCCTACATTTCTAACATGTTTGCTCATTTTGGAGGATTTTCTTTCTTTTTCTTTCTTTTCAATTATTGTAATTAATTTAAGGGTTGTAATAATTTCATTAATGAAAATTTTATTTTATGCTTAGTTTAGAATGAATGAGCATATAGATTAATTTCAGAATTGATTTATTGTATTTTATTTTTCTTTAATTTTAAATACACTATGAAAAACATGAATGACACGTGCACCATTTAATAAAGAATAAATAAAACTAAGTAAAGTTCGTATTTATGGCTCTAATCAAAATACAAATAATACTTAGAGTTATTATTCTTTATTAAATAAAAATTTGACCTACACTTTTAGGTCATTTTCGAAAATCACCATTTCTTTCAAAATTAATTATGTTTTCTTCTTTTATTTGAATTAAAATAAAGATTAATTCAAAATATATTTATGGCCCTAGTCATGAATATATTAAAAATTAATTTTGTTTTAATCCTATAAAGCCACAAATTTTTTTTATTAAAATTTTAAATAAAGATTAATTTCAAGTATATTTGTGGCCCTAGTCATGAATATATGGAAATTAATCTTATTTTAATTCTATAAAGTATAAAATTTCCTTTAAAATTCAAATAATTTTTAACAAAAATAGCATATCCATCATTTAAGATAGAATTGTATCATTTTTTATTCAAGTTATTTTCCAATTTTCAAGTGATTTTTGAAATAATTTTCAAAGACAATTTTTATTTCAAAATTAAAAGTCATTTTCGATTTCTATTCTCAAATTTAAATTTATTTTCCAAATCCATTTTCGAATTTCAAATTTCAACTTCGAATTTCATTTCTATTTCAAATATCAATTTCAATTTTTCTATTTCTTTCCTGTTCTAAATTTCAAATTTTATTTGCATTTCAAATCCAAATATCAATTTTAAATTTTCCATTTTCCATTTTCCATTTTCAATTTTCAATTTTCAATTTCCAATTCTTAAATTTGAATTTAATTTCAATTCTCAATTTTGATTCCAAATTAAATTTTGAATTTCATTTGAATTCTTGATTCTAAATTCCAATTTCATTTCCAAATTTCAATTTCGAATATTTTAGTTTTTAATTTAACTTTCAAACTCAATTTTATTTTCAACTTCAGATTTTAATTTCAAATCAAAGTTCAAATTCAATTTCCAATTTCAAATCTGATTCTGATTTTCAATTTCAATTCTAAAATTCCAAATATAATTTCAAAATTCTAGATTTGATTTCTAAATTCAATTCTAAATTTAAAAATCAATTCCAATTTTGATTTTCAATCAATTTAGATTTCAGATTTCAAAACTTAATTTTAAAATCAATTTCATTTTACAAATTTTAAACTTTGATTTCCATTTTGACATTCAATTTCAAACTTCATTTCTAAATCAAATTCAATTTCCAAACTCAAATTCAATTCAACTTCAAGTTTTCAATTCAAAATCAAATGCAACTTCAAGTTTTCAATTCGAACTCAATTTCAACTTTCCAACTCAAGTACAAATTCTTCCATTTCCTAAAGGATATTTTCAAATCCATTTCAAAATCACTTGGATTTTTTAAATCTTTCCAAAAGCATACATATTTTCAAAGTTCAAAATCATAGCACAAGCATGATTCAATGTGTATTTTAGGACTTAGAAGAATTTTTTGGGGCAAATTCGAGCAAGTTACAGGCATAAATTTGATCCTTGGTTCAATTACCTCTGGTAAAGGTGCCAGGAACGGTTGAACCTCGTACCGACGAGCGAGCCCCGTCTGCCCATTTTCCCGCATTTTCTAAAACAGAGGTGAGTAAATTTTTAAAATCTTTTCAAAAGGTCAAGTGAGACCTTGCGAGAGTTTTCTCTTTCCCAAAAAAAAATGAATTTTTTTTGCAACGATCACAAGAAGATAGGAGGTAGAGATGTTGAGATGGTGAATGATGTTTATGGTCCTCAGTTGAAGGAGAAGGAGAGTGAGGGTCCCTCTACAAAGGAGGTACCTCAACAAAAAAACAAGGCCCTAGTTGTGGAGAGTGCACAAAAGGATGTTGAGTCTGAGAATATGGAAGATAAGCCCTTGGAGGAGCAAGTGCATGCTCCAAGAAAAAGGTCATAATGACAAAGAATCCTCAATTATTGTGGATAAGTACTTTCTTTAAAGTTATTGTATACAATATATTTGTAAGATGTTTGCGATCAATTTCAATGTTATATTTAATCATTGATTAAGTTGTCATATATGTGATTATGTTGATTCTTGACATTTAATATTTAAAATATGTTATATGTGTGTGTGGGGAGCATGTATGTAAGATCACTATTTTGAATAAGTAATTCTTTGAATAATTTGTCATATATGTGTAAAGCATATTTTTAGGATAACTAGTCTTAGTATAGACTTACATTCATTAAGCTAACTAGTTTGATTCTTGCAAATCATTAATTAATTTAGGTGTGAATTTGAGTTTGAGTTTGAATTTTGAATGAATTTTACACTATGAATTGAATGTGTACGATAACTAGTTTGTATTGTAATGTTTTTTGAAGTTTGAGTTGGAATTGCATTATGAGTCTAAAGTTTGAGTTGTAATTGAATTATGACTCTAAAGTTTGAGTTGGAATTAAAATATAATATTATATCAAAATTTTAATCTTAAGTTATGTTTTTCTATAAATTATGATATTTGACTGATTCCATGCAAATTTTATTATGATTGCATAAATGTCAAGCTCAAGAGTCGAAGGATCTAACATCCCCTATACATTGGTTCTACTGGTTACAAGCACATTTATGGTACTTAACACTATCAAAAGAAGTGGAGGATTGGCTGGATCAAATGCATTTTTGAAAATTCTTGGATATCATACTATAGCAAATTCAGTATAATTGTATAGATTTCATGGTGCAATTATGGAACTTGGCAACCAACAAGTTTAAGATCTCAAAATTGAGATAACCATCACCTTAGAAGATATGGAAGGCATCATTGAATTGAATTGCCAGGGGAAGCCAGTGAATGCACCTCCGTTTGGAGATTTGAAGCACATATGTGAAGTCTTATTGGGAGCACCGAATGATGCATTTGAATGTAAAAGGTTGAAGTTGTCATGTTAAGAAAGACATATGACAACAATAAGGCTAGGAGGGGAAGATACCATGTGTTTGAGGGAAGTCATGTCAATTATAAAGAGGGAGTTAAAGGCATTCTTGCTCTACTTCTTAGGTACGATCTAAGTGTTGCAGCAGTTACACATATGATGCATGGATCGACTTTTCACCAATGTTGATAAATAAATAGATGAATTTGCATGGGGAGCAGTTTTACTTGCACACTTATATGCAATATTGAGCCAAGTGAAGCATGAAAAAAAAGACATGACCAACAAGTTGGTATTGTTGAAGGTATAAATATTGATTTGTTTTAATTGATATGAAAACACAATTTCGTTATCTTTATTTATTAATTTTTGTATTAATCCATGTACTGATCCTTGCAAGTTTGATTATAGAAGCACATATCCATTTGAAGCCTCCTTAGACGTGACCCAGTCCCTCAATTTACACATTGTTATGTAGACTAGGTCACATGTTGAAGAGAAAGATGAGGAGGAAAAAAAATTGTGTGTTGACTAAAGAACATGTAAGTATATATTGAAAAATGGTTATATTTTTATAAATAATGCAATATAGGACTAACCATAAATGAAACTTTATTTATAAGTAACGTATCCTACAAAGAAGATGTAGTGAACGAGGATGTGGTTGTTCAAGCTATGGACCTTGCGAGGAAACACATTTGGTTGCACAACATAAATAAAGTAGAACATCAAATGGCCAACAGAGTTGTTCAACTCTTTGGATATGCTCAACAACAACCCCATCACTCTATCGTTGTTAGCAAAAGCGTGTCAACTTGTTTGAACTATAGGTCTAATGATTACTCTGTGTTGTTATCCTTTGAACTGGAAAACTGGCATAGCAACGACGATGACATCGACTTGTATTCTATGAGACTCTATTTTCATGAAAACAAACTTGCTCACACCTAATAGTTGCCAAGCCATTTCATGATCAAGAGGAGCTTCAAGGAGATGATAATCGTAATGCCCATAAATTTTTTGGGATTATAAACAAATTATTTTAATATAATTAATAAAAATAATCATCACTAGTTGTTATCAAATTATTTATCAATAATATTTCACTATTTATTGGATCATTGAACCTTGGATATATAGTAGTTATAGTTAATAATGTTTATTTTATTATTATCTAAGAAATTTCAAGAGAAAACTACTAAATTATTATTTAATTAGAGATCTAAATATCAATTTTTTGATCGGATCCACCTGATCTAGATTAAAAAGTTATATTTAGATCGAACCCAATTTGAAGTAATGGTAAAACCATACTTTATGAACATTTTTAAAGATCTAATTTATGTTGTTCAAAAGTACGATGTCATTCACATCAAAAAATTAAAGAGAATGAAAGTGATTTCAACAAAATCGGAGTTCGTACAAGCTTAAAGCATGCCCAACGATACTAAGGGGAAAATCATAATTTTTAAAATCTATTTTATAATTTTTGAACATGTGGTTGCATTTGTATCAAAAATTTAAGATGAACGGTCTTGAATTTGTTTAAAACAGAGTTAAAATGGGTTCAAAGAGCTCCATCAAATCTTGAGGTATAATAGTAATTTTAAAGAAATTCAGGAACAAATATAACCTAGGGGATCCAAGCCTTGGGTTGACCAGTAGTCAACCCTTTTATGTATGACAATTCTAATCTTTACAAATCCTATTTTGTAATTTTTCTTTTTGAAAGACTTGTTTTTGGAAATACATAATATATAGAGGACATAGTTTCACTAACTAGACCTAGTTAGTGAAACCAGCCTTAAAACCTAACAAACTAAATCTAGACTGAATCTTAATTGGATTTGGCCAGGATCCAATTCAGACCCATATCAGCCACTCCCAAACTGCCCCTTGTATTTTCCCCTTGATTTCAAGAGGCAAAACAAGTACTCTTTCTCCTTTAGCTTGTTCTCTCATTTCCCTCAAATGGCATTTCCCCCTTTGCCAAGTGTCAACACCCCATGCCCCTTTTCAACCTATAAATACCAACGTTCCCCTCACCCTTCACCCATTCATTCAAATCTCTCTCCCTAAGTGCCTCTCTCAACCAGCTCTCCTCTCCCATTCTCCCTTCCTCTCTCTCTCCATTTTGTGTTCTCCCTCCTCCCCTTTTGATGGCTGCCACCGCCAGCCCAACCACCTTCTCTACAGCCCCTTCCTCTTCCTTGCCCTAGCCACCACCATCAGGTGGTGGTGCTAACCCCAACCACCCTCCCTCTATACCCAGTTCTGTTCTGTTTTTTAGCTAACCCTCCACCCGAACTTGCTAAACCCAAGCTCCACTTGGTTTGATTCACTGAGTTGCTTCCCACCACACCATGCTTACCTAACCCAACTCTATCTCCACTTCAGCTTGGCCCTCTAGCTAGTCGGTTATGCGCCTATTGCACCCTCTTGACCCATCTTACTCGCATCTCCAAGCCCAGGTCACCTCGGTCTGGTTTTGTTGAGTCCCTCAACTAGGTTCGTCTAAGATCACCTTCACTCTACTTGGTCTAGCCCTTCACCAAGTTTTGCCTCACCCGAAGTGCTCAAGTCATTGCCATATTTGGGTCATCATTAGACACATCGCACTTGCGTATTGTTTGGAGCAATTTTTTGTCTCTTTAATTCAATATATATCTTGAGGTAGGGTCTCTTCCTACCAAATACTTATAAAATTATAATGTTTGACTTTATGCTCGATTATTTTATTAATGCACTGGTATGAATATTGTATAAAAAAATAAATCTTTTACAAATATTTTATGAAGAAAATGGATAAATATTTTATGAGGAAAATGAAAAAATTTCAATAAAATAAATATTTTATGAGAGAAATGAATATTTTATAATAAAATAAATGTATTATGAGAGAAATAAATAGTTTACAAGGAAATAGAAGTTTTACAAATATTTTACAAATATTTTACAAGAAAATTTTATAAAGAAATAGTTATCTTTGAATAAAATATAACTGCATATGTGATATTATGAGAAAATATGTTCGCATGTACTATTTTGTGTTCGCATGCAATGATTTGTACTTCATATGTGTTTTCATGCATTAGCTTGCATAAAATTATGCTTCACATGTATTGTTTCATGCTCACATGCATTACTTTACATAAAATTATGGTTTGCATGTATTGTTCATGCTTGCATGCAATAGTTTACGTAAGATCAAGCTTCACATGTATTATTCTGTGCTCGCATGCAATAGTTTACGTAAGATCAAGCTTCACATGTATTATTTTGCATTTACATGCAATAGTTTAAGTAAGATCAAGTTTTGCATGTATCATTTTGTGCTCGCATGCAATAGTTTATGTAAGATCAAGCTTCACATGTATCATTTTATGCTCGCATGTAATAGTTTACGTAAGATCAAGCTTCACATGTACTATTTTATGCTCGCATGCAATCATTTAAATGAAAATCATAATTTACATGCAATAAATGAATACTTTCATTATATTGCTAGGGTTCGTAAAACCCTACATACGATGCATATACGTGATTACATAAAGGTCATTATTGATGAGCATGTAAAAGAAAATACAACTCAAAATGGAGCCAAGGTTCGAGGAACCTCTGTAATTCAATTTAAATATTGTGTAGTGTATGGCATGTTATCTACGTTGAAAAGCATGAACCTTATGATATTTTGGTTGTATGCATGATGAATATGATAATTAGGATCTACCTGCTCAGGCGAAGTGCTCGTAAAGGCCAAAAGCACCAGCGCAATAATGCAAGATAAAATAATGCATGCATATACACGTACTTAAAGGTATCCACCTTTTTAGGTGAAGTGATCGTACGAGCAAAGGGATCTGCCTTCACAGGTGATGTGCTCATTAGTGCCAAAAGAGCTAGAGCAATATTGAATAGAGGGAACATATAATTATATCATAAAATATTGGCTACCCAGAAGGGGTATGCGGGCTATCGATGCCCTAGAATTTCCACAAGACGCATATATAATAATAAATCACTTGCTAAGGAAGAAAACTTCATGTCTCCCATTTAGGTCTATGCTCACCTTTAAGAGGGTAGGTGGTACAACTCTAATTAACATTGTTGTTAATGAAATAGGATCTCTAAGTGGCAATAACTTGATGTCCCTAGTCATTGGAGGTAGGGGACAAGATCTATTGTAATTATATCCTAAGTTGGTAGTTTCTAAGGATTTTTGCAGAAGGTTGGGGTGCATCCTTAGTTTTGGCCTCAGGTGAATTTTTCTTTTGATCACTATACCGTCCCCTGTGGAGTTACATAATTAGTTAGTTGTGCGGGGTATTAAAATACATAGCATACTAAACCCATGTATGGTCTCAGCTGCTACTCAAAATTACCCCTATGAGTACCCCACACTAGGGGTTAAATATCGAAACAAAAACCTTCTTGCTCACACTAATTGCTATGTATACATGTTGATAAAGTATGATTTGATATCTGAACTTATGTTTATTGTATTAAAGTTCTTGAATCATGTTTCTTTCCATTGATTCCTGAATATTTATCGATTATCTGAAATGTATAATCTAAATTTGTTATTGTAGCGACCCCAACTCATACCCATGAAAAAGTAGCAAAATAATTTTTTTAACAAGTGCGAAAATATTCGCAGAAACCCGGGGCTTTTACAATTTAACCACAACCACCATCAAAAGGGATCTTATACCCATCATCCAAACTAAACACAAACTTTGTTTATTAAAGTGCATAGAGTCTGAGACATAAGCAAATAAAATATAAATAAAGCAGAAAGAAGAGACACACAGTCCAAAGGAATCTGCCAAGCAGTCGTGTGGTCTCCTCATAACTCCTCTCGAAAGCAAGTCGCCTCACTGAGTCATTGAGGCTGTAAAAAACACAAAAGTAAGAATGTAAGAACCAAAAGATTTTGTGTACAAGTCCCTTTAATGAAACAAATAAGTAAAAGAACATAGATAAGATTCATACAATATTTTAGAGAGATACAATTATCATAATTCAATTAACCATTGATGCAGTAGAGAATAATTATTAAGCATGAGAGAACCAATAATAAACAACAGGGACTATAAATTAAGCAATAAAGACATTTAACATACAATAGAGAACAAATATTATGCATTCACTAGTCTCACAACTAAGGGAACAAGTAAATATGCATGATCTAATGCATAGCAAAAATATGCATGATTTCAATGCATATGCATGAATAAATTATTATTTTTTATCAGAGTTCTTTTTTTATATTCATGTCCCTATTAAATGCACACAATTTAAGTTTTTTTTTATTACAGTTGCCCACAGATACTCAAAATGGGTAAACAAATTTCTGAGGTCAAGTTAGGTTTCCAGTTGTAGCATAACACACAAGTTAGATTTTAATTACTAGGTTCCGCACTTAGCCCTCGAACGATATCAGTAATCCACACTATCCATTCGAACATTGAAAATACACATCCAATGTCAGAACACCAGAGAAATCCACATTCACTAACGCCACTTTCTTGGTATACCAAAATAATAGTTGTGTTTACACACCACCCTTAGACAAAGTGACAGAATTTCTCTAAAATCATGGCTAGAAGAAGAACCTCCATATCGGGATCAGGGGCACAACAATGCATACAAAGTCTTAGTATTCTCACAGTTTTTCCAAAACCGTAATGTCCAAGATTCTCATACTATAGAAGAGACATCGAGGAAGCGCAGATTACACTACTCTTTAATTTTTTTTATCTTGTTATTAATTCATTTTCTTTAATTTATAATTCAACATGCAAAATTAATAACACAGGTTCACAATTCAACATGTAGAGCTCTTCACGGGACCACAGCTCGTAACAACATAGAACAGTGCAATTAGAACAATAATATCAAATTTTGATTTTTGCAATACATAACATCTCAAACAAAAGCAACATATGCTCAAGGCTCGTATAGCCTATGATGATCCATTTTTATCATCAATGCATTCTCATGCAAAAATCATGAATAACATGCCGCTATTCATTTCTTTCAAATGTTTCTCAATGCATATTCATATATGCCAATTTAGAGATATGCATGAAACAATAATATTCATATGCATGTGCATGAGTTCACACAATCATGCCAAGTGCATGCTTTCATTCAGTTCACATATTCATGTCAAATGCATGCTTTCATTCAAGAATCATTTTAATTAAACATGTGAACACCCATGCAATCATTACATGCAAAAACATATCGATTTCATGTATGCACATACACATGAAAACAATTATGCATTAACACTTTGATTAAGTATGACATACTAAGTGCAAGCATGCAATATTTCATTCTTTTGTATGAATACAGCTATAGCTAATATCATAAGCAAATTCATACATTCATGTGGTAACATACACTTTATATTTCGGTTTCCATTAAGCACATTGAACAATCAGAAATTGAAAACAAAAATTGAAGACATGTGACCCAGTCGGTTGGGTCTGGCACACAACCAAACCCACCCAACTGACCCAGTCAGTTAGGTCAGTCCCCAGCTCAACTGACGCAGTTGGTTGGGTCAGTCCCCAGCTCAACCGACGCAGTCGATTGGGGCTAACCAGCCAATAGTCCAATCGACAGTGGGTTGTCTAGGACCCTAAAAAAAATTTGTTTTAATTTTTTTTTTGAAAAAGAATGACAACAGAATATGTATATATATATATATATATATATATATATATATTTATTTAAGGACACACATGCCCAGCCAATCGACTAGGCCTGGTAAAGTCTATCAACACTGGTCAGGTGTTTCCAGACCTGACCCTTGCCCAGCTGACTGGCTGAGCATGACAGGGACTATTTAATTGGACATTTGATTATTAATTTAAATTCTAAATTTCAATTACTTTGTGGTTAGTCAATGTCTGTTCGGATATGCGATGATAGCAGTTCTCTTAATGTAATATGTTTGAAGACTTAACCAAGAAACCAATTTATAAAATTAATTTCAAAAATCAATATTTTTTCACTGTGTTTACTCACCTAATAATAACATAAAGATTTTGTCATTTGGATGCCTTAACTTCGAACCTTGTTCTACGGAGCTATTAAACATTGGTGCATGCGCAGGCTAACTCCCTAAAGCTTTATTCGATTAAGGTGAAACTAATGATGAAAAACTTGGTATATTAATAATGTTTTTATGTAATGGTCCAATCGGATTTGTTAATGGATGGTTCTGTACTAGATCTTGTACTATGAGGCTAAGACACGCTCACGCTTGTGCTCAGGCATGCTGTCTAGTACTTGGTACGGTTGGAATGAGTCCGTTGATGAGATAATTGCATTATTACATTTCAAAAAGAAAGGAAAAAAAATAAAGAAAAGAAAAGAATAGATTCAACCTTACAAAAAAAATATGGTATTTTGGGTTTGAATTCGTTCGGGCCATTACAGTTATGACTTCTACATTTGTGAACACCGTGTTGTAAATGTTAAATATTATGATTTTACCTGGAATTGATATGGTTACCTACTAGGCTTTCACAAGTTTGAGCTTTTTCACGGGTAGATGATTCCAGGTAAAGAATATGATATAGTTGCGGAGCATATGCAAAATGTTGTGGCACCGTCGAGAGCTAATCATTTTCTTTTCTTGGACACTAAATTAGAATATATGATATTATTGTTGATTTTGTAATACTCCATTCTTTAGAGTGAAAGCATTTTAAATATGTCATGTTATCTGCATTCTTAATTCTATATAATCATTATTGAGTGGAATGTAACTCACCTGAGGTTTTAAACCCAAGTAAAAAAGGTTTTCGGTGATGATTTTAATAAGAAAAGAAAAGTTTGTTTTTTCACGTATTTTCTAAGGGTTTAAAATTTTTGGATGTTACAATAATGTACATATACATATATTAACTATATTTATAAATTTAGTTTCATTACAAATTTATTGTCCTGAACAGTTATGAGATAGAAGCAACGAAATACTTCAAGTCGATAGAGTTCATACTTAGCTCTTGCAAGCACTGAAATCCATAGGATGCAGGATTTTCTTAAATCCAAAGATAGGGATTTGTCTAGCAAAGACCTCATTATTTTGGGTCTATAAGCGCTTTCACAAACTAAAACAGTGTTGCTATCTAGCAATAACCACATTATCTCTAGCAAGGATAAGGAGCTTGAGGAGCTAAGAGCACGTGGGTAGTAATTGCAGCCTCCACAACATGGTGCTCCTATTTGTTTATATTGTGTAATTTGTATAGATATATTCTTTTGATTGTATATACTATTTGTAACATATATATATATATACTATGATTTTTTGTAATATGAATATATATTATGAATCTTTGTAACATATTTATTTTTAAATGAATATATGTATAAGCATATTCATTTTTAATTAATTGAATGGATATATATGTATAATCATTTATTAATGAATGAATGTATAAGCAAGTTCATTTTTTGAATGAATGAAATGAATGATCATAAGAGCATGTTAATGAATATATGTATAAGCAGTTCATTTTTAATAAGTGAATGATTGTATGAAAAGTTCATTTTTTAATGAATGAAATAAATATATGTTTGAGAATGTTCATTTCTAATGAATAAATGAATGGATAATTGTATGAGTAGATTCATTTTTAATGAATGTAATGAATATATGCATGAGCAAGTTTAATTTTTAATAAATAGAATATATATATATAATTATAATTAAAGGTTTATTTTTAAATGAATATATGTATGAGCAAATTCATTTTTGAATTAATGAAATGAATTATAATATATGTATGACAAGGTTCAATTGGAGGACATTTGCACATCAGAATGTGCAAACCTCAAGTAATTCACAAGTGAGGACAACCTTCAATTGGATGATATTCACACATCAAAGTGTCGATATTCACAAATATATTAACAGGTAAATACTTAAAGGAGATTCTAATGTTATATTCACCAAGTTCATGTTGTACTTAGAGGATATTTACAGGTTATATTTGTGAAGTTCATATTGTATTTGCAAATGTCATTACATATTTGCGGATCTCCTCAAGGAGAATTTACTTAAAGGAGGTTCACAAGTTATATTTGTGAAGTTTGTACAGTATTTGCAGATGTCAGCACATATTTATGGATCTTTTTAAGGAATATTTACTTAAAGGAGGACCCCATGTTCTATTTGTGAAGTTCATACTGTCTTTGCAGTGGTCTTATTAGAGTGCAAAAGTCAAGGACATTCACCACTGACATTTGCAAATGTCTACAGACATTTGCAGACCTCCTCAAGGTGTATTTACTTAAAAGAGATTCACATGTTATATTTGCAAAGTTCATACTTTATTTGTGAAGGTTGTATTGTATTTGCATAGTTATCATTAGCATGTGAAACTCAGTAATGTTCACACTAGGTAATTGAGAATGTAAGCATATATTTGCAGACTTCCTCGAGGAATATTTACTTAAAGCGGGTTTGCATGTTATATTCATGAAGTTTGTATTGTATTTATGGATATCAACATGTATTTACATATCTCCTCAAGGAGTATTTACTTAAAGGAGGTTTGTTGGTTATATTCACAAAGTTCGTACTATATTTATGATGGTTGTATTATGTTTGCGGACGTCTCATTAGAGTGTGTGATGATGAGGACATTCACAACTTATATTTGTGAATGTCGGCACACATTTACGGACCTCCTCAAGGAGAATATGCTTAAAGAGGTTTCACAGGTTATATTCATGAAGTTCATACTGTATTTGTCAATATTGTATTGTATTTGTTAATGTCAACACTCTGATATGTGAATGTTGTCCAATTAAAGGTTGTTCTCAGTTGCAAATGACCTGAGGTCAACAAATTTTGATGTACAAATGTAGTCCAATTGAACCTTGTCATACATATATTATAATTCACTTCATTCATTAAAAAATGAACCTTCTCATATAATCATTCATTTCATTCATTAAAAAACAAATATGCTCATACATATATTTACTTCATTCATTCAAAAATAAACTTAATCATACAATAATCTATTTCATTCATTCATTAAAAAATAAACCTGCTCATAAACTTGTTTATACATCACATTCATTCTATTCATTAAAAAATAAGCATGTTCATATATATATATATATATATATATTCATTTTATTCATTAAAAAATAAACATGCTCATGAAATCATTCATTCATTCATTCAAAAATGAACTTGCTCATGCATATATTCATTCCATTAATTAAAAAATAAGCATGCTCATATGTATATATTCATTCAATTTATTTAAAATAAACAAAAATAACTTTGTAATCAAAGTAAATTTGACATAAAGGTAACGATAAATAGTAAATGTGCATCTTTGTAATCAAAGTAATTTACAAAACATCTGATTATAATGTTGTTAACAATGACTTAGGAAATCCCACATTTTCTTTATGTTTGCTTACTCATCAAGGTCCTCTAGTGCCAACTCCTCTGGATCTTTTTGTTTGGCCTTTGGATCATTTTTCTTTGTTGCCTCCTATGATGCATTCTTTTCAGCTGCCTCTTTTTCATTCTTCTTTCTCAATTTATGTAGTAATTGACTATACTCTTCCTGAAATTTGTTGCATCAACCTTAAAAAGTAGTTATTATCAAACAACTAATTAGCTTACATCGTAAGAACATTTCAAAACAATAAATTTAAATATATAATTGCATAAAATCGAGGCTCATATTTTGCCCAAGTATAGCATGTACATTAAGACAAATATACCACAATCTCTATTATAACAATCATATAAAAAGTCAACATGTACAAATATGTATTGAGTTTAGGCATATGTACAAAGTAATTAATCGTTCTCTTATTTCATAATATCATCCATGGAACAAGCCATCCAATATAAGTAAGTGTCATAGTTAAAGTACTCTTCAAAAAAATTAACCTAACCCAACATTAATCATACCTAATATAAGAGAAAAATAAAGATAGTATTTGACTTTGTACTAGATTTTTTATGTCTGTATATTTATTATATATGTATCCCATAAAATTATAGAGCCTTGACTCCTTTTCTTTCATAACTATCTTCCACAAAACCCAGTGTTCATTGTCCTAGTTGAGAGAAGTTAAGATATGTAATATATATAAAGTTCAAGATATAAGTATTTATTTATATATAAATATAAATGTAAGTATGTAATAATGTTCAATGGATACTTTGTCACATTCCTGAAAAAGATATGGCACGTTTTGGTTTTTCAAGAAAGTATGAGGCCCTTATTTCATATTGGGACATTTGACTATTTGTTGTGACCAATGTTAAGCAATTAGTTTCTCTGATTAGGTAAAAAAACAGAAGGACTATCACTTTGGAGACTCACCAAAAAATAGAAGGTAAGGTAAATAGTCATTATTTGTTTATTTTATGCTACTATGTCCTGATTATGCTTATGAATAATTCTTTTTATGAATCTGTATTGATGCTACACGATCGTCATATATAATACGTTGATATTAAATTCAAATGAGTCTACATACAAATGTAACAAACAAACATGCAAACCTTACACTTTCATCGATGGTCAATAAAGTATCCATATAGAAATCATGCTCGAGCAGCTCTACAGCCAGACTCCGCCCACGTGATTGGTTGTCATCAACCTTTTTTTCTTTCTTGCTACAATGTTTTTCTTTAGGTGTCATATCGTGAAAGGCCTAAGATGCATATAGAAGACATAAAGCATTGGACAAACAAACATAAATCAACCACAACACAAAGAAATATATATATATATGAAAAAAAAACCTAAACGATAAATCCAGTGACAAATATTAAATAAAACACAAAAAACATATAAAAACATTCACAACAACAACCAAACACAAATTGCATGGAGCCATTAAATGCTCATATCTATAAACAAAGAAAAAAGTTTAGAAAAAAATAAAATTATATATTGTTTGTATAGGACCCACCTTTTGACCTTGAGAAGTCAATGTGAATGGTACCGCAACCTCATTGGAATACAAAAAAAAAATCACAGGAATCACTGCAAGAGAAGAAAAAAAATGTTGAGGATTCTAGAGAAAAAAGGGTTAAGGTCCTTTCTATAAACAAATGTGAAAAAGAAACAAAATGTATATATATATGATTCAGCAAGCACGCAAATATAAGAAAATTCACACAACAAAAATTTGAGCAGATCACCCCATATTTGCGGATCTCCTTGTGGATTAGTTATAAAAAAGATATGCATGATTATATGCAAACTTTGTACTGTATATGCGAATTTAATAAAATATTTATGAAGTTTCGACAGTTTTTAATTGCAAAAAGTTTGCAAATTTAGTTATGTGAGCTTCATTTTATAAATACAAATTTAGTGAAATATTTGTGAAGTTACGACAAGTTTCAGTTATATGAACTTTGTTATATGCATACGAATTTAGAGAAATATTTGTGAAGTTATGACATATTTTAATTACATGAAGTTTGCAAATTCAGTTATGCAAACTTCATGCTATATATGTGAATTTAGTAAAATATTTGTGAAGTTTTGACATATTTCAATTACAGGAAGTTAACATATTTGGTTATATGAACTTCATACTATATATGCAAAGTTTTGATAGGTTTCAATTACAGGAAGTTCATAAATATGGTTATGCGAACTTCGTATAATATATGCAAATTTAGTAGAATATTTACAAATTTCAGTTGTAAGAAATTCACAGATTTAGTTATGTGAACTTCATAATACATATGCAAATTTAGTGATATATTTGTTAAGTTTCTAGATTTCAATTATAGAAAGTTCACATATTTGGTTGTGTGGATCTCGTAAGGTATACAAAAAAATGTGTGAATTTACCTTTTAATGAGAATTTGCAGTACCCAAAGAGTGTACTAATATATCGCACGAACTTCAAGAAGTTTGCTTGTGTGAAGGGTAAAATGGTCCTAAAGAAGTCAAACATTTGCGAAGTTGGACATAGGGCAAATTTCAAAAACTATAGGGAATTTTGAGAAACATGTCATTTTAATGTAAAATGCAATCATTTTCTATTTAATCAATGGATTTGGGGACCATCTACACAATATTGGGTTGTATAAGTTGGACTAAATGACCCAACTCTTGACAATTTGACCAAGGAGGGTCACTGCTCAAATAACATGAAATCCTTTGCCACCCAATCCGTTTGTTATATACGCTTGCGAAGCCGACCCAATGTACATGTTAAAGTATGTAAGAAGGGTTGCTATGATGATGTTGATCCTCATCATCATCATGAGCACATTGATTTGACAGTTTCATTTTTAAATTGCAACTAGCAAGATGAAAAGTTACAAGGGTTTGGTGCAGTGGAAGGGGCCTCGGCCACTAAAGGGTTGGTCAGGATTCTATTCCCATAAGTGTCAAGCCTCTTGCATTAATGAGGGCAAGGGATAAACCCTTGCTCAATCGAAGCCGAACAATTTCCTAGGAGCAAAGGGTGCACCATGGGTTTACACCTATGGCAGGCTCAGCCATCACGACTAGGTCTCTGATCCCGATGGTGGTTTCCCGTCATCCATGTAAAAAAATAAAACTAGCCAGGTGAAAAGAAAAGACTATTTTGTGTGGGCACCTCCTGTGCATATGCCATAACTCAGGCTCCTGGGGCCAGGTGGAAGAGCGGGGATCAGGTTGAAGGTATGTTGAATGCCGGCCATCATCAAAATGAACGGACATGCGAAACCCATAAAAAACTTCATGTTTTGAACGAATTTCAGCGGTCTATTTTTCTGCTATTAATGTGGCTCATCCAGCAAGTGAATGGCATTGGAATTTTTTGTAGGGCCCATCTGTCCGGGGCCGTTCTTTTTTATTAGTTTCGGGGGCCAATCACAGGATTTTACGTCACCACGTGGGGTGACCATAGCTTGGCAGAACATTCAGCACATCAGGCCTCCCAACCAGACGTCAATTTTCCTGTGTAATGAACAAAAAAACACTAGCAAGATGGAAGGGAACTTTATGTAGATTTTATGCATGAAATTAAAGAAAAAGAATGAGAACATTTTCCTGTCATGGACCAGAAGATTAGCAAAGAAACAATTTTTCAGGAGCCTAAATTCTCCAAACAGTCTACACTCAAGTCTTCCAATAGTGGAAAAAAAAATAAAAATGGTTACCACCATACAAAAAAAGAAAATAGTACAATCCGCAAAGCTTTAGCTGGTTTTTCAATGCAAGTAGGCATGCTACTGTGTTCCTTTCGCGATAGGATTATGATACAACCACATAGGATCAGCAGCAGCAGCGGCAAGTTGTGACATCCCAGCATGTATATGGCCTCGCTTGAGCTTCAACTTCTTCAGGTGTGGGCACTGCTTCCAGGGTATAGCCTTCGTTACATGAGCAGCAGAAGTTGAACAGGTTTCTGCAGATGCCCTTACTAAAAGGATAAACTCGGTCTGGTATGCCCCTGCCATTTCAAACAATGGTAAGTTATTCGAATCAACAATCTACTTTTCCATCGTGCAGTCTCCATGTATCTTTCAAGCACATTCAGAAAACCATCCAGGTCAACAATGTGAGTTGTCTCAATCCAACCACATAAGGACTTTTTAGATCAACCCACTCTCTCTCTCATGAGTATATACTCCAGTTAACGGTTGTCTAATCTAAAATATGCTGTGACTTCTTATTGCCACCAAACTTAACTTGGTCACTGATTAAAATCAACATGTGCTCATGTAGACAGAGACATGGACTTGCACACATGCAAGCACACACACACAAAGAGGTGTTTGAAATTGGTTAAGATCTTATAATAGCACCCTTTTTATGATGCGACAGATACCGGTTACATCAGTTGGCACAAACAACATTGTCATCCAATTTTTTACCCATTGACACGAGGCACAATTTCTTGCTAGAAAATGAGGCCTGAAAAGTGTGACCATGCTCGAAACTCCATGTATTACAAAAGCTCATTGGCAAGGCATCATATTGACAACATACCCAGCCACCGTGATGGTTTTAGTAAATAAACAATGACAAATACACCTACAGATTAAGATTTAAGCAAAAACACCTGCAATTGCCAACAAACAACAACGCCTTCATCCCAAACAATTGGGGTCGGCGATATGAACCAAAAAGAAAATCATTTTGGGTCCTCCACATGAATCCTTCTCCTCCAATCATTTTTATCCAATGTCATGTCCTCGGTGAGGTTCAAAGCATTCATATCCTTTCTTATCATCTCCATCCAAGTCTTCTTAGGCCTACCCTGACCTCTTTTAGCTAATAGATTTTCCCATTTCTCCATCCTTCTAACCGGAGCATCATTAGGCCTTCGCCGAATATGCCCAAACCATCGTAAACGATTCTCACTCATCTTATTTTCAATGGATGCAACGCCTACCTTCTTACGTATTTCCTCATTCCGAATCTTATCTTTTAGTGTATTTTCACACATCCATCGAAGCATACGCATCTCAGTTACACTCATTTTTTGAAAATGATGTCTCTTGGCAGCCCAACATTCCGTACCATATAGTAAAGTGGGTCTAATTGTCGTCCTATAAAACTTTCTCTTCAACCGCAATGGCATTCTACGATCGCACAACACTCCAGTTGCACTTTTCCATTTCATCCACCCAACCTTAATCCTATGATTTACATTTCCATCAATTTCTCCATTCTTTTGAATGATAGATCCCAAATAGTTGAAACAGTCATCCACCGCTATTTGTTGCTCACCAAGAGTCACTACATTCTCATCACTACTTCATTGCTTACTAAACCGACATTCCATATATTCTGTCTTACTCTTACTCAACGTAAAACCTCTTGCTTCCAAAGTCTGTCTCCATAATTCTAACTTAGCATTAACCCCAGCTCTAGACTCATCAATCAAAACAATATCATCAACAAACAACATACACCAAAGCACATTTTCTTGAATTGATCTCGTAAGTTCATCTATCGCTATAGCAAAAAAGAAAGGGCTTAATGCAGATCCTTGATGTAACCCAACCGTTATAGGAAAATTATTTGTCACCCCTCCACAAGTGCGGACATTGGTTACTACTCCTTCGTACATATCTTTAATTATACTAATGTACTTGAGAGAGATACCTTTCTTCATCATTGTCCACTAGAGAACATCCCTAGGTACTCTATCGTATGCCTTCTCCAAATCAATAAAAACCATAAGCAAATCGTTGTTCCCCTCTCTATATCTCTCAATAAGTTGTCTAAGAAGATGTATAGCTTTCATAGTTGATCTTCCAGGCATAAAACCAAATTGATTCTCCGATATCATGGCAACCTTCCTCAACCTATACTCAATCAGCCTCTCCCAATTACCATGGATGGTTATATCCATAAATTGACACCAGAAGGGTAATTTTATAATTTTACAAGGAAAATTCTAAGTATCATATTTCACCAAAGAAAAGAACGGGCATGTCTTCAATTCTCTACAAAATTGCTCAATTACCCATGGTACTGAATGTATAAAGCTACCTGGGCATTTTTAACGAGTGGGCAAAAAAATGAAAGTAGCAAACTGGTTAACGTCCACAAAAAGCCATGACCATTAACACCACCATACATAGAAGTAGTGAACTGGTTAACGTCCACAAAATCCATGAACAATAATAACATAGATACATACATATATGTGTGTTGTGTGTGTGTGCAAGCATCTCTCTCTCTCTAGCAGTATCAATAAATATCTGTGACCATTGAGATAGTTGTAAAGTAACTATTGTCCCATTTAATTCCATCAGTCAATTCAACATATGACCAAATGGTACTACCTCAGGTATGTAATCCGCCGCCTTCTTACAAGTTCATAGGTAGTCTGATTGGTTAGCACCAGGTAGCTGCAAGATCAAAGAGCTTATCAGAATTTCACAAAAAGCAATAGTTTTCAAAAGAAGAATAAAGAACAAGGAACTAGTTGGCTATAATAAAATAAGTGATCTGCCCTCTAAAACACGAGAACAAAAACTTAAACAATAAAGTGTAATGTCATTATATATACATTATACATATATATATAGAGAGAGAGAGAGTAGGGGCAGCTGCCTACTCAGATCTGTGCCCACCACCAGCCTACCAAGTTTCTGAAGGTTTTCTTTCATGTTTTTTCTCAAATCTGACTGTACATGTGTTCTACATGCTTGATTTTATAGGAATGGGCTCTTGGATCGTCCAATTCCAACACGTGGGTAGGTTTTTATAAGGTTTGAAATTTGATGGCCTACAATTTATATAAATATTCAAGCTGAAAAATTCATGTTTTTCATTGAAAAAAATACGATCCAAAGTGTCATTTTAAAGCAAATTGACTATGTCGAATGCATCTTCAGAGTCAGATTTGCAAAAATAACCTGAAAACCGACGTTCGCTCATGGTCGGCACTTACTCCCCACTCCATACAATATATATATATATATATATATATATATATATATATATATATATATATATATATATATATTGCTTGGGTTTTTTTTCTCACACAGAGATGTGATCTACATGTTTTGTTTAGTGAGAACTGGCTTTTGGATCGCTAGAATCTGACTTGTACACAGGTGTTTCCGGCGATAAAAAAATCAACGGCTATTAAGGCATCAATTTTTCCTGACTCATGAAAACATGTTTTTTTGTAGAAAAAACATGATCCAAGAGTCGATTCCTACTAAATTGAGCATCCTGAACACATCTATGAGGTTAGATTGTGTCAAAACAACTCGCATCGTGAGATTCAAACTAGATTGTAGGTACGATCAATTGTACGAAATATAAACCCATATATATATATATATATATATATATATATATATATATATATATATATATATAGCATCCAATTGCATGAAAATCGTGCATTGATCATGTTATCAACTGAAATTCCAAATGCATAGCACTTTTAAAGTTAAAGAATGTTTATTGGGTAATAGCCGAGAATCAAGAATTTTTCACAAGTGTTTTGACTCAGTGTCAGCAATATCGCCGATACTTTGAAAATATCATGATATTATCGGCAAATCCAGGACAGCCAATAATATCAGCAAAATATTACGATATTTTCAAAATATTGCAAGGAAAAAAATATTGGGATATTATCGCGATAATATAGTGATATTTTTTAAAAATCTTATTCCATATATTTTAAGCCCCATTTTTGTATTTTTTTGGTTTCTTTTTGCATTTTAAAAGCTTTTCAAAGTTATTTACTTGTCCTTTTTCCAAGAATAGCTATTATTTTATTATATTTCTTATTATTTTCATATTTTTTGTATTTTTAAAACTCCAGAAATTTTTCAACTTTTAAAAATCTTTCCAAGAAATACCCTCACTGAGAAAATACCTTAATAGATAAAGGTGACTATGTTTGACTATCTTATCAACCAATAAGACCCACAAAATATAGTGTTTTTGAAGTCAAAATACATTTGCAGGACACAGACCAGGATCAGGAACTTCCCACTATCCAGACATGACCACTGTTGTACCCAGAAACTTGGCTACATGCAGAGTTTAGTCTTCCCTAAGCCAGAGAAATCTAAGAATGCCAGCAGACTTCAAACAACAGTTGTGCATTTGTAAGGTTTGGCAGTGACCTTAACAAACAGCCCGTAAACTTGACATGCCCGAGAAACCCTCAGCATTGATATTTAGATACTGGCCTAAAATTAAACACAAATCAAAGAGAGTTCAGAGATGGGGATGACAAGGGAATTACAGAAGAGCATGATCAAGCCTGGATTACATTAAAGTAGAAGCAATCTTATCTTTGTGGCAATAAGAACAACCAAAACTTGCATAAAGGAGATCACCTAAACCAGGCAATTTTTTGCAAAGTTGCACCAAAATAATCTTGCTGCAGATGATGAGAAGTCATGAATAATACATGGTTGTCCCTTGATCCTAATAGAAACATTACAAATACAAAGACTTCCTAAGAATAAATCCAAAGAAAAACCTTTCGGAAGTTCTTTTTTCTTTTAAGATGTAAGCTGATATCCCAACAATGGCATAGACAAAGTCTAGGCAATGTAAACTATATGCAAATCAGTCAGTAGAAGTTTTGGTCCTAGAAATTATCTCTAGATCAACAGGCTACCAGGCAATCAAGAATCTACTAGACTCTGACAAACTTAGCTCTAATAAGCTCAGGAAGGAGCTTTCATTAAAGAGGTCAATTGTCACTGATTATTGGTTGAAAAGCACATGAAGCGTGTTCACAAAAAACCAAAAACAGATTGAAGCTAGCAAAATTTTAAAGAAAATATATAAAAAACAAATGAGCCACCCTCTTTATCAATAACCTAAGTCACACATGCTTCACTTAGTATGTGTATCCTGTGTCAATACGATATGACACTCGGACACACCAGAACACTTTATGGACACAATCAACATTGTGTCATTAACTTTTTCGATTTCTTGATTACTAATTTTGCATTCACTTGCATTATCTTCTTTTAAAATTTGTCATCAATTACATTACATTTCAATTTCAACTTATTTGTATTATTTGATGTTTTTAATTATAGTAATTTGGATTTTTTGTTCAAGAGTTTGCATTTGAGATGATATTCATGTTTTAATGTTTGTGTGTGTATACGCATGTGTGTTTCGTGTTCCAGTGTCATAATTTTTTAGAACTGCCATGTCCTAACATGTGTATCCGCATCCTGCTCCATTTCTTCACCCATATTCATGTGACATGGGAAGCAAGTTCAAAGGACACAAAGTAGCTTCTATGCATCCAAGTGAAATCCACAACAATGATGACGTAGTCACTGGTTGCAACAGTAACTACAATAAAATAAGGTTAAATCTGATGTATTTGATTGATATCTTTCGAACAGAAACCTTTCTCTTAGATAGAGTTGCACCTCTCCCTGAAAGCCAAACTCTCAACAGGGGAGTGAACAATCACCTCTTCCAACTCTAACACCATATAAACAACAGGAGCATGGAAGCAAAAAGAAGCTATTCTCAATAGCATTAAGAATGATCCATAAGATGAATATCAGTAAAAATCAGTTACCTATATCATTCAAGTTAATTTCTCGGTCAGGGTTTTTTCGGAGATTTTCAAAAACTGGTTTTTCTCAGGAAAATCTCAGAAGTTTAAAAATTAAAAAAATATATAAAAATAATAAAAAGATAAGAAAATAATATGTTTTATATCAATTTTCCTTGCAAAAATATAAGGAAATAAGTTTGGATTTTTTAAAGTATTTAAAATACAAAAGAAACAGAAAACTACAAAAAATGGCTTAAAATATATAAAATAAGGATTTTTTTTCAAAAATATCGTGATAAAATTGTGATATTTTCATTCTGGTGATATTTTGAAAATATCACAATATTTTTCTTGCTTGCCTGATTTTGCCGATATTATCGTGATCTTTTCAAAATATTGCCAATATCGGTGACATTGATACAAATAAGATACATAAGGGAAATAAATAAAGATATCCAAATTTTGTATCAATTTTCCTTGCAAAAATATAAGTAAATAAGTTTGGAAAGTATTTAAAATATAAAAGAAACAAAAAACTACAAAAAAATGGCTTAAAATATATAAAATAAGGACTTTTTTCAAAAATATCATAACAAAATTGTGATATTTTCATATCAGGCAATATTTTGAAAATATCGTGATATTTTGCTGACTTACCTGATTTTGCTGATATTATCGTGATATTTTCAAAATATTGCTGATATCAGTGACACTGATACAAATAAGATACATAAGGGAAATAAAGATATCCAAACTACAATCATGAATTTATGAATGCGACAATAATATAAAATGGGACCAGATAACAACACATGGGTAAAAGAATACATGAGCTAATGGCTCCACCCTCATAGAACCCAGACCTAGAACCATACAAGGACAGGCTGGATGGATCACAAACTGGCCACACCATGACAGACCTGGATTCAGACCCACATCTAAGACTAGGCCAACTAGAACAGGATAAGTCCTAGTTAGACGAGATAAAGTCATCAAGAACACGATGTCTGATTGGAATTTAACTAGACCCCTAAGAGCCATAATTAGACTTGCAGGACTCAAACTGAAACAAGAAATAGGCCTTCTCTTCATTGAAATTTTCCCAAAGACATCTGCAGCAATAAGAAAAAAAATCTGACCATTTCCCAATTTCTACAGAAAAGAGGGAACAAAATCCTGCAGAGAATCTTAGAAAATGGTGAATCAAGGAAATTACTCCCATAGAACCTATGTCACATGGGTGCGGGTGCGACACGGGTGCGGCACAATTTTAAAATTTTTGGACACGGGGACTCGGCAAAAAAAAAAATATATATATATATATATATATATATATATATATATATATATATATATATATATATATATATATATATATATATAATTTTATTTTATTTTATTTTTAAAATGCCACAGCTGACAGCACAGTCTGTGTGTCTGTGCACTGTGCACAGTGCACAGTCACAGACTGTGTCTGTGACTGCAGCACTGTCACAGCACTGTGCCTTTTTTTATATATATATTTTTAAATAAAAAATATAAAAAATTAGTTTTTTAGGGACATTTTTGGACTCGGTCAAAGTTGACCGAGTCCAAAATGTGGACGGACTCGGCCTGGACTCGTTGACCGAGTCCGACTCGGCGTTGACCGAGTCCGGGCCGAGTCCGAAGCCGCACCCGTGTCGGGGCGTGTCGACTCGGGTGCGGCACCTCCTTAGCCGAGTCCGTGTGACATAGCATAGAACTAGGTGCATTAATGTGCCGAGTTATAAAAAAAATAATCTAGCTTTATCATGTTCTCCCTTTAATATCTACACTTCTCACCAAGATTTTCATAGCTACTAAAAGGGTTTTCCTTCATGATAAACAGAAATCATAGACTTTTGATGAATCCCATAAACATGAATTTTTCATCCTATGAATAGTAAAAAATGAAGAGCATCCAACAAATGTGCCTACATAAGCCTTTAATAATGAAAGAGAGAGATAGATACCTATGAAAAAAGAGAAGTAGCAGAAGGAATATAAGACAAATAGATAGCACAGCCAGCAATAATATCATGATTGCATCCTTCCACCTGAAAGAGTTGGAAAGTGATTCAGCAATTCCATATTTATGAAAGGGCTGCATAATGACAAACTTCTTTATCATAGTTCACTATCCCCACATTGCAGAACTTCCATCACTTAGCAATGTGCATGAGTTGTTATTTCATTCAAAGACAAAAGATTAGGATAGTGTACCATTCCACTGCAAGGCTGGTCCTCAAACATGTGATATACAGTATACCAGTCCAGATGCATAGTATGGTCTCCCCAAAAATGTACCACCTACATTCCCATATTATAATAAATACCAAGTCAGTTCACTGCTCTCTTTGAAAGCAAAAGTCACACAAAGAAAAAACAGAAGATAAGATGTTAAAGGAATCAGAAAAAGATGGATAAGTATACAGCCTAATCCTCATGAAGAAAGCCAAAAATAGCAGGTTAAAGTTTAAACAAACCATTGCAACTTGAATATTTCAAGAAGCATAACAAAATCACACAAGGTTGTTTCAGTCTTTTCCCAAGAAGATACATAAAAGATCAGCAAAATAGGCACAAATTATGTAAACAAACTAATGTGCTTCAAGACCTCTAGAACTATTAGATTGAAAGTTCACAATCAGCTTGACAAATTACTTATCTACCAAACGGGGGACAAGCTTCTACAGTCACAACTTGACTATTAGATAGGATCATAGGATATAATCTTCTTTATGTCAATGATTATACAAGTATTAATAATATATCCACGATTCTTACAAGGCTGAAAAAAGAACCATATGAGGGGTGCATTTTCAACTGAAATCATTATAGAACATATGGTTGTTATAACATGGAAGAACAACTGCATAATCCCTATTAAAAAAGCTGAAATATTTTCTATTCCAGCCACAAGGTGAATAAATAACCCATTTCCATCCCTTTTGAATGTGACTATGTTGCAGTGCTACTTTCATCCTGAGGAGCAACAGCACAATAGTTACTGAACTTGTGTCTCCGTTTGTGCTACTTTGTCCTATTGACCACAAGAGATCCTATTTGAAAATCATAAAGATTCTGTACAGCACAAGCACCATCGTGTAGCCAAGATTGCTCTCTTAGCTTTCATCTCCTAAACAGTCTCAAACGCTTAGCCACAAGAAGCTCCAACATTCAGTGAACTGTCACCCAGAATGCCACAGAATTTGTTTATAGTAGTTAATGCGAGGGGGGAGGCATGATCTGAATGCTGTCAACTTTCTATACCATTATACTAAAGGATTCAGGTTAGATTATCAGCATGCTAATAATTACTGAATGTATATATAAGGGCGCTTTTGACACCCAGGAGAAGTTCCACCGGGAGAAAAGGTTGTGAGGGGTACCTCGCGATATTTTCTCCCCTATGTTTGGGGAGAAACTTCCCTCAAAACGTGCAAGGAAGTTTAATTTCCCTACTGAAAATGACAAGGAAGTTCCCCCAGCAGAACTTCCCCCTGGGCGTCAAACGCACCCTAAAAGACTGAAACACTGTTAACCTATGTTACCTTGACACTTCTGGAGGGCCAACATGTCAGTGTCCAACACTTGGACACCAACACTGACACTCGTAGGCACTTCATTTTTCAATATAGAAGTGTCCAAGAAAAAAATGGACACTTGGTGTTGTGTCCAGCACTTTTGAGTGTCTTAGACATGAAGTGTCCAATGTTGGACACTTTCTGTCCATTTTGTTTAAACCCTATTTTCTCCCTATATGTTTTATTGGATTCTAACTCCACAAAAATGAGTTGGCATGCCCCTTTACTATACAGTAAACGGCTCAGCCTCTCTCTGTCTCTCTCAGTTGATGAAAGAGTCAAGGTAGTTGGTAAAAGGACTCTCTCGCTGTCACCACAGTCAAGCGGCCAGTCCCATTTAAGAACTTTCCTTTTTCACAATTTTGATGAATTGTGTGGTGCCACATACATGGAAAAGAGAACCGAGGATGTCTCATTTTTCTTTTGAAATAATTCTTTTATTTTTTACTTTATGACCTCTCTCTCTCTCTCTCTCTCTCTCTCTCTCTCTATATATATATATATATATATATATATAGTTAGTTAGTTAGTTAGTTTTTCAAAACCTGCCATGTATGACACTTCGTACTTGTGTCCTACATCGAGACCCATGTCAGTGTGCAAGTAACATGGCTCTTAATAATGGAGGCAAGACAAAAGAGAGTGAGTAATAAAGGCAAAGAGCAATCAAATATGGCATCATTCAATAAGAATTTACTCACCAAAACCGGCAATGGTTACACTGTCCTATGCATGTCCCCAACCAAACACAATGATGATCAAACTGAAGAACGCATCTATGACAATCATGGCAGTGCTTTGCACGTGGTGGCTGCAAAGAATGTATATAAACAAGACATGTATTAGTCATTGAATAGTCTACATAATAATATTTTAGTTCCCTATTGCAATTCAACAATGGAATAAACATGAGTAACACTATAACTAGAATTATCAATATTGTTTCTTAGACATGATATGGAAAGAATGAAATCTCAATTAATTCAAGTTAAAGAAAAATATTTGTGTGAACAATGCATCAAGTAAATATATCAACCAACATAGACCAAATTTACATGTAAATACATACGATCTTTGTCAAAATAACACAAATTTATACATCTCTCGTTTCATTATATGAAGAAGAGACTACATGGTTTTATGGGGTATTCACAGGAGGTTATGGTTACGGTTGAAGAAGAGACTTCATGGCCCCTTACAGACAACTTTCAGTGTTAGGCTCTACTACACAGGTAGATTTGATAAGGATATCACCATTAGGACTGCTGCAGGATCAGAGAATCAGTTGTATATTACAGGATAAATGGGAAATCTCTAACGACAGAGGTATTTTGGTGGAACATTGAGTAAGATATGAACTATTACATGGTGCAGAGTGTCAGTAATAATGAAGCAACAAGAAGATAGAACTGAAGTGGATGAGAACAAATATCTATATACATAATTCAGAGCAACATATTCCAGGGAGCTTAAGGATCATCCAAAACAAATAAAAAGAAAAATCACACATCAAATCTTGAAGTGCATTCATCTTGTCATATAAGACTTACACATCTCGAAGGGGAAATTGGTAAAGGTAGAAGGCTCTAGGATAGGGGAAAATATGTTAAGGTTCGGAAGGAAGCAACGAGCAGCAATGTGAACAGATGTGGATAAAACTAAAATGCAGCTTTGGAAATTAAATTATGAAATAGGTTCACAAAACAGATGCCACACAGATTGGAATCAGCTTGATCAAAATGATGACATACAGATGAGGTATGCACACTATAAAGATTACGCAACCAGCCCTTCTACTGAGATGGCACTTTACAGCAACTAGATAATGTTAGTTGAGCCTATGGTTGAGCCCTTTTATGATCTTTTTACAATTACGATAGGGGAAATGAGTAGTTTCCATTGTGTTTAGCTTTCTTCTATTTAATGCCATCAGTTGATGCCATGTTCTTAATGTATGTTGTTTAGTTTGTCTGTGTTTCACACCACATTTTGTGGCATAGTGATGGTTGTTATTGCCGAACTAAAGTTATTTCTTCTACATCGTTGTTCACCATTGTGAATACCTGCAGCAAGTTATAGAGGAAAGAAAAAGAAAGAAAAGAGAAAGGAGAAGAAGAGACAAAAGAGGAAGAAGAATAGGAATAGAAGCACAATCATGGATCTCCTTTTGCTCAACCCCTTCATTTTATTACTTTACTTTAAAAGAGCACAAAAAGGACAATTTTATCCTTTACAAGTTAGACTTTATAATCACAAGAAAAAATCAAATCCTTAAAACCTGGTCAACTGTGTATGTGACAGAAATGCCATTCATTCGACACTCCCCCACAAGTTAGGAGTGAAGTCATTGATTGCCCTCAACTTGCCAAGGAGTTCCATATGACTTATTTTGTTGACAACCTTTGTTAGGTTGTCAGCTAGTTTTCTTAAGTTCTTACAAGAGGAATCTTGTAAACCTTTTTTTCATGGTTGGCATTCTCAAAAATCAGTATCGGATCGGACACCTGACTCAGGTGAGACAACTCGATGACTCGGACGAGTCATGGTTTTTTATTTAATTTTAAAAATAAATATAAACTTAAAAAATTTAATATACGAGTGTGTGTGTGTGTGTATATATATATAGAGAGAGAGAGAGTGACCGAGCACTGTCATTTTAGCCAATAAATTTTTTTAATAATACGTAAATTCAAGATTAATTGATTGACTATTTTTTTGGTTGCATGTAAATTCACGTTGTGTGGAAGGAGCCTTCTCCTCTAATTAATGAAAAATCCATGCAATCTTTCACATCCAACTAAGCATTTTATCATTAATTATGTATTTAATGATCCACATAAATTCTGTCTACTGACTTTACTTTTTAGACTGCATGCATGTCTTCTTCGACTAGGTATTTAATGATCCACCTCTCCATTTCCCAATATATATATATATATATATATATATATATATATATATTGCCACTAATCTGGTACATCATGACAGGTCAAAGAATATTGGTGTAGATTGACATTTTATTCTGGAAAAGATTGAAAAAAGGCATAGTTGGCAAACTCGGCGAGTCAACTCGTGACTCGGCCAAGTTGCCTTGTATTGACCCCTAACTGAGTCAAAAAATCAGTATGACTCGGTTAGGACTTAACTCGGTCGAGTTTAAATAGTGATAAGCTCAGTCTTAGCTGAATCGACCGAGTCATGGGAGTTTTATTCTTAAATAGGCTGAGTGCTTCTATGGTTAGAAATTATTGTCTTCCTTATTAGTTGAAGATAAAAATTTTAATGATTTTGGTAATATCAAAGAGTGTAGGCCCATGAAGAGCAACATATTTAAGGAAGGTGTGGATAGTTTACCTTACCAAGAGAGTTGGCTGTTGGGTATGCTTAAAAGTAGTCACCTTAATACAGATCTCATTTAGGATTTGATCTTGTCCATATCCCTTTACATGACCAAGAACAATTATTCTATATTCTAACTCTATGCTTGACCTTCACACCACATCTTGTTTCTTGCTTCTCCAAGAGACAAGATTTCCACCCACAAAAGCACAATACCTAATGGTGGATCTCGTATCCTCTAGAGAACCAACTCAAACTGCATCAGAGTATATTTTTCACATCACAATGATTGTTGTTGGCGTACAGAATCCCTTTCTCAGGATTACTGTACAAATACCTCAACGCTCTAAACACCACTTGCATGTGTAGGTTGCCAAGAGTGTGCATGTATTGGCTTAATATACGTATAGCATATGCAACGTTTAGCTAGGTAATGGTTACACAAATCAATTTTCCCAGAAGCCTTTGATATCTACCCTTGTCTTTATACAGTTCTCCATTAGCATGACAAAGTTTATGATTTTGCTCCTATAGGGGTGACCAGTGTTGTGAAAAGCGTTGAGGCGTAGCGAGGCGCTCCACCAAAATCTGAGGCGAGGCGTAAGCCTCAAGGCGCAAAGCGTAAGCCTCAAAAAAAAAAATTTAACTTAAAAAAACTATAAAAATTATCTAAAATTATAAATAAATAAGAAATGCTTTATTGATGAAGCACCAACCAACACGAAATAAAAATTCTCAAATAAATACGGAAAAAATATGAGATTAACATGTAAAAGTAACATTAATGTAACTAATGCAAATGTATTTAATTCTAATATCTTTCATGTAGAAAAGCGCCACTGACGGGCCTGAAGTAAGGTCATTCAAAATGTGGCCACTGAACCACCAACTCAATAAGGGTGTACCCACAAACGAAAGAGTTTGAGATGGGAGTTTGTAAAATTTTTGAAACATAGCACATGAGAACACCAATTTTTTTGACTTTTTAATCAATACACAAGAATAATTTTGTGATATTTTACTGCATCTTTTATACATTTCTATTGAAATAATTCAAAATATATATTAAAAGCTACTTTTTGTATTCTTACGCAGAGAAACCGTCCCCAAACTTTTGCTCCCCAACATTTCCTATGGAAAAAAAAGATTAGTGCAGCTTTACCATCCAGCTATCTCATTCACCCCACTGTTAGGGATTGTAAACGAACAGAGCATCTCACTGCTCGGCTCAGTTGGCTCGCACAAAGCTCATTCATACTTGAGCTCAGTGAGATGAGCAATAAGCAAAAAGCAGTTCGTGCAATTTTAGTGAAACGAGCACGATTAGGTTTATCATATGCCAACAAACATAAGAGTAAATGAACTGGTTATGCAGATATGATAAAAACAATGAGGTCACTGGTTCATTTTTGTTGTGGCTTCTTGTAAAAAAAATCATATTTCTGCTTAACGAGCCAACTCAGTTTTGGCTAACTCGAGCTTGTGCAAGCTCATGTTCAGCTAGGCAGTAATCGAACTGAGCCCGAACAAGGCTTTCAGTTTGGTTCGTTTACCCACTGCTCTTCTCTATAAACATTGGTACAGCCAACTTCCCAACCTTGGTCTCAAGGTCTACGAAGGGGATCAAGCCTGTCGAAATAAGTCGCACGACAGGGGTCGTGCCCCTGCCTGCTACAAAGATTTAAGAGAGGGAGGCAAACACGAAGGAAAAATAATGAAGGGGGTCGGGTTACCTGGGGTATGGCTGCTTCCTGCGTCGCAGCTGATTTCGGTGTCGCAGCAGCTTCCGGCGTCGCAGCGGCTTCTGGCGAGGAGGAGGCCGATAAGGGAGAGACGCTAGAGAGGGACTGCGAGAGACTGTGAGAGAGAAGGAGAGGGGCTGTGAGAAAAAGAGAGAGGGAGAGGGGCTGCGAGAGAGAGGGAGAGATTGTGAGAGACGAGAAAGAGAGGGGCTGCGAGACATTAGGGCCCCCGACCCTCGTTAGGGTCGGGGGAAAGAATTTAATTATGGTCAAATGAGGGCTTTGACCCTCATTTGACCATAATCACGAGGCGTGCGCGCCTCACCGTGAGGCGCGCCTCGCCTCGAGGCGTACGCCTCAAGGCCTATGAGGCATACGCCTCTATGCATTTACGCTTCAAGCTTGCGCCTCAAGGCACAAAGGCCCTCACCTTGAGGCGGGGCGCGCTTTTTGCGCCTTGAGGCGCGTTTTTAATAACACTGGGGGTGACGATTGAATTGCACTCCTGACATGCATCTTTCCTTCAATAAGTCGATCACATATTTTATTTGAAAGATCATTGTCTCCTTTTTTTATCTCAATACTTCTATCCCAAGAAAATATCTCAATAATCCCAAGGCCTTGATATATATATATATATATATATATATATATATATATGTGTGTGTGTGTGCGTGTGTGTGTGTGTGTGTGTGTTCAAATAGTATTTTCAAGTTTCAACCTTATGGTTTCCTTCTCATCGTCACTGCTCACCACGATATCATCTACATAAACATTAAGGATAATAACAAGATCACCTTTATGAATAGAGTATGATCAAATGCACTCTTGATATCCAAACTCCATAATGGTTTTGCTAAACCTCTCAAACCAAGTACAAAGTGATTTCTTTAAACCAAAGATACTTTTTTTTAGTTTACATACCATATGTTGACTTGTCCTTTGCACAAATCTATGTGAGAGTGCCATATATATCTCCTCTTGAAGATCCCAATGCAGAAAGGCATTCTTGACATCTAGTTGGTACAATCATCAAGATCTATGAGCGAGAAGGGAAATGATAATATGAAGGGAATTCAATTTTGCCAGCATAAAAAATGTCTCTTGGTAGTTTATTCGATAGGATTCAGTATGCCCCTTTGCCACTGGTTTGGCCTTATATTGCCCTATGCACCCATCAAGCTTAAATTTTAGCATATACACCCATTTGCATCCAACTATTTTCTTCTAGTAGAAAGAATAACAATATCCCATGTTTGATTCTTCTGAAGACCATTTCACTGATCATCACCTCCTTCTATTGAAGCACTTTCAAAGCTTCTTCCACATTCTTAAGAAGGAAAACCAAGTCACAATTAGAAAAAAAGGTCTTTTACTTTGGGGTTTCCCGATTCATGCCCCCCGAGCCTTTAATCACCCACAGGGGGGAGGGGGAAGCCTCACCCGCAACCCTCTCTCCCTCTCGATCGCCCTCGCCTCCCTCTCCCTCTTTGATTCGTCAGAGGAAGCCCCGATCATCGTCCCCTCCTGTTCAGCATACCTCGACCACCGCAGGTGCTGCAGGTACGCCCTCCTCTCTATCTCCTTCTTCCCCTGTTTTCCTCTCCCTCTCTGACGACCTGTCATGGCTGTCGCTGGCAACTCCACAGGGGAGCCCGACATCGACGTTGCCTCCTCTCTCTCTCGTTCATCGCTCCCTACTTGCGACGTTGATCGATGACGGCGCCCTCTCTCTCCAGGTACTTCTTCTTCTTCTTCTTCTTCTTCTTCTTCTT
This sequence comes from Nuphar pumila, assembly GCF_984573655.1. Taxonomy (NCBI): domain Eukaryota; kingdom Viridiplantae; phylum Streptophyta; class Magnoliopsida; order Nymphaeales; family Nymphaeaceae; genus Nuphar; species Nuphar pumila. The sequence goes on along the minus strand of NC_143254.1, from coordinate 121,001,223 downwards.
CTTCTTCTTCTTCTTCTTCTTCTAGTTGTTGGAGGGTCAGCAGGAGGCCGACAGCTCCCTGTCGTGTCCTCCCCTTCTCTCTCTGCGTTTGTCGGGAGATCAGTAGGGGACCGGTGATCCCTGTCGTGCCTCTCCTTTCTCGTTATCTTCTTCTTCCTCCCTTTATCTTCTTCTTCTTCTGTCTTCTATTTTCCTATCATCCGACAGGGGGCCGACGCCCCCTGCCCTTGTTTTGATCATCGGACAGGGGGGCTGGCGCCCCCTGTTCCTTGCTCCTTCCGCCTGACAGGGGGCCGACGCCCCTGTCCCTTTGTTTTGGACATCGGACAGGGGGGTCGGTGCCCCCTGTCCTTTGTTTTTTCCATCGAATGGGGATCGGGTTGGCACCCCCTGTCTCTTATGTCGACAGACAGGGGCCCAGAGCCCCCTGCCTCTGTGTTTTTTACTAGTAGCAGGGGGATTTGCCCCCTGTTTCCTAGTTTTTTGGCATGCAGGGGATGTTAGAAAGTGAGTTGGAATACATTGGGTTCAATAATGAACCCATACTTATGCACGTGAAGTGCAAATATACCCATTAAAGGGAAACAACACAAGCACATAATGTGCTAACCCATAAAACCCATAAAAAGGGAAAAATATGACATAAAGTCATAAGTTGCATATCATTGAAGAAACAATGGACAAGGGGTAAAAACCCCATTACAATGGAGCATAAGCTCCCTCAAGAATACAAAAATACAAAGGGGAGAGCCCCTATTTATAAGCATAAGAAGGAGCCACAAAGGGGGCTCCCAAGAGAGTCGTTGGGAGCCCCCAACGGTCACATATGTGACCGTTGGAGGCTCCCCAACGACTCTTTGGGGAGCCTCCCTATGTGGCGCAAAAGCCAAAAAATAAAAAGGGAAAAAGAAGAAAAAATAAAAAAGAAAAATAAAAATAAAAATTACAAGCATTATTCCAAAATGGAATATGCGTAAAACAGAAATTTACAGAAATACCCTTTTGGGTGAAATAAAGTATATATATTTATATTCATATATATATAGATATATATATACATATATATATATATATGTATATATATCTATATATATATATGAATATAAATATATACGAGATTACAAATGTCGATAATACACATATTTTAACATCCCCCCTCAAACTTTGCGGGGAAAAACCCGAAAGTTTGGAAAAACATTTCTTCAAAACAGAGGGAAGTCTTGAAACAAAGTCCAATTCTTCAAAAAATCTTTAAGGAAAAAGCTCTATCTTCATGACAGTTGAGCTAGGTCTTCAAATCCAATTCACCATCGATCGAATCCATGATGTACCTAACGTTCCACATCTTAGCGATCCTGTAGAAAAACAACAAAGAAACAAGTAAAACATATCTTTGCACTTTTACTCAAATGAAACATTTCTAACTAGCATAATTATGGATGACACATGTTAGAAGTTATGCAAATTATGCAGAAATAACACCAAAGTTTCAAAATCATACATCATGTTAAAACAAAGTGAGCGGAAGCAAATTATGCAGAAATAAATTGCAAGAATGCATAATGCATTCATAAGGTCCAATATTGGACAAATATAACCCCATAATGGGGAATAACAAAATGGTCCACTAAGGGACACCACAATAAGCCTACGAAGAGGCATGATATACATAAACATTATTGAATGAGGGCCCAAAAAGGCCATAAAGAGCATATGCATATACTTATCATGAAATGAATTAATACTCAAAGAACTCATTAAAGAACATGCTTCAATCATGTAATGAAGTGCCAAACAAGAGAAACAAAGTCTCCAAGCATACTTTAGGCAAAATAAACCCAAGAGTTCACAAGGTTTTAAAATCACTTATGAAAGACATACTTAATACACATTTTGCATATAAGGGTGGCAAAAACCATAAGCACTTAATATATAGATTAAATGCTAAGAAATCAACTTGATATGCTTATCAAAAATATGATTTGCTTGAAAAACACAAGTCATGAATGAAATTTTGCAAATTTCAACAATAGTTTATCCATTACAAACATCTTCCTCATTAGTCCTCCAAAACTCATAAATCAAGTGTATAAGCTACTAGATCAAGAATATAAAGCCATTAAAGGCCAAAGACACACACAAAGGTGCGTAAAAGAACCTCTTGTCTACATATAATAATACTTGAAATAAGTGCATCTACGACAAGAACAAGAGAATACATGTCAACATGGACTAAAAGGTATCTCTTGTCTACGTAAAAAATACACTTAAAACCAAGTATGTTCAGCTACTAGAACAAGAGTAATAAGCCAACCATGGGCTAAAACATAATACATCTATTGTCTACATATGACAGCACTTGAAATGAGTGAAATAAGTCAACCATGGGCATACATCTAAAGCGACTAGAACAAGGACACAAATGCCAACATAGGCTAAAAATCACACACCATGGTGTGAATCAACGTGCCTTGTCTACATATAAAAACACTCAAGACAAGTGTGTTCAGCTACTAGACCAAAAGAGCAAAAGCCAACAAAGGGCTAAAAACACACGAAGGTGTAATAAAATTCTTGTCTACATATGATGACACTTAGATAATGGGCATAAAAGGAAAAGACTTTTGAGGCAATAAACTTGTAATGAGAATAAACCTCGAATGAAACAATATTCCTTTTAAAAAAGAATACTCATAATAACATTTTGGAATAAATGCAAGTAAAACGTATCTTCAACAAGATACTACAACCGATAAAATAATATTCTTTAGAACAAATGTGTGAACATACACACCAAGAACACTTGTGAAAAAACACAAGAACACATGTGCACAACAAGCACAACATACGAAATCACAAATGTGCAAATGCACTCATAAAATTCATAAACAAATAAAAGGTTGGGCTATAATCCCAAAACATCTTGATTTTAAAAGTACCTTAAAACATTTAAGGTTTCAAATACCATATGTCCATCACATTTACAAAGAAGCATCCATAATATCAATGGCACAAGAGAAAAAATGAGTGTCACACTCATAATTAGAGATCAAATAACAAATCATTTTAGAGTCCCAAGGTGCCCATAACTCACCTCAACAACCATCTATAATATGGAAGGTGGACAATCTAAAAATGATACAACACGAGGTGCCCATAACTCACCTCGACAAACATCTCTAATATAACAATACTAAGGCCAAATAAATGATGCATTAAATAACATGTGATGGACAAACATAAATGCCACAAAAGGGCAATAAGCACATAAGGAATCATTTTCCAAATAAAAGTTTTTACAAAGAGGACCGATTAACAAATTGAATCAAAGGTCCAATATAATCCATCAAAACAATTTTGCATAAACACGAATTATGCTTAATCTTCAAAAGAAGTCTTGTACACCAAAAAAAAAAGGCTTACTATGCAACATAACATGAAATATTAAGCAACATCATGTGTATGAACCGATTTGGAACAAACAAGCCTTAACTATGAAAGACATAAGGTGCAATTAAACGGTGAAGTTGGTGAAAAAATAACAAACTTAGGCCAATATAGGCATTCTTAAAGATGGTGAAGTTCGAAAAACTTATGAAATCTACTATTGCAACTTAAAAATGATAAACAATCATGAAATCTTCATAAAAGAGTATATACTCACAAGAAGATTATAAGGACCGAAAGGCTCCTTAAGGAGAGTTGGAACAAAAAAACATATACAACTCCCAAAGAAGGAGAAAACTCCATTAAAGTGGAAGAAATCCCAACAAAATAGATTCATTAACAAAACCTTATGATAAATAAGATTGTACTATGGCTTAAATAAAAAGTAAACATTTATTGAGGAAAAATTTAACACTCTTAAGTTTTATCAAAAAACATGACTTAATAGATTATTACCTACTCCTAATGAAATAAGTACACAATAAACATTAGTGAAGACCATAACTTTTGTAATGAAATATGCGGAAAAGCAAAAGACTGCATTAAGCACTTACAACATTCACTAATGAACAAACAAAAGGGAAAACACCAAAACCCACAAGAGACAATCACAACATAAAAATATAAATGTCTCTTATTGAAAAGAGAGAGAACTCTCTAAATGTTGAAAACATCCTTAAGAGTGTAAAGATGGAAAGAAAATCACCATATTCCATAAGACCATTTTAAAACTTAATTCAACCGGTATTATAAAAAAAACTTTCTTAATTAAATGTTGCTCATATAAAACGGACACATAATATGGAATTTTTCATATATGCCAAACATTTTTCAAAAAACTACATTTCACAAGCATTTTAATCTTAACATACCTTTCTTTAAAGACTAAACATTCATATAAAGGTATTTTCATAAACAAGGTTAGGTTTAAAATGTAAATTCAAAGTTTTTATCGACCCATTAAAGCAAGTTTTGAGCAATCATATATCTAATTTTTCGCCAAACAAGTTATCATTTAAAGTTTTTCAAAGAAAAACATACGAAAACGATTCAATGGAGTAGCAAGTAACTCAAAAAAGACATAATGACAAAAAGCACACATAAAGAAAAGAACATATTACATTCTTCATACAATACTCAAAGAAATAGAATGCATACCGAATAACTATAAGAAAGACAATAGAGAGAAACGAATACTTCACCATTTTTCTTTAACAAATTCTTGAATACCACGCTTCCCGATGCACCAAAGAGCAACTCGATCTCAACCTTGCTTTGATACCATGTTAGAAAGTGAGTTGGAATACATTGGGTTCAATAATGAACCCATACTTATGCACGTGAAGTGCAAATATACCCATTAAAGGGAAACAACACAAGCACATAATGTGCTAACCCATAAAACCCATAAAAAGGGAAAAATATGACATAAAGTCATAAGTTGCATATCATTGAAGAAACAATGGACAAGGGGTAAAAACCCCATTACAATGGAGCATAAGCTCCCTCAAGAATACAAAAATACAAAGGGGAGAGCCCCTATTTATAAGCATAAGAAGGAGCCACAAAGGGGGCTCCCAAGAGAGTCGTTGGGAGCCCCCAACGGTCACATATGTGACCGTTGGAGGCTCCCCAACGACTCTTTGGGGAGCCTCCCTATGTGGCGCAAAAGCCAAAAAATAAAAAGGGAACAAGAAGAAAAAATAAAAAAGAAAAATAAAAATAAAAATTACAAGCATTATTCCAAAATGGAATATGCGTAAAACAGGAATTTACAGAAATACCCTTTTGGGTGAAATAAAGTATATATATTTATATTCATATATATATAGATATATATATACATATATATATATATGTATATATATCTATATATATATATGAATATAAATATATACGAGATTACAAATGTCGATAATACACATATTTTAACAGGGGAGCGGGCCCCTGTCTCTGCATAGTCCTTCGGGAAGGGGAGGAGGCTCCCCCTTCCACTTGCATGATTCTTCTGGGAGGGGTAGGGCCCCTGCCACTGCCTGGTTTTCCGACAGGGGCCGAATTCCTGCCATTTGCTCGATTGCGCTGGCAGGGGCTGAGCCCCTACCACGACTTGGTTATCCGGTGGGGGCCTAGCCCCACCCACTCTCCTTCTTCGGCAGGGACTGAGCCCATGCCCTTTCTGGTCCTTACTATGGCTTTAGCATTTTAAGTATTCATACTTTTGCAGTTTGCATGATGGATCCCGCTCCTGCCCCACAACCCGAGTCCTACATCACCTACACTCGTAGGCGCACACAACGACGCAACATTCTGAGGTAGGAGAAAGTCGCACGAGGACTTTGGATAAATTAAATAAAGATTTAGGAAATTGAGATAATGACAGATGATACTCATATGACTTATGTTCTTTACTTGTTTTTATTGCATGCTTCCTGAAGTTGCCATATTCTGCATGCATAGATTAGTTCTGAAGTTAGTTTTTTGCCATTAATTTCCTTTACTTATTCATTGGCAAGTATATGAACACTTAAAGAAATTACGCCTTAATATGGATACGCATATGCAATGCAAGTGTGCAATTGACATGAGTATGCATAATGAAGGGAAGTGTGCAATGAGCATTAAATGAGTGTTTGCATATGTTAAATGGATTACACTTGGTTTTATGCATGCAAGAGAATATGACATTGTACAAATGTCTAAGTTGTTTATGACATGCATGTTCATGGTATTAAGGAATAGTTGTTTCTTATACATGTAAAGACCTGAAATTATCATGTCTTGCATGTAATCAGTGGCATGAGTGTTCACATGTTCAGTAGTACGATTCATAAATAAAATCATGTATTGGTTCACATGTTTAATTGAATTGGTTCATGAATGGAAGTGTGTATTTGGCATGATTATATGGAAGCATGCATTGTAATAATGAATACATGTATATGAATATTATTATTTCATGCACATCTCTAAATTGGCATTCATGATTGTATATCGAAAGGCATGTGATATGAACATAATGCATTAGCATGTTTCTTAAGATTTTTGCATATGAATGAATAGATGATCAAGATGGCTCATCATGAACTGTGGGATGCCTTGAGTCGGTGTGCTCCTTGCTTTACTTGTTTTTCCATTGCAAAAGTCATATTTGGTATTGTGGTTTTAATTGAACTGTTTTATTATTGCCACGAGTGGTAGACTGTAAAGGGTTGCGCATGCTGATTTGCGAGCTTATGTTTACATGTTGATTTGTAAATTTATAGAATTAATAGTAACAATAAGATAAGAAAGAGAAAAGTGTAATTAACGTTCCCTTGATGTTTCTTCTATGGAAAGGAAATCTTGGGCTTAGCGGTTTGAGAACCGTGAGGATACTAAAACTCCGTGTGCGTTGTTGTTTTCCCTGAACATGATATTAAGGTTCTTCTCCTGGCCACGATTATAGGGAGAGTCTGTCACTTTGTCTGGGGGTGGTGTGTAGACACAGTTGTTGTTTTGGTATACCAAGAAAGTGGCGCCAGTGGATGCTGATTTTCATGGTGTTCCCGACATTGGATGTTGATTTTCAATGTTTCGATGGATGGTGTTGTTTACTGATATCGGTCAAGGGCTAAGTTTGGAACCCAGTAATAAAATACAACTTGTATACTAAGTTACCCTGGGAACCTAACTTGACCTCGGGGATTTTACTCGTTTGGTGTATCCGCGGGCAACGGTAATTAAAAAGAGAAACTTAAATTGTGTGCATTTAATAGGTTCATGCATATGAAAAATAAGACTTGACTAAAGATAATAATGTGTTCATACATGTGCATTGAAATCATGCATACTCCTGCTATGCATTAGATCATGCATATTTACTTGTTCCCTTAACTGTTAAACGTTGGTGAATGTATAATTTGTTTCTTAATGTATGTTAAATGTCTTTAATGCTCAGATTTAATTTTTCGCAAATTACAAATGTTATTACTGCTTTCAATGGAATAAATTGCTTATCTTGTAATGTCTTACTTTATTTATTCTGCATTATCTATTTGTGCACCTACTATTTTGTTATAAAAATGACTCATTTTATGGGCAAGTGACGAGTAGGACCTTACAGACAGCTGATAGCACGATGCAACATGGCCCGAGATCACCCTCTTTCTGTTGGCATCTTGGCTATTCTTTGTAAGTAAGATTGGTTTGTAAGCTAACGTGCCCATAATTGTCAACTTGTTTTTCTCTCTAAAAGAAAATTGTTTCTACTTACGACCTGAAAAATCAAAATCCTAAACTTTGAAAGGTTTTCTCTAAATGATTTCAAAATTTACAAGTTGAAATTTTGGGACGTTACAGAAACCCATCGCAGGACCACAGCCCGTGGCACAAGAAACTGTTAAAATATATGTAATTCATATATATATATATATATATATATATATATATATATATATATATATATATATATATATATATATATGTTTATATACATATATATATATTATCTAAAATACCCGATAGGGGTATTTTAGTCATTTCACAAGTACCTGATAGGGGTACTTGTTTCTTTTCTTTATTTTTTGTATATTCTTTTTTCTTTTTTTACTTTTTATTTTTTATATTTTTGCCCACCTAAAAGGGGCCCCACCATGGAATCGATGGAGCCCCCAACGGTCACATTTGTGACCCTTGGGGGCTCCCAACGACTCCATGGGAGCCCCTAGGTGGCTCTTCTTTTAAAGCCATAAGGCCACTCCTCCTCTCCTTTTTGTGTATAAATAGGGGTGAACCCCTCTTGTATTTTTCACTCTTGAGAGCTCTCTCTCTTTTCAATAAGAGACATTTATATTTTTATGTTGTGTTGTCTCTTGTGGGTTTGGGTGTTAGCCCTTTTGTTTGTTCATTAGTGGATGTTGTAAGTGCTTAATGCACTCTTTGCTTTTCCGCATATTTCATTACATGGTATCAGAGCCTTGTGTATGCTCTTCTTCTTAATATAGCTAGTTGTGTAGCTATATTTTTTTCTTGTTGTATCTCTCTTCATTTATCCTCTTGTGAGTGATTAAAATGGAAGGAGAACAAAAGATTGATCTCTCCTTCAAGCTCAATGACTCCAACTAACTAAGATGGATGGTGATCAAGAAAAAGCTCTTGAAGGAAATGCCCGCATGAAGGCCATTCAAGATCACCAATCTAAAGTGGAAGATTGGGAAAGTAAGCATGCCAAGATTCTTGCTTGGTTCATGAACAATGTGGAGCTCAAGATTTGCGCCAACATTGCCAAGTTTCGGATGGCTAATGAAGCATGGTTCTTTATGAAAGGTATGTTTACTCAAAAAGACCTTGTTCGTCAATTCTTTCTTCAAGAAAAAATCCGGACTATCAAGCAAGGAGAAATGAGTGTAAGGGATTACTTTAGCACTCTTGGTCCCCTATGGGATGAACTATCTTTACTAGAACCAAAATAGGTTTCTAGTGTGGATGTGGAATTAAGGAGAGAACAAATGGAAAAAGAGCACTTTTTCTAATTTTTACATTGGCTTAGGCCCGAATATGAACAAGTTAGATCTTCCCTCCTACATAGATCGAAGCCTCTTCCCTTGGAAGATGCCATAGCCGAAATATGCCAAGAAAAAACTCGTCTTGGCATGATTAAAGGAGGAGATGATGTCTTGGTCGTATCAAAACCCGGCAACCATATGAAAGCTTACAAACCTCCACATTTTGGAAGGCAAAATAATTATAATGGCAACTATAGAAAAGTCATTTGCCATCATTGTCAAGAGTCGGGTCATATAAGACCTAATTGCCCTAAGTTGAATGAAGCACCTAAAAATAAGGTTGCTTCCGTTGAAAAAGCTACTCAAAAGAAAGAGGAAACCATCAAAGGGAAGGAATCTTTTTCTCTGGCTCAATTATCGGAAGCACTACAAACTCCACTCAAGATACCATCAACCTCGGGTGCCGCCATAGCTTCTTCCTCTCCTCCAGGTATGTCTTCTTGGATCCTTGACTCTGGAGCTTCCTTTCATATGACCCCACTTGAAAATGAACTTTCCGATTTATGTAATAATTATAAAAACTCCTATGTTTCAACTGCCAATGGTACATCTTTACAAGTAAAAAGTTTTGGAACTTTAAACTTTTCAAAAGATTTATTTGTGCCAAACGTGAGAGTTGTACCTCAACTTAATTTAAATCTCCTCTCTGTTGCTTAAATATGTGATCATGGATGTGAAATCTCCTTCTCAACTAAGGATTGCTCTATACAGGATCTCCGGTCCGGGAAGCAGATTGGGCAAGGCCATAGGAGGGGATATCTCTATTACATGAGCAACTTGAAACTCCCCACTAACTCTTTTTGTAACCATGTCCAAGATAAAAATATTGAAATTTGGCATCAAAGACTTGGACATCCAAGTTTCTCAAAAATGCACTTCTTTCCATTTGGAAAGAAATTTTGTAATGAGAAACATTTTGTTTGTAAGAATTGTATTTTTGGCAAAATGAAATCTACTCATTTTCCAAACCGAACTTTTGTGTCCAAAAGACCTTTTGAGTTAGTCCATTCGGACGTTTGGGGTCCTTCCCCGGTCATGTCTAAAGGAGGGTACTCCTATTACGTTACTTTCATTGATGACTACACTAGGTATGTATGGATCTACTTTCTCAATTTAAAATCCGAAGTCTTTGACTTCTTCAAAAAATTTCATATGATAGTTAAAAATCAATTCTCAAGTAATATCCCTACTCTTAGATCCGATTCGGGTGGAGAATATTTATCAAATGAATTTCAAAATTATTTAAAAGTAAATGGAATTTGTCACTCCCCAACAAAACGGCTTGGCCGAAAGAAAGCATAGACACATCATGGAAACCACTAGGACACTCTTTATTTCCAAAGAAATTCCAAAGAGTTTTTGGGCCGAAGCGGCCTTAACCTCAACTTACTTAATAAATAGAATGATATCTTCATCCTTACAAAATACATCTCCATATGAAAAACTATTTGAAAGAACACCCGATTTCAATAGATTAAGAATTTTTGGATGTAAATGTTTTGTCCTTACACATAAACGAGACAAATTATCTCCTAAAGCTATTGAATGTGTTTTCTTGGGATATGGAGAAAATCAAAAGGGTTTTAGATGTTTTGACTTAAAAAATAACAAACTCTATGTATCCAAAGATGTAACCTTTTTGGAAAATGAAAATGGTTTTGTGAAAACTAAAGATATTGACAAAAGTGAATATGCTTTTTTATTTGATCTTCTATCTCAAGAAGATGAGACTCCTCAAGAAGAGGAAATCTCTAATGAGTCTTTGAATGACCTAGAGGATATTCTTCTTGACAATGTTATAGATGAAAGTGATAGACCAATCTAAACCTATGTTAGGCGTGGTCAACAAACTCAAATGAGCACCTTAGAAAAATACTCTCAAGGATCCAACATAGAAGAAACCTCTTTAAGGAGATCCAGTCGGATCTCCAATCCTCCTAATAGGTTTGTTTCCTATGAGTCCCTAACTTCAAGATATAGAGCGTGTCTAATTGCGTTGCACTCATTTCATGAACCTTCACACTATAATGAGGCCAAAAACATTCCCCAATGGGTTGAAGCCATGAACTTAGAGCTTACTGCCCTTGAAAAAGCAAAAACTTGGGAAATAACTTCGTTACCCACTGGAAAGAAATCAATTGGATGTAGATGGATCTTCAAAATTAAAACTAAGAGTGATGGTTCATTAGAACGTTATAAAGCACGGTTAGTAGCTAAAGGATATGCTCAAGAATATGGTATAGATTATGAAGAAACCTTCGCACCTATTGCTAAAATGACTAGTGTTAGGACTCTTATTGCCATGCGTCAGTGAAAAAATGGCATATCTATCAACTAGATGTTAAGAATGCATTTCTAAATGGCGAATTAAATGAAGAAGTTTACATGGATCCCCCACCAGGAGTATGTATTGGTAAAAATAAAATTCTTAAACTTAAAAAGGCATTATATGGTTTAAAACAAGCCCCAAAGGCTTGGCATGATAGATTTAGTAATGTAATGACAAGTTTGAACTTTCGTTCATGTTATACTGACACTGCTTTGTTTGTGAAAAGTGTAGGGTCTTCAGTAGTTATTTTATTACTTTATGTTGATGATATGATCATCACTGGAAGTGATGAACAAGGAATTTATGATATTAAGAAAGTCTTAAAAGAACATTTTGACATGTCTGATCTTGGTTTCTTAAGATACTTTTTAGGGATTGAAGTGGCGTACTCTCCTCGAGGGTATATTCTCTCTCAGATGAAACTGGCTGCTGACATTTGTTCTAAATCTGGTATCTCCGATGATAAGAAAACAGAAACCCCTGAAGTCATCAATGCAAAGTTAAGGTTGGAAGATGAAACACCTCTCGAGGATCCTACTCCCTACCGGCAACTTGTTGGGTCTCTAACCTACTTATCTATTACTCGGCCAGACATAGCTCATGTTGTCCACTCTGTCAGTCAGTTTCAACATGCACCTACAACCGTGCACATGAGTGCAGTCTTAAGGATCGTCAGATATATCAAAAACACCATAGCTAAGGGAGTTTTGTTTTCTTCCTCCTCATCACTTGATTTAATTGCTTATACTGATGCTGATTAGGGAGGAAATCCCAATGACTGAGTCTCAACTACGGGATTTTGTGTTTTCTTAGGTGACTATGATTTCTTGGAGATGCAAGAAGCAGCACAAAGTATCCTTGTCCTCAACGGAAGCGGAATATCGTGCTATGGCCACTACAACCATAGAACTTGTATGGCTAAGAAGTCTCCTCAGTGATATGGGCATTGTCATCTCTACTCCTTCGAAGATGTGTTGTGACAACAAAAGTGCAATTTATATTGCAAGCAATCACACCTTCCATGAGCGTACTAAGCATATTGAGATGGACTGCCATTACGTACGTAATGAATACCTGAGAGGAACCATAGCACTACCTTACGTAATGAATATCTGAGTACCAGTTGGCGGACTTCTTCACTAAGACCGTTGTTGCTCCTCGTTTTTTGTTTTTCCTTAACAAGCTTTCGGTTATATCCCCGTAAAGCTTGAGGGAGGGTGTTAAAATATATGTAATTCATATATATGTATATGTTTATATACATATATATATATATATATTATCTAAAATACACGATAGGGGTATTTTAGTCATTTCACAAGTACCCGATAGGGATACTTGTTTCTTTTCTTTATTTTTTGTATATTCTTTTTTCTTTTTTTACTTTTTATTTTTTATATTTTTGCCCACCTAAAAGGGGGCCCACCATGGAGTCGATGGGGCCCCCAACGGTCACATTTGTGACTGTTGGGGGCTCCCAACGACTCCATGGGAGCCCCTAGGTGGCTCTTCTTTTAAGGCCATAAGGCCACTCATCTCCTTTTTGTGTATAAATAGGGGTGAACCCCTCTTGTACTTTTCACTCTTGAGAGCTCTCTCTCTTTTCAATAAGAGACATTTATATTTTTATGTTGTGTTGTCTCTTGTGGGTTTGGGTGTTAGCCCTTTTGTTTGTTCATTAGTGGATGTTGTAAGTGCTTAATGCACTCTTTGCTTTTCCGCATATTTCATTACAAAAACAGTGTAATTAATTCAATAAACATTAAGTGGATTTTTGCGGTGCATAAGAAAAAAAAATAAGCATAGAGCATCCCCTGCTCAAGGCCCACACGGCCTACGATGATCCATCTTTTGACCATTGATGCATATAATGCAAAAACCATCATGAGCATGCCCTTATGCATTTCTTTCACATACTTTCAAATGCACATTCTTACATACTAAACAAGAATGTACATGAATATAAACTTTTACATGCATGTGTTCACATGGTTATACAAAATACATGTTTCTTTCCATGACTCATCTTATGCTCAATATGCGAACATTCATGCAAATATGCATATCCATAACAATATAAATTTCAGGATTTTCACGTGCCCACAACATGCACATGTAAGTAACATTACATTAGAAATATTGACCGTGCATAATCAATCCATAATAAGCATGCGAACGCTAGATTTTTGACATGCGTAAACCCTAATCATTCATTGTAGGCAAATCTGGACATAGGTACATCAAACAGAATTTAAAGACACAGTTCAAGTTGCAGAATTGCTCATGTTTATGCTTTATCTCCCAATTTGTTTTATAAAGTTTAGGTATCTTGCAATTGCACATGACCATTGTTTTTGTATCATGCACATGTTATCATAGAATTCAAAACTGCAGTTATGACTGCATTATTCTGGCATGCCGTTAAGTGCTTTCAGTCTGTATACGGTCCAAGAAGACAAGTACCTATTACAAGTCGATTTGAACCATAATTGGTTCATTCTCAGAAAGTGCACTGGCACCATACTATTAATTTATGCAGTCTTATTTTTATTTTTTTTCAGACATCTGGTCCAGCCGAACTCAGTCGGCTGGGGGCTGATCTGGCCAACTGCCCAGCATAAAAATTTATAGATCTTTTTTTTTTTTAAAGTGCACAGTCACCTGGCCAAGTCCCTGTACCAGCCCAGTCGAGACAGGTTCGGCTGGGCTGCCAGCCAGCCCACTGAAAAAGTTTAAATACTCTTTTTTTTTTCTCTTGTCAACTGTTTTTTTTTAACAGTTTGCTGCCCAGCAGGCCTGGCGGGTCCAGCAGGGCCTGCGACAGGTCGGCCCAGAGTACGAAAAGAAAGCAGTTATGCACTACAGAATTTTTTTCAGGACTTTTAAATATATGCATATTCCAGGTTTACCATACAAGCAAGTGCAGTTTTCCGGTCAGCTATGCTTAGGCGAGTAGACATACAAATAAACATGTATAGGCATATTCACATTCAAGAACATGTGTACATTTGCATTTGCATGAATTCATAAACTTGTTTATGCCAATTTTTCATGACCTTTTTTATGGCACACTAGCATTACCATGGGTATACATTTATATAAAAAAATGATATCAAAGATGCATTGATCCTTATCATGCTTATGCAAACTTGTATTGAAATATGCATGCTTTCATAAGCCTACGTGCACTCCATGACTCTAACACATTAGATAAAGCATGAAAATCGAATCCATTAAGAAACAAACTCATAATACACCATTTTTATCATGATAAAAATTCTGTTTTATCGTAAAACTAAGCATGTACAGAATTTTATTTGTGAAAAGACGAATAAAACCAAAACACATCCATGAAAATCGATATTCATCAAGAAGCTCTAAACAAACACCTCTACCATAAGTAAAAAATCTGTTTTAGCAAAAAGATACCATGTACATAAATTTATTTCTTTGAAAGGATGAAAAGAATCTAAAATACATCCATGGAGGAAGATCCACGAATCATCCTCTATGTGTTTTTACAAAAACATGGTTTTAAACACCTTTTCTATAGATTTTCATCAAATTATTGCATGAAAATCCAATCTATATCAATTTCTCACTTCATTCAAGAGAGAAAACCCATACCTTGAATAAAAAAGTGAAGAAAAATAGGGGTGAATGTTGAAAAACGTGAGTGGAGGGCTGGAGCAGCTCTCCTCCTCCTCTCCTTCCCTCTCTTTTCTTTCCTTCTCTCTTTTTTTCTCTCTTTCTCTTTCCTTCTTTTTTTTTAGGCTATTTATAAAGAAAATGGGGGGTTATACCCTCCCCCTTCTCCAGCCCTCTCTAAATGGGCTGGAGAAGGAGAGTTTCCTCCCTAGGACTTTCTCCCAAACTTTGTAAAAAAAAATCAACTCTCTTGTTTTGACTTTTTTTCAAAGTTTCCTAATTTTTCAAAAGTCCCTTATTAGAACCTTTCAAGCCTTTTTAGGCATGAGTACTTTTTAGGCATGAGTAAGGACTCTATTAAGAAGTCTCAACCAGCCATAAAAAATAAAATTCGAAAATAATTATAATTAATTAATTAATTATTTATTTATTTATTTATTTATTAAATAATTACTAATTATTTAGAAGTTTCCAAAAATAGCCAAAATAACTTAGGCTCAACCTTAGTTAACCCAAAATTAAAGCTTGTTATTGCATTTAAAGCTAGAAAAACGTTGGGCATGGATTTGGATCTGGATCTAACATCCAAATCCATTTTCAAAAATCCAAATAAATTTTGGACTGGACCAAATCAAGATTAATATGGGTTTTCGATAGAGTCCAAATCCATATTAATTTGGATCAAATCCATCGGATCCAATCTGATCGAACTCCGGATCCAAACCGACAAACTGCTCCTTTTTCGAAAAAATGCAAATTTCGGGCCAACCAAAACTCAAATTCGAAAAAGTGACATACCGTTGCGCTCAACATGTCGAGACGCATCCAACGACATATTACATGAATATCAAATTCCGAATTTCAGCCGAAAATAACTTGAATTTCGCTTGAATTTAAAAGTTGAAAATAAAACTCATTCTCATGTTTCGATTGGCTCCTCTCGACTTAGCTGATGAGATCTGGGCCAAGCCCAGACTCAAAAGCATCAATTTAAGATCGAGGTTCAAACGATTTTTCTTCTATATTTAGCGAAATTTTTGAAAAACCTGAAAACGGCTAAGTATGAAAATACGTGATATTACAGCCCCTGCTACAAACATCCACCAACAAAGACATAGTTTTCCATCTCCAGATTACTATAATGCCAAACAGCCAACTATTGTAGGAATGACAAGTAACCAGGGTCTGTTTGCTTCACAGAAAAACATTAGCAGGGAAGAAAGATGTGAACAGTTCTGGATCATCACTGACTATATTCCAAATATTCGCTGACAAAAGAACTTTACAAGACTCTCTTGCCCAACGTTTATCATTTGCTAGGTTTGAAAACAAAAACTACTCGGCCTTATTTTCTTTCCAGCCAATAGTTATCTTCCCCCCTTGCTGATGAACTTGATAAACAAAGGATTAGAAGCAGCTTGTGCAATATGAAAGATGGTCAAATCAAGAGGTTCCATAAATTTTTAGCGATGGAGTTGAATATTGTGTTGGTCAGGAACAGGAAGACTTTTTTTTTCAATTGCCTTCAAAGAGCAACAAAATCCTATTTCTCACAGTCTCGGGACTTCCACTTCCCAAAAATTAGCTTTGCCAGAAGGATTTGGTCACGTAGACCCTCCATGGTCCATGCATCCATCTGTAAACCTATCTGTTTATTAATCAGCTAACTGCGTAAATGTACATGTATACCTACATGCATGGTTGGCATTCTCAGAACTCGGTATCAGATCGGCCAAACCTAACTCAGTGACTCGGGTGAGTCAAGATTTTTTATTTAATTTATCAAAAATTAATGAACATATATTTTATATATAAAAAAAACTTTTTTCAAAGAATATATCCATTTAAAATATGAATTTTTCATATAAATACAAATATTACATTATTAAATATATTATATATTTAACACACTTATATATATACACATATATATAAAGCCAAATATTTTAGTGTTTCATAAGACTTGTAGATATTCTTCTTTTTCTTAAAAATAAGCAAATATTTGGTTATCGCCTTAAATATAAAGAAAATATTTAAACATCTCAATATCTTATAATATTTTTGAGTTGATGGGTTCTATTCTATTTTTTTCTAGTTAAGAGAGATTTTCGTTGTTATGCTATTTTTAATATAAGTTTTTTATTATTTTTTTCGAGTTAGAAGAACCTAGCAACCTTGTGTAGTGTTCCATCTCTTGGTGATAGTACTCTTGTCATGTGTAGATATTCTTCTTTTTTCTTAAAAATAAGCAAAATATTTGATTATATCCTTAAATATAAAGAAAATATTTAATCATCTCAATATCTTATAATATTTTTGGGTTGATGGGTTCTATTCTATTTTTTCCTAGTTAAGAGACCTTTTTGTTGCTATGTTATTTTTAATATAAGTTTTTTATTATTTTTTTCTAGTTAGAAGAACCTAGCAACCTTGCCTAGTGCTCCGTCTCTTGGTGATAGTACTCTTGTCATGTGTAGATATTCTTTTTTTTTTCTTAAAAATAAGCAAAATATTTGATTATATCCTTAAATATAAAGAAAATATTTAATCATCTCAATATCTTATAATATTTTTGGGTTGATGGGTTCTATTCTATTTTTTTCCT
The DNA here is from genome assembly GCF_984573655.1 of Nuphar pumila. NCBI lineage: Eukaryota > Viridiplantae > Streptophyta > Magnoliopsida > Nymphaeales > Nymphaeaceae > Nuphar > Nuphar pumila. Next base: position 120,983,648 of record NC_143254.1, on the reverse strand, counting down.
AGTTAAGAGAGCTTTTTGCTGTTATGTTATTTTTAATATAAGTTTTTTATTTTATTTTTTTTCTAGTTAGAAGAACCTAGCAACCTTGCCTAGTGTTTCGTCTATTGGTGATAGTACTCTTGTCATGTGTAGATATTATTCTTTTTCTTAAAAATAAGCAAAATATTTTATTATATCCTTAAATATAAAGAAAACATTTAATCATCTCAATATCTTATAATATTTTTGGGTTGGTGGGTTCTATTCTATTGTTTTCCTAGTTAAGAGAGCTTTTCGTTGTTATGTTATTTTTAATATAAGATTTTTATTATTTTTTTCTACTTAGAAGAACCTAGCAACCTTGCCTAGTGTTTCATCTCTTGGTGCTAGTACTCTTGTCATGTGTAGTATCATGTATGGGCAGAAAAATAGTCCCATATCGATGGGAAAGGGTGGAAGGCTTATCTAGCATGTATTATAAATAGGCCTTTCACTCACCCAAATACACACGTCCTACTTTTGGTAAGGGCTTTAAAAGTAGCATTGAAGGCTATACCTTTAATTTACCTTTTTGCACATTTAAAAGCAAATGTTTTTTTGTTTTCATATTTGAGTGTTTTTTTTTATTGAGTTTTAGCTCCGACTCAACTGACTCGGCCAAGTCAATGGTAAAACTCGTTGACTCAGCCAAGTTTTGATTGACTCGGTTGACTTTGATCTAAACATATGTCACATAGACCCGGTAAAAGGCCCCACCACGTACTTGTGTTGACACGGGTTTCAATACCGAGCATGGCACGGGTATGTGTTGGGCTTAGAGCGGGTCGAGTCCAACTGAGACCCAACTCTCTCTTTTCTTTTCTTTTCTTTTCTTTTTCTATTTTTTTCCTGTCTCCACCATAGCCAACCGGAGAAGGAGGAGGAGGGGAGGAGAAAGACTCCACCCTAGCTAGCGAGAGAAGAATGAGGGGAGGAGAAAGAGGAAGAAAAAGAGCATAAGCAAAAGAAGAGAGAGAGAGAGAGAGGTACCTACCTCCTCCTTGCTTCTTCGTTTTCTTCTTCTCTTGCGCGTTATCCTTCATATACAAAGAGAGACAAAGAGGGGCAGTGGGTACGGGGTCCTCCTCCTCCTCCTAATTCTTCTTCATCGCATCGAGAGAGAGAGAGAGAGAGCAATAGCAACAGCTTCTCGTTCTTCTTCTTCACATTGAGATCGAGTAAAAGAGAGAGCAGCAGCAGCAGCTCCTCCTTCTCGTTCTTCTTCTTCACATCGAGAGAGAGAGAGAGAGAGTGTGTGTGTGTGTGTGTGTGTGCACGCATGTGAGGCAGTGGGAATGGGAATGGGGGTTACAAAGTACCCCCTTCCCTTAAAAATAAAGACAATTTCAATCACCCCCCTATTTTAAAAAAAAATCATTTTATCCCCTGTAAAAAAGAAAAGACATAAACATCTCCTTTGAAACATTTTTAAATGAAACAAACATCCCCCACCACACACACACACATACATATATATAGTCGTGCCCCTGTACCCATTTTTTAAACTTGTTGGGTCGTACCCGCACTCGTACACGTACATGTGTGACATAGGTCTAAACCGAGATAATTTAGTTTTTTAACTCAGCTTGGTGCCGATACGAGTTAACTCGGCCGAGTCACGAATTGACTCGCAAAGTTTTCCAACTATGCCTACATGCGTACATATATACAGACATAGATGTACATATGTGTGTGCACCTATGTCACAGGGATTTGGCCAACCAGGTGCCGCACCCGCGTCGACGTGACGCGATGCGGGTGCGCGTGCGGTCAACCCAACCCTGGGTGCGGTCAACGCACCCAAGGTCATTTATGTCCAACTTTTGGACCTGAAAAAAAAAGAGGCCCGCTGAAATGGGCATGACAGCCAGAAAACTTAGGAACTGGTTTGTCAACATGGCGAGTTTCGAGACACAGCTCTTCAACTTTCTTTATGGCAACCACATGTCGTAGCCAACTACCAAGGAGTCTCTTCCCGGAATCATTTATCTGGGTCAAGCGCAGGCTAAACCTACGAAGGTGTCTGGTTCAACAAGAATCGATTGACAGCGGTAAAGAGATCGGTTCCTTCTAGCGGCGAGTGCGACTCGCTGAGCTTCTTCTGTCTCTTGAGTTGCTTCGTGGTCGAAGGGAAATGATCTTCATCGAAATCTGCGGAGGGGATTGCGATCGGGAGATACCTCCATCTCTTGGACAGGATGTTGGTCCTCACCGCAACTTTGATGGGGAGTGAATCAGGCAATGCATTGATACTACATCTGATGGCTTTCTTCATCATTCTCACCTTTTACTGAAGATCTGACACCTCTCGTAGTTGATGAGAGCTTAACTTTTCATGAAAATTTGGATGGTCTCAGAGAACAACCATACTGTACCCTGAAAATTGAAGAGAGCACAGATGGTTTTGTGAAAATAGAGGGTTCAGGAAGGCGAAAGGGTAATGATGCCCATGTTGGCCTGTACAGATTGCAGTCCATTGTACCTGCCTATAAATATTAAATCAGATTTTGATTTCCTTCCGAGATATGCATTGGGTTGGAGGTTACGTACTACAAAAATTAATACAAAATATCTCAAGCCAATGAGCTGCCAGATTTTGGGGCAGGATGTAATGATCATGGACAATACAGCCTTTCTTCAGGGATGACCAGCTTGGTTACCATTCAAAAGTAGCTCAGTTACGGAATTAGGAGAGAATAACTAAAAGAGTTGGATGGAAAACCAAGCATATATGTCCTGGCCAGGGGGGAAATGGGGTCTCGCCCCGTTTGGACCGGTGTTCATACCTTATTTGGTTCTTTTACATGTAATCAGATATCCATCAAATCCTGATATTTGTTTGATTCAATAGCAAAAAAATTAAAACCATATATGCATCCAGCAGTGCTCGATTAAACTATTAAACTCGGCTCAGACCAGTAGAGCTTAATGAAGCTTTGAAACTCGATTAAGCTTGGTTAATACAGTCTTATAATGATGAATTTTAGCATATATATAATTTTTGTTTTTTAAAATGTACTCACGATAATTGTTTTTTATTTTATTAGTGTTATTGTTGTTAATTGTTAAAACTTCAAAATTGTATATATATATATATATATATATATATAATTTTTTATATTTTCGCCCTCCACACCCCCGCACCCCCACACCCAAGTTTTTTTTAAAATGCCGCATCCCCGCACCCGCACCCATGTGACATAGGTGTGCACATGTATGTATGTACTTTTGCATCTAAATATGTAGATCTCCATATATATGTATATGTGTGTGTACATACATGAATGTGCATAGTACACCTTAGAGTTGCTAACTTAGAGTCTTTTGCGGGCATTAACAAGTTCCCCATAAATTTACACTCCTAATGAATCTGAAAAGAACATAGCGGTTGCATGCATTATTTTTTTTTCATGATAGGCATTATAGCGCTTTTATAAAAGTAAAAGAATCATGCATTTACAGAGTACAGCTAATAAATGTCAATTACTATATATGATAACTAAAATGCCTATGGTGAGACAACTAACATATGGAACCATCATGACATTTTTAAATTCCATGAAAGAGAACATACATGCACATGCAAACACACATGCACACAAATCAGACAAGCAACTTATAAGCTGATTTTGTACTACTCAAGCTCAGTTTGTGAATCAAGGATTCTGAAAACCTGGATAAGCTCAGACTCGAAATTAGTAACTAGACAAGTCCAAGTTGTTTGCAAATGGCCCAACTCATTGTGCACCTATTACCAATATGTTCTCTAAACAAACAAAAAAATCCACTAGAATAGCAGGCTTTTGGGAATCAAAAGATTCAAAACCACTAGAATAACAGGTTCATATTAATTATGCTCAGAGACTTTTTGCTTGCATATGCACAGATTAGCATGGCATCAGAATATCCCAACTTAGCCCAAGCCTTAAGGTTCAGTCAGGTTCCATGTCACATCTATCATCCAGGATTTTACTATCCTCCAAACTTCTGAGTCCATCATAAAGTCTTATGGGATACAACAGATTGGCGAGCAAGCCAAGAAGTAAACGCACCAGGAATACCCATGGCCCAGTAAAATGCTGTCCAAGCAGACTTCTACATGCTTCTGGTAAAACTCTACTTTTCTCCAAATTTCTTACATATCTCCTAGGCATTGATAGAGCAACTATTAAAAATACTTGTTACCACCACCAAAGTAGTTAGAGGCAATGACTGAAGGTATAGTGATCTAAAAAAAAGGTAATAGCTATCACTGTTCTGGTTAATCAGCTTACATAGTAACTGACAGAAATGTAGGGAAGTGCAAAGTCTCCATCCCATGAGATTATATTTATATATAACTTTAGAACCAACATGTAGACTCTACACTATAACATGGTAAGATACAAAGTAACAAAGTGGGTATGTAACATTACCTGCAGAAGGTTGCAATATGAACAAGTCCAGTTTCTGTCACAAACAATTTGAACAACTTAGATAGGTCACCAAATACCGATAATTCGCAAGCTAATACAAAAGAAGCTTTGATTTGCTTACAGAAAGGTGCAATATTGACTTTCAAAAGAAAAGGAACTAGGCAACATATTACACTGAATATTACCTGCTTGATGAACCAGATGGATACATATCCATGACCATCTTCACCCAGGCTGTGGCATTAGCTTCAGAATAGTTCCAACTCGATTGATGACTATCAACAGAATAACTGTAGCTTCCAGTTTTGCTTGAAGCAGACTGTCTTTGCTTAATGATCAAAACAGAATTATAAGTAATAAGCTGCTCTACTTTATCAAAAACATGTGCAGAGATAAACCCATTTCCCAAGAGCTAGCATGCCAACAACTATTCAATACAAGACAATGGGTTATGAACATAAAAAAAAGGCAAGAAAGCACGGGTCCTTACTTCAAATTTGTTGATGCTTTTGTTTGGATCTCATCCATGGCCCTCATTGCATCAAGCACATAACTAACACCAACAGCAGTTACTAAAATTACATTTTCCGGTTTTTCATAAACCAACAAATATTTCTTTAGATTAAATTTAAATGGACCATAAAATTATACATCTTTTGTAAGGAGGTCATGATTACCCTGGAGATGAGCAAGATGTATAGAAATATTGAACCAAGGTTGCAACAAACAGCAACAGGTATATTGCCGTATACCTGAAATTTATCGCAAAGAGTGAGAGCAGCATGGATGAAGAAAATCATATGCATGATTGCATCTTGTATACAAAGAAGAGTTTTACATTTTGTATAACTATAAAATCTTGAAAGTACAGGCAACACCCATGAAATTATTGATGTTCCCTTGACAAGAGAAGCTACCGATACTTCAACAAATCACAAATGTAACTCAAGCATCAAGAATACAAAATCATTTGACACAATGCTGGAAGCCTAGTATTCTTTCTTCTGCAATATTATGCCTGAGTTGTCTAAACAGTTGCATCACATATGCTACACAAGAGTTATGTAATTAGCCATCTTCTCATATGTCTGAGGACTGTCTTTCACAGACTTCTAGCCATTATATGCACCTGGAATATTCATGATCACACATTAGGATTCTTATAAAATAACAACTTATTAAAGATATGAAAATAAGACCAATGGAAAAATCAACACTCTCGTGTAGTGATCCTTCTTTTCAACAGGAGTGCATATTTTAGACTCTCATAACAACAAAGTTCAATCTGCATTTAGAAATAGTTCGCCATGGACCTTATCTTCAAGTCCACCTGGTTATGTGCTCATATGTCCAAGGAGATGGTAAAAAAAAGGAACTACAAATGAGCATGAGATGATTCATAGACTTTAATCAACATTCCAATGATGGCATTGCATCAACTGGATATATGCACATGGGAGCCACAAAAGGCAGCACCATGGGCAAGAAAAATGGCATGTGAAGTCTTGTTTCAGGCTCTTTTATCGTTTTTCTCCTTTACAATACAAGTTAATTCCTCCTACAAATTCTATTGATGTCTGTACAAAACCAAATTCAAAAACTGGCTCACAGAACTATTAGAAGTGTAATCAACCTAACTAATTAAATAAATTGTGCATTCTAAAGAAAGAAAATGATAACTATTTGAACCTAAAGTACATATTGCATCATTAATCTTTGTCAACACAACTCTTGTTTGATGATTGTTAACAATGTTAAGTGGGAATCAATATGAAAAAACAGACTTCCAATGCATGGACTAAGACACTTAATGTAATATCTCGCAACTTTTTGCCTAATTATAAATTTAATAAATATAATTTTTATTAAATAAATATATTTTCGTAATACAATATATAATATATATATATATATATATATTAGTGGCTGACATTAAATGGATCCCGATTTGGATCTTGGACCCTTTGGGTCAAGATCCACGTTCCATTGGTGTGTGGATAAATAGGCTTTTACAAGTAAATTATAATAATATTAATAGACAATATATAGAGAGATATTATATATATATATTATTAGAGTTTTGTTTAGATAGGATTTCATTAAAGGAATAGAAATCTTTCTAAAAAGGACGTCCACTTTAGAAGACGAGCCCTTTTCAGTTTATAAAACCAGGTGTGAGCCTCTCTCTCAATCACAGTTTTGAGAGAGAGAGGGTTGTACAGGGAGTTGTACCAAGATATATATATATAGAGAGAGAGAGAGAGAGCAGCGGTGAGAGGGCAGCAGCCTCGTTCTCTTCATCGTCTTCAACACCTCCTTCTTCCTTCTTTTCTTCTTCTTTTTGCGAATCTGCAGCAAAGGTAAAGGTTCTTCTCTTATTCCAATTGACAAGGGAGTGAGCATGAATCGGGTCACATATGGTTTTAAGAGAGATCAAATCTGTGTTTCCATACACAGATTTTCGATTTTCCAAATTTTGTTTCCTTGACTATTCCAAATACCGATCTTGATTAGGATTTAGAAGGGCCTGAACAGTCAAATCTATAAAAGTTTTAATGCTAATTAGGTTGCTGCAATTGTTTGTGATGGGATTGATTTATTTGAGTCATTATTAACCTGGGACTTCCATTGATTTGAATGCATGATGGGTTCTTGAACCTATTAAAAAACTGGTTTCTGAATCTACAACTGTTTGGGGTTTGATCAGTGATCTAAAATGGGTTTGAGTATGATTTTAGTTAGGTCGTATACCTCTGTACAGATTTCTTGTGCTGTGACTTTTTTACAAGCTAACTTAAGCATGATTCAGACCATAGCGTCAAATCTAGAAAAAAGTTTCCTGCATTCTTAGTGTTGATCAATATGAGTCAATTTGACTTTGTTAATAATCTTGAACAGGTTGTCTTTCCATGCCCAGGGTCACACATATTCAGATTTTTCGCATGCTCAGAGTTTCGCATACTCTGGTTTTGTTTCCTGTGCATTGACGGTTACTTTTCATACATGATTCTTGTACAGATTTTAGTGTGTAGTATCATGATAGGATCTGACTTTTTCTTGGATGATATTTTAATATTATGTAAGGTTATATCATACTCATATTCGTGGTATGATAAATGTTTCATAAGTGTGAGTTAATTGATTGCTTATTTCAGATTCTTGGACAATAGGTATAAGTGTTTGTTTCGAATCTGATCTCATGCTTACGAATCTGATTTTCTTTCTGCATGTGTTGAATCGGATTTCAACAAAAGCTCGATTCTGATTTATGCAAGTGTTCAAATCTGACTTCTGATTTTGCGAATCTAGATTTATAAATATGATTTATAAGTTGTGATTACACATTTAAGCATTTAGATCTATTCCATGAGGCTGAATCCTGAACTTTCAAATATGGGTCTCTATTTAAATCTGTAAATCTGAATTTCTGTTTTGTAAGTTTGAGTTTTTACCTTGACTTAAAAATCCTGTTCATTTGGTACACAATCAGGGATCTCGATTTGGGAACATAAATTGCTTTTATGTTCGATAAACCTGGAACCATGTCAGAATTAACAAAATCTGATATTTTATCAAACCTATGCCAAAATTTAATTTATAAAAAACTGATTGTTTCCTACAATCTGATTTCTGTTAGAAATCAGTGAACCCTGTTTCGGTTGGCAGGGATCGGGTTGGACATCCATTCTAAAACTTGACATGTTTGGTTAACTATCACAGTGATTTGGAAATCAAATTACAAATCTGATTTTCTTGAAGTCCCTACAGTCTGAATTTCCATTGAACATGATAAAATCTGATTTTTTTTATCAGAAACTGTTAAAGATGAATTGTTTTGATATCTAATTAAACCTGAAAGTAATAGAAACTGATTTGGGTCGATTATGAAAGTTTGGATCTTCGGCTGACCTCAAAAAAACAAGATTTGTATTACAATATCCATTCATTTATGACCATGTAATGATGTTGTACCTTAAACACAAATTTGTATGTCTACGTGTGATTGTTGTTCACAGAAATTTGCAATGTCACTTAAATTTTATTAAATTGTATAGTGGTTAGGCCAGGTGCATATGTTGCTCATGAAATAACAAGTTTTAAATGCATTGCAAAATTATTTTATATTGCTTTTGAATTAATTACATTGTTGAAATTGACAAGTCAATGGCCCAAATTAGTTAATGCATGATGATTTGCATAATTGTTTTCATGTAAACAACTCTTAATTAATTAAGAATGGTAAAAGAGATCAAACGGTATAATAATTGTTCTTCTATGATGGCTCTTTGAAAATGTGAGAACCTTGGATGGTGTTCAGGAAGGACCATAAAGATACTAAACGTTGTGTGCATTATTTTCTCTAAGAACTCGATCTGTGATTCATGTTCTAAGCCATGGTTGTAGGAAACTCCCACCACTTTGCTTGGGGGTAGAGTTGCTAAACTTAACAACAGTTATTGGTATACCGAGAAAGTGACATCAACAGATGTTGATTTCCTTTTCGTCCCAGCATTACGTGTTGATTCCTAATGTTTTGATTAATGGTGTTAATTTCTGACGTCGGTCAAGGAACATGTGTGGGACCAAATTAATAAAACACAAATTGTGTGTTAAGATACTACTGAAGACCGCCTTTAACCTCGAGAATTTGGCCCATTTTTAGTATCCGCAAGTTTTATATAAGTGAAAATTTAATTGTGTGCATTAAGCAGGGACAAGCAAGGACATGCATGCAAAAGCAATACTGATAATTGAACTTAAAAAGTTATTCATGCATGTTGCATTGATTCATGCACCCTTAAATGTTTAATTTAACACGAGATTATTGGTTGTTTGAATTGAACTGCTTATATTGAAAGTTTGTTCTGAATATGTAATGTTTGTTTGAGCCCTCTTAAACTTATGTTTAATTTGATTTATGTTATTTTCCTTACTGTCGAATTTCAAAAGGGTCTCATACAAGAATTTTAGTTCTTACCCTATTTTTAAAAACCTTTTTCAAGTATTGAAGCACAATGATAAAGGGATCAGATTGTCGGAGGGACCGAGGGTTATGATATGGTGGCTCGAATTCTGACAGAATTGGGAGTTTATTGTTTTGAGAAAACTTATTGAATTCTAAATGGAGACTTTTTAATTAAATTCAATTCAATTTAAATTCATGATTTGATTTATTTTATGTGTGGGATGTACGTGGGGTTGTATATATTAAATCTGTAATGTGCCTCGGGTCCTTGAGATATCTTTTTGGAATGTTTTAAAATTATTTATTCGTTAAAAAAATCCGCAAAATTTTCAAGGGTCAGTTTAGGGTCGTTGCACTTAAGATATTCTCAACATCACATATCAAATTTCAGAGTGCGGACTAAAACTGAGGGGAACTTTTCTCTAGAGCTTTCAAACCCTTTTTAGTCATCCATTAACATTTCCAACACTAGTATTCCAATTTGATTAGACAAACAATCCCGACATTTTTTGGCTATGGCTCTCCAAGTTCCATGCTCCCACCAATAGAAACTTCTCTTAATTCCTAGTATGAATTTTCCCCATCCTGATTCCAACTTTCCATGAGTTTGGAAAGAGCAAAAATCATTTTATATAATATCAAGACTTTTATAAATTTGGGAAAGCAAGCATGCAAGCCCCTAGGCCACCTCTTCAGTAGCAACTATGGATGATTTTCACGATCTTCACAACCCAACTGCTTTCATGGGTATATACTTCACCCAATCACGTAGGAGGACGTGAAACACTTAGCTTTTCACAAACCGGACTGGTATCCTGCACCTTGTGTTCATGAAAGAAACATTCCACCGTGCCCCAGAGACACAGTTGAAGCATGCCCACCTATGTGCTTCTTTTACAATATGCTTGATCAATCTCATAGGTCATCTGAAAAGCACGATCAACATGGCTTAAACCTATATGTCCGGCATTTGTAGGGCATTTTAGACTTTAGAAAACATAGTGGTAGGAAAAGAACTGATTTAGATACACCCACTGATTTAGATAAGCGGGATAAGCAGGGGAAATTGCGGCGCCATTAGCCAATATCGCGATATCTCCAAACTAAATAAAGTAGAACAGATTAACGATGGTAACTGAAATAAATATAGAGAGCATGAAGCGTTAGGAGAATACCATGGATTGCGTCGAGTTGTATCGATGAGATCTCTGTCCAACAAAAACAGAACCCCCACAAAAACCAAGTGCATGATAACCAATGCCGCCTTCAGCCCCCATGATGCTCTCCGATCTGAAACCCGAAACCCACCAAGAATTTGATTCAGATGAACCATGGAGCGAGAGATAAAGAAAGAGATACCTGAATCGGCGAGGCAGGGGATCAATCGATAAATCCTCTGTGCTACACGTTCACGGGCCTCTCGAAAAGCGCCGCAAACACCATGAGTTGTCATCAGAAGCACCACTGAACCGCACCATCCATCCAGAAAGAAGGAAGAGAGAGAGAGAGAGAGAGCAAAAGACGCCCACGTCCTCCGCAGTAAATGAGATCAGAGTCACTCACCGTCGCTCTTACACACCTAACAAACCGCACCAACTTTGACCGTTCGGTTCGAACGGTTCGCTCAGTTGTTCTCGGTTGTCCTGGATATACCACCTACCCAGAAATGGGGTGGGATAAGTTGGGATATTCCTTTGCTCTTGGTAGTGAATGTGGAATATCTGTCCCACTTTTTCCAGATAACTGGGTACAACCAAACACCGTTTGGCCGCTGGACTCTACAGATGGACATTAATAGGTGTGGACACCAAGACAGGTACTCCAATGGGCTTCTCAGTGCTAGCCCTGGGATGGGTCAAGGCTTGGGCCCATCCCTGAAAGGAATGAACCCAGATCTGGCTCAACGTAGAACAAGTTTGAACACAGGTAAGGTCCAGTCAGTTAAAAAATTTTAATACAACAAAAATACTTGGGCTTATGCCCTAAATCTACAGAAACCAAGTCTGGCCTGCGTAGTGCCTAGTGCTTCCCCAAGCTAATCCAATTCTTGAGAGATCAGGCTTAGCCTAGACCCAAGGCCAATATGTATTGATCTTCAGGGGTTTGTTTGATGACTTGTCTAGTATTGGACGGAATGCACGAACAAAATGGATAGTGCATACGCTATGTCTATTTTGTAAACTGTATAATAGATTGTGCTCCTTGTATCCAACGTTTGTTTTACCCTTTGTGATGACAATACATGGATAATGGGTAGGGTAACTTAATTTTTGTTGATTGGATCTCAAAACTAAAAAAACTTAGAATTTGAGTCATTCGAGAAAAAATAAGAATCGATATTTTTTATATATATGATTTAATCAATGTTATGTCACAAAGCTTATCGTAAAAATATCAAACCCTAAAAGGAAATTAACTATAAAAAGTCAAATTATCAAATCTTATTAAATCATAAAACCTTAAAATGCAATAAAATAAATCATAAATAAACCTAAAAACCCTAGACTATAAAAAAATCATAAAATTAAATAAAAAAAAGTCTAATTCAAACCCTAAAAAAAGAAAAAAAATCCTAAATCAAATACATGAAAAACCCTAATCAAATTATAAAGTCTTAAAATGCAATAAAATATATCATAAATAAATAAAAAAAACATTAAACTATAAAAAAATATACAATTAAATATAAAATTCCTATTTCAAGACCTAACCAAAGAAAATAAAATATTCTTATTCAAATACAAGAAAAGCCCTAATCAAATTATAAAACCTTAAAATACAATAAAAAATATATTGAATCAACTAAAAAATCTAAACTATAATAAAAAACACCAAATTAAATAAAAATCCCTAATTCAAACACTAACCAAAGAAAAAAATATTTCTAATCAAATACAAAAAAAAATCCTAATCAAATTAACTATAAAAGGCTTTAATTTAAAAAAATGATTTTAATCCCTATTTGTAAAAAATCAAAGAAAAAACTCTAATCAATTCAAAAAAAACTCAAATCAAATTAACTATAAAAAGCTCTAATTTTAATTTTTAATTCAAATTTCAAACCAAAGAAAATCAAATTAACTACAAAAACTTTAATTTAAGATGATTCAAAGCACTAATAAATGAAAATCAAAGGAAAAACACTAATCAATTTCACTACAAAAATCCCTAATTTAAGAAATTTGTTTCAAAGCTTTAATCAAAGAAAATCAATGAAAAATTCTAATCAAATTAACTACAAAAATCCCTAATTTAAGATTTTTTATTCAAAGCACTAATTAATGAAAATAAAAAACCTAATCAATGAAAAAACATCAAATAATAGAAATTAAAAAATACAAAGAAAAATGAAGAAGAAGAAAAAGAACAAAGAAGACAAAAAAAAGGAAGGGGTGAAAATATCTTGTATTTTTTCCATGATTTTTTTAAGCCTGGAAAATTTAATTTTAAACTATATATTTGTATTTAATTGATAAAATCATGAGAAATTATGTAAATAGGAGGTGATGTCAGCTAGGTCTCGGCGTGGCCCAAAGCCTACTGACAAGAGTTATTTGAGCTAATTATAATTTGAGAAATTTTAAATTTTTAACCTTAAAATTTTAGGTTAAATTCAAACGAAGCTCAACATCGAAATTTAGGTATTACCACTGTTAGATCCGCCTCTGACCGTAGATCTCGTAGGACTTTTGTTTTCTCGAAATCGAAATATGGTTAGCTCAAAAAATATATTTTTCAAAAATGATTGGTCTCTATTTTTTATTTTTTTTGTAAGTTGGATCGAATCTATTTGATATAAGTTATTATGGATCTGGACCTAGTCTAGAATCCATATTGACTAGGATCTAGTCTACGTTGGGATCAAATTAGATTTGGATATAGATTTAGATCTTGGATCCAATCTTGATTGGAAATCCATCCAGGGCAATTTTAAAACTAACTTGAATTTAAAGTTTAAAATTTAACCAACTTTTAAATAAGTATAAGGATGAGGTAGAGTTCTATGTGGGATATAACTCTATCCATGACGAATTTCTAGAAGGGGCATCCCCCTTGAATATTCCTTAAGAACATTAATTAAAATAATTAAAATAATTAAAATAAGTTTTAAGAAAAAACTAGATGGATAAGAGTATAGAGTTCTACACCTAGTAGAACTCTACTCTTATAGAGGAGAATATAGAGGGGATATCACCCCCTCTCAAGAAGTGATGCAGAGCATCCAGAGGTTTAGAGCTCAGAAGCAGAGTTGGATCCCAATCCAACTCTCCAGACCCGATCTGGTCTGATAATTGCAAACTTTTTCTTCTTGTTTTCCCTCTTTCCCTTCCTAACCTCTATTCCATTTTTGAAGGGGAATAAAAGATAGAAAAGAAGAGAGAATGAGAAAAGAAAGAAAGAGAGAGGAACGCTTTTTGCAAAGGTCTCACTTGACCTTAATTTTGAAAATATTTAAAAATTACTTGCCTCCATTTTTAAAAAGTTTGCGGGAAAATGGAGAGACGGGATTCGCTCGTAGGTACGAGATTCGACTATTACTGGCGCCTTTACCAAAGGTAATCGAACCAAAGATCGAATTTATGCATTTTTACTTTGCTTAAATATTACCTAAGAATTTATTCTAAGTCTAAAAAATGTACAAAGAATCATGTTTGTGCGAATTCAAAGATATATGCTCTTTTTGATAAAGTAATTTAAAAATTTTGGGATTTTCCAAGTGATTCTGAAATAAATTTGATAATGTAGTGAATAAATTATTCAAAAAGTTGAAATTGATTTGAAAAAGTTAGACTTAAAACTTTGAGCAATGGATCTAGAAGAAGAGACTTAGAATTTCCAAGTCTAGAAATAGTCAAAGTTTTGAAAAAATGGATTTTGATTTTAAAGAAACAAGGAGAAAAGGAGATTTTTGAAATTTGAGATAGATTTTTTGAGAAAAAATGCAGTTTCAAAGTCAAAATGGACTTTGAATTTGAATGAATCGATTTTGAAAAAGAAATTCTTAATTTCAGAACTTGAAGCAAGAATTAAATTTGGATTTAGACTTCGAGAAATACTTTTGAAAATAAAAATTGAATCTGAAATCTGGAATCCTAAATGGAATAGGATCCAAAGTCTGGAATCCAAGATGAGATTGAATCCAAAATCTGGAATCCTAAATGGAATTGGATCCAAAGTCTGGAATCCAAGATGGGATTGAATCCAAAATCTAGAATCCTAAATGGAATTGGATACGAAGCTTGGAATCCAAGGTGGAGTTGAATCTGAAATCTGGAGTCCTAAATGGGACTGGATTCGAAGTCTGAGATCCAAGATGGAATTTGAATCCAAAATCTGGAATCCTAAATTGGATAAAATCTAAAGTCTGGAATCCTAAATGGGATTGGATTTGAAAATCTGAATCAAAGGTGGAATTGGGTTCTAAATCTAGAATCCAAGATGGAATTGAATTTTGAAAATCTTTAAGAGTGGAACTGGGTTTTGGAAATCCATATTTGAAAAAGTAGGCTTTAGACTTAGGGAAAAATTGAATTTTGAGATTCAGAATCAATCTCAAAACCTTGATTTTGAATTGAGAATCAAGACTCAATCTTTAGATGGAACTTTGGAGATTTCGAAAAATAAAGAATAAATTTGATGTTAAACTTGAATTTAAAAATCAGAAGATGAAACTGGGAATTTCAAAGTTAAATTGAACTTTGAAATTTGATCTAACATATTAATTTGAATTTGGAATTGAATCCTGAAAATGGATTTGGAATTTCAAAGTTGAATTGAACTTTGAAATTTAATTTGAATTGGAAATTGAATTTTGAATATAAAAATGAATTTAAAATTTCAAAGTCAAATTGGACTTTGAAATTAAAGTTTTGAATTTTTCAAATAAGATAAAATTTTATAATAGAAGAATTTGAATTTATAAGAATTGAAGATTGATTTAAGAAGTGAAGAAGATATTTGAAGAATTAACTCAAAATCACTTTAGATTTTGAAATAATATGAAAATAATTTTGAAAATATGATGTAATTCTATCCTAAATGATGAATGAATTAAAAGAATTTAAAATTGGGGTTGGAAAAGCATAATTTATTCTTTAAATGAATTGAAATAAGATTGAATATATAATACATTTGTGACTATGGTCATAAAATGTATTATATAATAATCATACTTAAATTCAGATGAAGAATAAAATATATTTTAGTGCCTTCATAGAGTTTGAAATGAAATTAACTCTCAATATATCCTCACTATGGCTATTGATATATATATTTTGAGTTAGTTTTAAATTAAACTCTGATAAAGGAAGAAAATATTTAGCAAAATGTAATGATTTTTTGAAAAGAGATCCAGTGTGGATCCAATTTTATTCCACAAAAGATGAAAATCCTAAGTTTTGTTTACACCTTGACTATGGCCATTGATGCAAATCGTCAACTTAGGATTTAATCACCTTTTATTAGAATGGTGCACATGTCATTCTTGTTCCACCATTTATGAATTTTGAAAAATAAAGGAGAAAATATCATGAAACAAACAATTCTAGAAGATATGTATGCTCATACATTCTAATCTAGGCTGGAAATGTAAGATTCTCATTATCATCTAGCTACTATAATTATTAAATTGAAACTGAAAATAACAAAGTCCTAATCTAAGAGAGGGAATCAACATTTTCATGTATCCCTGCAAAACAAAGTTAGTATAAAGCCAAAATGCAACCTGCTAA
This sequence comes from Nuphar pumila, assembly GCF_984573655.1. Lineage (NCBI taxonomy): Eukaryota > Viridiplantae > Streptophyta > Magnoliopsida > Nymphaeales > Nymphaeaceae > Nuphar > Nuphar pumila. Next base: position 120,967,518 of record NC_143254.1, on the reverse strand, counting down.
AACGAGAGACACAGGGGAAGGTGGAGTGTTACTACAATGAGAAATTGTAGCAGCAGGTGGAGGTAGGGTAGTTTTGCAAAAGAAGATGAAGAAAGTGTGGAAATGTTGTGAAGAAGGGTTGTAGGTGATATTCATGATGTGTTGTTGATGTAGAGGTTTTTATGCATACGAAACTGTGAGAGTGTTAGTACAGTGAAATACATGATAATGCACAGGTGGAGTAGGTGGAGCAGAGGCAGTTGTAACTAAGGTGCCTCAGCTATGAGATGCAAAAGCAAGATGCAGAGCTGAAGGGTGCGCTCTTGCTGTGAAGACAATGGATAGGGTGTACTGGTATTTGATGTATCGGATAATAGATATGCAATAGGTAAAAGGGTTGTGGTAAGTAATGGAAATGGAAAATTGCAAGAGGTGTAGTGAAGGCGAACACAAAAAAATGTTGTGTGGCAGTGAAGGGATGCTTGCAACAATTCCTTAGTTGCTATACCATGAACATACAGAAGATTACAACAACCATGAAGCTACTGTACTATGAGAACACAGGAAGTCATGGTGGCTGACATGCTGTGAAGGCATAGGAAATCGTGGCAGCTAGTACCAGACCTTCTTGGTTGAGAATAGCTCCAGCAGATCCCAACGTTCTCTTTAGCAAATCAAGATGAATAAAGTTTTACAACAACTTCAAGATGGAAATTAGTATTGAGCCAAACGAGCATTTCATAACAAAAGTGAACTCTAGGGAGGGAAGTGTCAAAACCTACTATAGACTAGTGTTATTTGTAAACTACTAATAATATACAACAAATAGCCATTCGCTTTCTACCGCGATACAGTAGATCAACAAATCAGAGGTTGACTTTGCTGCTGGAACCCCTTTTGCTCACGTGATCTCCAGGGGAATGGGTTGAGGTTTACATGCCTGTTGTGGGCGAGCCCTGGAAATCTAAGTTCACCACTTTTAGTAATATCTTGATATGTTCAGAAACATTGGTACCTAACCTCCAAGTTTGAGACTAAGAGTATCATTCTCTTTCAGACATATCTGATATTTTACCCAATGTAAAATACAAAAAAAAAAAATCTCTGACATCAATATGTATCATTCTTCAACCTGTGGTTTTCCTTTTAATGGGGATATGTGACACATGACCTGAGGATTAAAATGTGGATTGCTCACGAGAGTCACCAAAACAATATGTGAATGACACTAAGATACATGGGCAAGATAAATCTTCATCACTATTATAAAAAAAAATGCAATGATAAACGAGGGATTCAGCAGAAGACGAAATTAACAGGAAATCATACCTACAGTTCGAGATGATGACAAAACACAACATGCAGAGCAAAAAAAAAATCAAGGGGAAGAGCTAGGAAGTTGGGATGGATCTACATTATCTCAAATGAATCCATCATGAATAGATTCAATGAAATAAATCATAATGATTCTTGTTGGGCAATACCTTACCCAGATTCTGCAGCAAAGAGTAAACATGAAGGAAATATAAGAGCGAACACACAAAAGGCCACAGAGATCTAGAATGAAACATAATGTTCACATGGAAGTTTCAATGATGCCAAAGATGCAGAAGTAATGAAACGTAATGTTCACAGGGAAGTCTCAATGATGCCAAAGATGCAGGAGTTAATGTGGTGCGATCTTTAGTTAGATAGTGACCGATCAATTACGAGAGGACAACTCTTGTTGCAACGCTTGTGCCCAGACTGGACGAGAGGCAAGATAATCACACCACTGATGCTGGATAAGTAAATCATAACAATGGAAAAGAGAAAGAAGAAGAAAAAAAAAAACAATGCGACAAGCAAGATCAACAAAAAAAAAATATGTAGACAGAATGGGTTGGTGGATATCATTTGTGCAAGCGAAGTGGGGGGGCACTTACCGAAGTGTTGCAGAAAACCAAAGGGAGGAGGCTGATTCTCTTTCAGAGGAAACAAGAGAGAAGACTGATAGCTTCCCTTTGCATGCAGAGACTCCGAAAGAGGGGAGCAGAAGGAGGAGAGGGGCAGATTCTTAGATGGAAGGGCGAAGACCGGATCCCCAATCGACCTCTGCGCCTTCTGTTTTATAACAGGAGGCCATTACGCTTTTTACAAGGGAGGTCCAAAAGGTATTTTAAATTTTTTCAAAAAGTGGTTCCCTTTTAAGGATTTTCTACAAGATGGTTTTAAAATAAAAAAAAAAAACTTTCAAAAAGGGCTTTCTAAAAACCCATTTTTTTGTATTTTCTTTATATATTTATTGTTTTTTGGGTTCTTTTCTTTGTATTTGTTGATTTTTTGTATTTTTGACATAAAAACTTTAAAACTAGGGGAAAATAAGAGATTTAAAACTATTTTTTTGGAATTTTGAGAAATATTTACAAAAGAAGGGTTTTCTCAGAATTCGGGTTTGATCTTTGGAAATTTCTTCAGAAAATGGGTTTTGGTCTAAGATTTTGAAGAAATATTCGAGTTTTGGATCTCGAATCAAAAAATACAGAGTCGGGGATCTAACTAGATATCGGATGGACGATCTGAGCCTTTTAAGAATTTGTTTTTGGTATTTTTATAATTTCAATTTAAAAATTGGATAATATGGCTCAGAATTGGGTTTTGATAATGGATCTGAATCCAAGATTGAGTCAGATAAAACGTATTTCATTTCAGTAAAATCAGAAGAATAAACTGGATTTTAGATTTAAAAGTGACTCAATTACTTAAAAAATGGAGGCCAAGGGCAAAGGGGGAATATTTATAAAATTTTAAAAAATTTGGGGTGTTCACATATGGGAATCGCTACCCAAGGCGATCCATCTACTTGCAAGACATCCCCTGTCTTAGTGGATCCGCAATTTAGTATATGCTCGGCTTGATCATTCGCTTGATTCCATTACACTCTTCATGGAATCACATTTTGGATATTTTGTTGTCAATCCTTATTTGATGTAAATTTTATTTTATTTTTACTTTTTTAGGTGCCGGATTCTACGAATACAAATAGTTCTAGTGCCTCGTAGGATTGTTTTGCGGCACTAGAGGGTGTATGGGGTACTCATGGTAGTTTTTTTTTTTTCGATTTAAAAAACCTAATATCGTGAAGGTTTTTTTGAGAAAAAAATATCATTTGGATCTTTGATCTTATCCAAGATCCAAATCAACCCAAACCCTAATTGGTGCCACTTTGGGTTGGCCATATATAACCCCTTTTTGAATCAGTTTGACTGTAGGAGGACAAAAGGGGTTGTTGGACCTAGCGATCACTCTGCCTCGTCGTCGTCGTCCATGAACCGGCATGCTCTTCAGTGCGCTCTCCGATGTGCTCTCCAACGTCGCCATCCTCCAACGACCGCGCTGCCTCATCACCGTCCTCCGATATCATCCCTTCCATCATCCTCGAACTTCGTCGCCCTCCACGAAGAAGTCAGTTTAAATCGAGCGAGGTCGGTTTAAATTTCGAACAGGGAGAGAGGGAAAATTTTGCACGCTTGATGGGTCGGTTTAAATAAAAAATTAGCGACAGATTTAGCGAGAGAATTTTTTTGTCGCTAATTAGCGATGAAAAAAATTCCCTTGCTAAATTCATCGCTAAAAATAGTTTCTTATATTGAGAATTAGAGACAAAAAATTGGCGTCGCAAATCTGTCGCTCAGTAGCGATGGATTCATGATGAAATTTTCTCTAGCTAATCTGTCACAAATTTGCGATGAAAAAAATCCATCACAAATTTCCGTCGCTAATTAACATTTTTCTTGTAGTGGGAGGAATAATAATACCCATTTTCAAAATGAGACAACGCATTGGGCAAGTGGACTGCAACCATGGAAGAAGACCCCTCCTCTTTTTGTTTGATTGGGGCTGGGGGGCAACCCAATGATGGCCAACTCCTTGAGGGCTTAAGACCCCATGAAGGTCAACCATGGTGGGGGTCTTTTGCTGGAGAAGAAACAAAAAAAAATCAGAAAAAGGGAAGGGAAGAAGGAGTTGCAAGTTTTTTTTTTGGAGAGAAAGGGAACATCGGTGTGAGAGGAATCCCCTTATGGCTGTAAAGAACGACTAGGGGTCGGTTGTGGTTGCTCTAGTTCATGAGTGCTGAAATCTTGAGAGGCTAACAACAGGTTATTACTTAAGGAAATCAGTTGGTGACAACTGCTGCCCAACAACACTCCTTCTTGACCTTCACACGACTATGGTATTTGATTTCCTCATCACTCTTCTTGTTGACAATTACTAATATTGTTGCTTGGTGAATGAAATTTGTCAAATTTTGTTATTATTATCTGAAAGCATGCACGTGGTGTGCGTGAGTTACTGAGTGAGACTCTTGTTCGTGTTTTGTGGTTGAACTTATCGAGTTTTTTCCATTTTATTTTCTGTCAAAACAATTTGATTCTCGGTTTTGGAGTAGTCAGAGAAAACTCCAAAGAATCGACTGTATCTGCTAAGATACTAGTCTAATTTCGGCGTTATTAAACTTTCTGAAAAGGTAAGACACAAACCTACAACATTGTTGTTGAGGTCGTTGCCTGATTCGGTTGGCAAGGTCTCGGAAATTCCCTGTCAAGTAGTCATTCAGACAAAGCTTATCAACTCTTGTCCCATCCAGAACATTGTAAACAATGTTTTGTATTTTGGGGATTTCTCACGATTCCCTTAATGAAAATTTGATCCATTTGATTTTGTAGAAAGCTAAGACAAAGATCTAAATTTTTTATGTTTTCTATTTTAATCGATTCAGCTCGAAAGTAGTCCAAAAAAATCTATCTTTCTGTACTTTTCTTAAGTTTGAATATAATATTCATTGTTAGAGCATTCTATATATGGAGTCATAATTTTTGAATATCTGAATATTTGTGATGTGAAATCGAAATCTAAAAGTTATTATAGGTAGCTGACATCCGTCCACACCATAGTGAAGTTTAAGGTTTCTTCTGAAACCCTCGTCTGAGTGCTTGAATCTAGGGTGATTCACGCTGCCAACTAGAACCCAATTAGCAAGTTAGGCTAGTTAGCAACTAGTTCAATAGAGATTTTAAAATTCAATAGAGGTGCATATGTTTGCTAAAAAATTATGAGCCATAGCTTTATGGAAAGGTTTGAATCAGACATTCAGTTCATCTACTGAGAGTTTTCGCAAACTCCGTTGTCTGAGGAGTCAAAACTCTCTTCGAATAGGCTATCCACTGAACCCGAGGAGCCTGTCACAGATTTGACTATCAGTCCCGGTTTCGAGTCCGTGGAGAAGACATTCTTCATCTGAATCTAGTGATCTCAAATTTGTTGGAAAGGTGTGCAAATCATGCACAACTTTCCTTTGGACCACCTTTATCGAAACAGAGCACACAAGTCCCAAAGATCTTGTTTCTCAGAGTTCTATTCGAACTCATCTTAGTGAAAAACTTTTGCGCGTATTGAGATCTGTTTGGATACTGGATCAGTGCATACCGAATCCACATCATTTTGGTATTAGACCGAGGGTTGCCGGATTTCTTAATCTGACATGATTCCTAGTGTGGGGGGAAGTCAAAATTTTTTTAGGTACCATTCACCATGGTGGGTCGAATGGGCGGTCAGGGTCAAAATGACCTTAATAGGGGTAGAGATGAATGTGACCAGCGGTACAAAGTTCAAGATCTTCAAAGGCAACTCACCAAAGTTAGGCATCAAATTAAAGAATTAACTCATCAACTTGCTGAAAGCGTGAAAACACAAGAACGGCGAGTGAAGTAAAGTCCACATGGTTCCCGAGGAACATGTGAGACCCAAACTTTTGATTCTCACGATGACTTTGAGTCAAATTGCCACAACCCAGAAAAGAAGAGATAACTTCCAACCGAGGAGATCACATTAGGATTTTGGTCTCCGTTTCGAAATACCAGAATTCAAGGGAACTGGAACTTTCGAAGAGTTCTTAGATTGGATTAACGAAGTTCGTAAAATCTTAGAGTTCAAGGAAGTTCTAGAAGATCATCATGTGGGATTGATATCCCTCAAATTGAAGGGTTGAGCTGCGGCCTGGTAGAGACAACTCAAACAAATGCGCGGACATCAAGGTTGTGCATTGATTGAGCGTTGGGAGCACATGGAGCAGAAACTTCGAGCTTAATTTCTGCCATTGAACTATCACTGAGAACTCTATCATAAATACCATAGTCTGAAACAAGGAACTGGATCGATGGATTAGCACATCGAAGATTTTCATGATCTCATTGCACGAAACAACATCCGTGAAAGTGATGAGCAATTAGTCTCAAAGTACATTGGAGGTCTAAATTTCCAATTATAAGATATGTAAACACCCCAAATTTTTCTTGTTTACTTCCAGACACCCCTTGACATAGATGCCAAACCTGTAGGTCAGTGTAGGAGTCTAACCCTAGGTTTGTCCCCTTTTAGGTGTCATTTCACCTCCATTTTATTAGTAAAAATCTCATTTTACCCCTAGGTCACCTTAGATCCTTGTAAATCAGAGTCGACCAGGCTCATTCTTAAGCTCAAAATGTTAGTCATTTCTAGCTCACTTGAGCTCATGAAGAGCAAATCATGTTTATTTATGACCATTCCTGCCAAAATGGGTTCATTTCTTGAGAAATGAGTTCATTTCTAACCTGAGTCTCAGTCAATTATTCTCAGGTCAGTCAAACTCAGTCGACCCTATTCTTTTGAGTCTAACCTGAGCTCACTAGGAGTTTAAGTAGCGCGGTTCCAGTTCAAATCCATTTCTCATAGTCTAGGAATCCGTTTTAGCCCATTTCAGCCAAGATTGAGCTAAGTCCAGTCAGTTGAGCTAGTGTTTGAGCTTCAGTTTTAGTTCATCTCAGTATTACCGATCTTTCTTCTAGCTCAAACATAGTTCTTGTTCGTAACTCACTTCACTCAAGTGATCATTTCTCACTATTTCTCTAAGAAATGATATCATTTCTCGGTCGTTCAGTCTAGGAGTTTAGTTGAGCCAATGTCTTGTCAGTTCACTTGAGTTCTGAAACCCTATAACTCAGTTCATTCTAATTCAAACCACTTAAAATCCCAGTTTTCAGTGTCGCTCTTAGCCCTGGAAGGACAAAAACCATTTCTTGAATCATTTTGTTTATTTTTATCAATTTTATCACTTTTTTAACTGGTACAACTATCAATCGGAGTCCAATATTGGTGTGAGTTTTATGAAAACCCTTTTTAAAACAATATTTTTAATCAAAATCCGGTGAAAGCCAGACACCAAAAATATAAAAACTGGCTCACACAAGTGGTGGAGTCCGGGTCGATCTCAGGGAACGAGAAATACTTCGTATTCAAACACACAATCTAAACTACTCTTTATTGCCAAATTAAAAGAATTAATTAAACAATTAACTAACTACGGGAGTACAACCCTACGCAGAGGGCTTAAACAAAATAAATAAATGGTTTTATTACAGACCCAATTAATAAAATAAAATACAATAAAACCCTAATCTAAAAAGAAAGAAAAAGGCTTCAGTGCTTCGAGTCTTCTTGTCCTTTCTTGAGGTAATGTATGTTTTCTTGAACTTTTGCTCTTCTGAGAGCTCTCTGAGGATCCGAGGGTCCCTTGAGGGGACCTTTTAGGGCACAAAAAGGACTGTACCGCACGTCTCCAAACACTTTCCTGCAAAAAAAAAAAAAAAAAACACACAGCAGACACAAGCAATCTACGAGAAAACTACTAGTAAATATGATGGAAAATAAAAAAACATAAAATAAATAACATGAAAGAGCTATGAACAACTACACTGCATAACTAATGAACAAACCAAATAATGCCCTTAACCACTAACACAATGACCAAATGACTTCAATATAGCTAACCGATAAAAAAAAATGTGAATTCTAAATTTATTTGATGACCTAAAAGAAGGGGAAAACTCTACTCTAACTAAAATGCTATGTCCCGATCTAGACCACACTATAAGATAAAGCAACCACTCTAATTTATTGGCTTCAAGAACACTGCTAATCTATATTAACATCCTTACCAAGTAACAAAGGAGCATAATTTAACTAGATAACGTTACCTACAAAACATTACCATATAACATGTATTGCACATGGAATTTATCACACAACCTAACAAATGAAATCAGTGACACTAATAAATTAATATAATGAATGCAATGATAACTAATGCAACAATAAACAAATCATAGCTAACACAACTAACGTCAATGCAAAGAAATAACCAATGCAGCTAATGTATGAAAGATGATTAATACTAAGAAACAAAAGACGCTAACACATGATGCAAAACGACTAACAAATACATTGACAGACGTTGTATACAAAACTTAATAAAATGTGCTGAACAAAACATGCTACCTTTCTAAAATATTTTTTCAATAACAGCGTTGCTGAAACAATAAACTAATAAAGATGCTGAACCAACTCAATAAAATAAAGAAGACCCTAAATCTAAATATTATACTATGCTGAAACTAAATATTAGAAAATGATGATCAACATATCAACTGAATACGCTATATGCAGAAATAAACACCCGAAAACAAATGTAACTGAACACTAGTAAACGCTAAAAAAAAACTGGAACAAGTTGTGATCAAAAGAACAAATTAACTTTAGAAATAACACTAATGCTATTGCCTAGATTCAAAGAACCGGAATCAAGCTATCTAACTATGACCCAAATGTTAACCCTAAAACAAAAATTGCAGAACTTAGGATATATATATTTATCTTTTCAGCAAAAACAAAAGAGTAACACGTAAAGAGAAAAGGGAATAAGATGAAGGACACTCACAAGTGCTTTCGACGGACTGGTTGAGAAAAGATATGGCTTTTCCTTTTGTGTGACACCTCTCAACGAAAGAGAAGACACCGGTGAAGAGAGAGGCAAGAAGAAGAAGAAGAAGAAGAAGAAGATGGAAAACCGGTGGAAAGAAGAGAGAGAGAGAGAGAGAGAGAGAGAGAGAGAGAGAGAGAGAGAGAGAGAGAGAGAGAGAGAGAGAGAGGCGTCAACTCCCAAAAGAAAAAAAAACGCCACTCTTTGCTGAGTTATGCTATTTATAATACAATATTAGGTTAAAATAAAATTTTCAAAACAAGTCCCAAGAGTTTAGCAATTTTCAAAAGAGGCTTTGCTTGAAAAAAATAATTTTCCTAAAAATGTCTATTCCTAAATTGATTAACTTAGCTATTTAGAACCTAATATAATTAAAGTATAACTAAAAGAAACTTCCTAAACTACTAAAACACTAAAAACGCAGGGAAAGCTTTGAAGAATACGATTTTCTGATAAAATTCAATTCAATGCGGTTTCTCAAGACTAACGATAAAAATGGGTTTTTATAGTAATTTTAACACGGATCATGCATAAATAATTATTATTAAAATGCAAATATTATGCATGATCAAATATCTAAAATCCTTTATCCAAGGTTTGCATTCCACATGACATTCCATGTCATATCTCATCATTTCTTATCATTTCTCAACATTTTCATATTATTTCATTGTATTTCTTCTCATTTTCAAGATCCAGCACTCTGATTTTTCTAAATATCTAATCCAGATTCGATTTTAAAACCTTTCTTTCGAACACAATTTTAAAAACCTAGGTTGTAGATCGATATTTTGTCATTTATCACCCCCCAGGATCTTATATTTCCTTACTTCAAAATATTTTCCTTACAAAATGATCTGGATTCATTTTAAAATCAATTTTTAAATGATCTCAGTTCTTATATGAAACGCATCTAGGTGATGTCACTTCTGGATTCCTTTATTCTTCAGAATTGTCAAATTTTTAAAGTCCTAGTCGGATCAGGACTTTATCTTTTTACTTTTAAACCTTTTTTAAAATTCTATTTTTGATTTTAAATCAGAGGTAGTCTTATCCCTTGTTCATTTCTATCATTTTGGCCAAAATCTCAGAGTTTCAGTAAGATTAGGACACTTTTCTAGAGTTTCATTCGGATTAGAACTCTACTTTTCACTTTTACTTTTATCTCTTTTTGATTAAACCTTTCAAAACCTTTCATTTTGACCAAAATTTTAGAGCTTTAGTTGGACTAGGACTTTGCCCCAGAGACCTAATTGAATCAAAACTCTATCCTGATTTCTATTTCTTATTTCATTTTCACTTGTTTTCAAGAGTCCTTTTTAAAATCCCATCATTTGCTTCTCAGAAAACAAAAAATTCTCAGAGTTCTAGACAAATTAGGACTTTTCCCCAAAGTCCTAGTCAGATCATGACTCTAAACCTGACTCCAATTTCTATCTTATTTTTACCTGTTTTCTAAAAATCTCTTATTTATTTTCTAGAAAATCCTAAATTTTAAGAGTTTTAGTCGAATTAGGACTCTGTAGCCGAGTTCCAGTTAGATCATGACTCTAATTCTGATTTCAGTTTTCATCTTGTTTTCACCTATTTTTGCGAAAAAGTTCTCAAAATCTTCTTGTCTTTTTTTCAGAAAAATCAAAATTTCTATAGTTCTAGTCGAATTAGGACTCTGTCTCAGATTCCTGATCGGATCAGGACTCTAGTCTGATTTTCGTTTTAACTCCCATTTTCACTTGTTTTTAAAGCCTCTTCGCCTGTTTTTCAAAAAAAAAACAATTTTGTAGAGTTTTAGTCAACTTAGGACTCTATTTCAAGAGTTTCAGTTGAATTAGGACTTTGACCCTAACTTCGTTTTTGAGCTTATTTTATAAAATTCTGAAAAAAAAAATTAAAATTCCTTTATTTATCTTTCAAAAATGCGAAAATTTTAGAGTTCTAGTCGAATCAGGACTCTGTCCATAGAGTTCCAGTTGGATCAAAACTCTGTTTTGATTTCACTGTTTGTTGCTATTTTCACTGTTTTCAAAAAAAAAATTATTTGTTTTTTATAAATGCCAAAAATCTAGAGTTTCAGTCCGACCAAGACTCTGTTTAAGAGTTATAATCTGGTTAGGACTCCATTCTGATTTCTGTTTCTACTTTTATTTTCATTCTCTTCACTTGTTTTTCAAAAATTAGTCAATTCCATAGAGTTTCAGTTGATTCAGGACTCTATTTCAGAGTTTCGGTTGAGTTAGTACTTTAACACTGACTGCATTTTCCAACTTATTTCCACCAGTTCTGAGAAAATCTTTCAAAAACTGCTTTATTTGGCTTTCAAAAACCTAAATTTTCTTCTTCACTTCAGCCACAAAAAAAAAACTTTAATCAAAGTGCAAGGGAAGTGAGGGTTTTCTTCTTGGAAAACTCGCCCCCCATGGAAGCTATTTATAATGCCAAACGGGGGCACTTTGGGCATTGCATATTTAAGCTATTTTTAAGGCCTAAGCCTGAGGTGGCAAGAGGCTCACCTGGGGGTGGGGGCAACCCCATGTGGGAATTTAAGATTTTTCAAATGGGCAGCAATGCGCTTTTTCAAATGTTTTTGACACATGGCACCCCCTTGCAAGTGCGTGCCCATGTGTGTCTTTTCTAATTTTTATTAATTGATAATTTGGGCATTTGGTTAAAATTTTGACACATGGCATCACCTTGCAAGTGATTCTCATGTGTGTTTTTAAAAGTAAAAGAGGGTTTTAAAAGTAGGCTTTTAAAACGATTTTGAAAAATGCCAAGTGATGCCACCTTATTTGAAAATAATATTTTTTTTTTATTTTGACAGAATTAAAGATATAATTTAAATAAAAGAAGAAAGATAAAAGAGGTTTTTGAAAACAACGAATTTCAATTGGATCCAGGATTCAATTTGATTTTTGAAATCCAAATTGAGTTAAAACCGGATCCAGATTGAATTTTGAGAAATTTTTGCAAAAATATTGAATTTGGTTTTGAAATTCAAGAATCATATTTGGAATTGGGATGAAAATTGAATTTTGATTTTGATTTTGAACTTGAAATTCCCAATTTGATTTTGAATAAAAATCGGATTTTGAAATCGGATTTGGATCCATTTTGATATTTCAAAATCCAAATTGAATTATGAACTGGATCTAGGGCATTTTTTAAAATTTTTTTATAAAAATATGGATTTGAATTTGAAATTCAAGAACTAATTTTGAAATTAGGATAAAAATTGAGTTTTGAAAAGGATCTGGATCTATAGTTTTGAATAAAACTGGATCTGGATCTCGATTGGAGGAAATTGTTCCGAAATGGCAATCGAACCCTAAATATGGATTTATGAAAATTGAAATAAAAACCCCAAAATTCATGATGAGATTTGGGATTTGGGTTTGAATCTTGGATCCAGTTTAGAGAATGAAATTGATTCTTAGATCTACATCAAAATCCAAGAAGTAGAATCGGATCTCAAATGTTAGATGAGTCTAAGTTCAGAAATTGATTCAATTAACCTTCTTGACGGATGAGAAGGTCGATCCAGACAAAAATAGATCCGAAATGGTTAATTGGTTCCTGGATATCTGATGGGATATTCTAGGTTCAAAGAATAAATTGGACTCTCGATGTGGATTTTTGAATGAATCAAATAAAAAATCCAGGTCTTGGATGAAAATTAGACACCAGATCCAACATTGGATCTAATATCCGAATTGAAATGGATTGGATCTCGGATATTGATAAAATATTAGATAGATTGGGACTTGTCCCAGTTTAAAATTTTGTTAGAAACCATGTTCCAATACAAATTTTATTTTTTTGTTTTTGCCGTGCAGAGGTAGAAACATGGTACTAGACATGTTTGAACTAATTTGATTTGGACAGGACTGGATTGAACTGAATTAGGAGTTATATATACTAAGGTGAACTAAATTACAAGTTTAGACACTGTAAACACCCCAAAATTTCACCCTCATTCACAAACACCTGCTTTCTCCCACTCGGACGCATTCTCTAAACCCTTCAGGGAACCAGTTGGTTGATATCTGAGCCACGACCATTCAGAGTTCGAGTTTTGCTCCAAATTCAAATATTCCAAAAGGCAGTCTCCATTAGGGCTCAATTTCAATCTTCAATCCTCATTTCTGCCAAGGGTCTGGGACTTCAAGTACCTTCCCCAAGGTTTGACTTTTGTATTTCAATTCATAACATCTTGCATCATTGTATGTTATGATATTTCATTGCATTGCATGTCATTGCATCTCATTGTCGAGATCCAACATTCATGTTTTCAAAATATTGAATCCAGATCGAGGTTTTAAAACTTTCTTTTCGAAATCAATTTCAAAACCTGGGTTTTTAATCAACATTTTGCCAATTGCCAACCCCCAGGATCTTATATTTCATAATGTTTTTTTTAGAAAACAATTTGGATTCATTTTAAACTCAATTATTATTGATTTCAATTCTCATATGAGATCCATCTAGGTGGTGTCACTTTTGGATTCCATCATTTAGCAAAGTTCTTAAAAATTTCAGAGTCCTAGTTGAATCAGGACTCTGACTTTTTATCTTTTTAAACCTTTTTAAAACTTCATTTTGATTTTAAACTAGATATAGTCATATCCCTTACCCATTCTTTTCATTTTGGCCAAAATCTTAGAGTCTCAGTTGAATTAGGACTATTTCCCAGAGTCCTAATTAGATCAGAGTTCTATCTTGATTTCATCCTTTATACATGTTCTACACTTGTTTTCAAAAACTTTCTCATTCGACCTTCAAAAGACCTAAAATTTCAGTCCCAGTTGAATTAGGACTCTTTTTCAGAGTCTCGGTCGGATCAGGACTCTACATTTTACTACCATTTCTATTTGTTTTGAGAAAAACTTTTTCAAACTCTTTCATTTTGGGTCAAAAAATCAGAGTTTCAGTCAGTTTAAGACTCTTCTTTAAAGTTTCGGCCGGATTAGGACTCTATCTTTCGTTGCCATTTTTACTTGATTTCAACAAAATCTTTTGAAAGAAGTCAGAAACTGAGAGCTTTAGTTGAACCAGGACTTTATTCAAAGAGTCCTAGTTGGATCAGGACTCTGACCCTGACTTCAATTTTGAGAGAATCTTTCAAAAATCTCTTTATTTATCTTTTTAGAAACCAAATTTCAAAATTGTCATAATTTTATCACAAAGTTTCCAAATTTTGGGACTCTGTCCCAGAATCCTGATCGAATCAAAACTCTATCCTGAGTGCATTTTCTTACTTTATTTTCACTTGTTTTAAAAAGTTCTTTTTTAAAATCTCATCATTTGCTTTCTCGAAAATAAAAAATTCTCAGAGTTCGAGTCGAATTAAGACTCTTCTTCAGAGTCTAGTCAGATCAGAATTTTGAACCTGACTTCCATTTCCATCCTATTTTCACCTATTTTTTTTAAATCCGCTCATTTGTTTTCTCAGAAAACCTAAAACTTTAAGAGTTTTAGTCGAATTAGGACTTTGTCTTCGAGCCTCGGTTAAATCAGAACTTTGTTTTGATTTCACTCCTTGTTACTATTTTCACTGGTTTTCGAAAATTCTTTCATCTGTTTTTTAAACAATCTAAAAAATCTAGAGTTTCAGTCCTTTTAGGACTCTGTCCCAGAGACCTTATTCAATCAGCACTCTATCCTGATTATTGTTTGTACCTCCATTTTAAATTTCTCCACTTGTTTTTCAAAAATTAGTCCATTTTACAGAGTCCCAGTTGATTCAGGACTCTATTTCAGAGTTTCGGTTGAGTTAGGACTCTAACCCCGACTGCATTTTTAAACTTATTTTAACCAATTTTGAGAAAATCATTTAAAAACCTCTTCATTTGGCTTTCAAAAACCTAAATTTTAGAGTTTTAGTTGGGTTCAGGACTGTGGTCCAGAGTTTCTATCTGATTAGGACTCTATTTTCAAAACCTTTGAATTTCATCTGTCGATTTTAACTCTATTTTAAAATAATTTTCAGTCTTTATTTCAACTTTTTTCAAAACTCTGATGTGAGGCCCACTTAGTTGGCACCATATCTAAAAGAGTTTTGATCCAGTTAGGACTCTGTGTCATTTCAAAACTTTCAATTTCAATTCTCATTTTAAACCCCTTTTTGAAAACCTGTATTTTCAAATTTTAGAATCGGTTTTGAAAAATCAAGTGGGGCCTACTCTGGGTGGCGCCACATTTGAAGAAGTTAGGGTTAGTTCATGTTCTAGTTAGATTAGGATTCACAAGAGTCAAAATAGGCTTTAAATTTCCATTTTCACTTTGGTTTTAATTTTGATTTTTAAAGGTTTTAAATTCAAGTTTTAAAAAAAAACAAATATGGGCTCACACTAGGTGGCGCCACATTTGGACTTTTTAGGGTTTAAATAGGAGTTAATTAGGGATTAGTTAGAGTCCATTTAGGTTAGGAGACTTCCAAAAAATTGTCCCCCATTATGCCTATCCAAACCAATTAGGCAAGTTTGTTTTTCTTTGCAATATTAGATTTTGAAAATAGCCAGGGGGGTCGACCCCTTTTCTCTTCCTTTCTCTTTCTTGGAGCTTCTCTCTCCTCTAGCAACCTTCTTATTTCTCAGCTACTTCCCCATTGCTGCAAATGCCGCCTTCCACTTTTTATTTTTTTATTTAATTTTTTATTCCATGCTCTAGCTAATGCCGCCTCTTTGGTGTCAGATTCGATCATGCCACTCATTCAAGAACTATGAGGGCGGATCAAAAAGATGATCCAATACTGTGAGAGGGTGATTTCATGTTTTTAATCCATTAGAGTAGCTTGGAATAATATTTTTTATGCTTTGCCAAAATAAAAGATGAGATTCACCCGTTTAATGGGTCGAATCCATTTTTTTTAAGTCTAAATCAAATCCAATCGTGTATTCCCAAGATATTTTTTATTTTCTTATCATATTAGTATTTATTCAATATGTTCAAGCCTCAAATCCAAATTTGTTGTGTTATTTATATTTTTTTTTTGTTTTTTCATGTTTAAATAAGGGTTTTTAGTGTTTTATTAAATATCCATGTGTTTGGATCTCAGACCCATAAAAATTGTATTATTTCAGAAGTAAATCTTTGTTAAAAAAATCTAATTTTTTTAGTGTTGGTTAACGGATTTGTCAGTGATTACTTATAAAAAAATTAGATTATTTTGGGTTCTCGAACTCTGTCAAAAAAATACAAAACCGAACCTTACTTTTCAAACCGTGAAATCGCTATTGAGATTCAAGAGCAACTTGCAGAGGCAATAATTTTGTCATCTGACATTCAATTTATGGTCCATAAATTGCAGTAGTTTCATATTGCTATCTAGTATTCACTGTATTTTTCTCATATTTTTTTGCATGTGTCTGCTATTTTTTCTCTGTCAGAAGATATAATTTGTTTCTCAGAGCTTATTATACTTTATTTAAACCTCAAATCGACTTATGTCGATTGTATCTCCTCAACCTGAGATTTGATCGACAATATGTAAAAGGAAAATTCTTTATTTGTGTGTCTTCTATTTACTTCTGAAAATTCTTAATTTTTTAATATCATTTGCTATCTTTTTTTGTACCCGAAACCGGAAGGACTTGTTTTGATATGTTTTATATTCATTATAATTGATCGTATATTGTAAGAATAATATCTTCCTAACCGAAGATGGTTTTTCTGATCTGTAAAAAGAGAATTCTTTATTTTTCTATCTAGTATCTTTCTATAAAAGTTTATGAATTTTTGTAGTGATTTGGTCTTTGATTCGGGTTTAACACTGTGACAGGTATGTGGCCGCAAGCAAAATCACATGTTTTAGGGTTTTATTTGATTTTCATATTAAAATAATGTCAAAAACATATCTTTCTTATTTTATTTTAATTTTAGGGTTATTAGAGCTATCCATGTCAATTTTGGTTATTTTTTGTATTCATTTGATATATTATTTGTTTAAATCATGAAAATAGGGTGCCCTGGGAGTCCCGATTTGAGCAAAAAACTGTCAAAATCATAATTTTTATGATATTTTTAATTTATTTTCATAAAAGTTTGTGTTTTTAGGGTTTGTTTATGTTTATAATCATACTAGGATACTTCATATCCAATTTGGTTTTGATTTGAGTCTTTTTTAGCCCTAAATCCAAAATTTTACCAAAATATTTTTTAAAAACCCTGATTTCAAGGCCATAGTCTTAATTTAGGGGTATTTTTGTTATTTTCTCCAAATTCCAAATTTCAAAGTTATTTATTTTTATTATTTTTTTAATTTTATATAATCTTTTATTATGTTTATTTGAGAGAAATATGGAAAAAGGCTTATATCTGGATAAATCTAGTAATTTCCAAATATTACAAAATAAATCCAGAAAAGCCAACATATTTTCACTAACAACTTTTCTAGTTTTGTAGAGATATTCAAAGATGTATTTTTTTTTTATTTTCTTTAATTTTCTTTTATTTAAATTCAATTAGTGATATAAATTAAATGTAAATTTGGAATAAGAGTTTAAATTCCTGCTTAGATTAGGGTTTGCATGTGCATATAGTTAAAAAATGTTTTTAATAAATGTTAATTATGTGATGTATGATGATTCATGCATATTTAAATTCACCACGGTCTACACGAATGGCACGCACACTAGCTTCTAGGGAGTTGATAAACTCGATTGAGTTTTTATTTATGGCCACAGTGAGAATACAAATAAAATCCAGATTTATCAACTTTTTTTAAGCAACAATTAACCTACACTCTTAAGCTATCTTCAAAAACCATTGTATATTTCAATCTTTTATAAATATTTTCATCCTTTTAGAATCAAATGTGTTATATTCAATCCATATATGTGGCCATAGTCAGGGGTATGAGGTGAATTTACTTCATTAAAGTTCTATAAGGCACAAAACTCTCTTTTCCAAACAATTTTATCAAAATCTTCAGAAATCATTTCTCAAAATCATATTCATACATTATTTAGGTTTAGATTGCATCATCAAAATAAAAGTTCCACAGGGCTACACACCCCTTCTTTTGACTTATTTTCTAATTCCATTTCATAGAAACTGATTTTCCTCAAAATTGCTAGATTATCCTCAAAATTTGATTTTCTCAAAACCCTTGGTTTTTTCAGGGATATTTCAAGTACTTTTTTAATTTTAATCCATGATTTTCTAAGTTATATTCTCTATTACAAAGTTCGAATTCAGAGAAATAATTTTTTTTTCCAAAGTTATTTGAAGTAACTCAGAAATAGATTTTCCTAAAACACTTGGATTTTTCAGAAATCAACATTTATTTCCTTTAGAGATATTCTTTCAATAAAGCTAACGATTTTCAAAGTGTCATTTTTTTCAAGAATTTTTTCAAGTATTTCAAATCTCTGAAGCATACATCATGTTTTCAATCTGCATTTTCTGAAATTTACAACACATGCCTGATTCTTTGTGTATTTAGGAAATAGAACATCGATTTAAATAAGTTGAGCAAAACAAAACACATGATTGATCATTGGTTCAATTACCCCTGATAAAGGTGTCAGGAATGGTTGAACCTTGTACCGACATGCGAGTCCCATTCTTTGGAATTATCCTGCATTTTAAAATGGTGGCGAGTTACTTTTGATTTTTTTTTCAAAGGTCAGTTTGACTTGCAAAAGTAAAAATTTAAAATGATAACAGTCACTAGCTCAACTAACTATGGTTATCTCAATTTGAACTGAATTGAGCTCAAATAAGCTTAAATGAGCTAAAACGAAGGTTTGAGTGTGTGAAAAGTGACTTTGAACTGGAACTGAACCATTCAAACTCTTGATGAACTTAGATTTGACTTACGAGGATAGGATCTACTGGATTTGGCTGACTCAAGGATAGTTTGGCAGAAATTCGAGCTAAAAATGAGTTTATTTGCCTGAAATGAACTGACTTTAGCTCAAATGAACTGACACAGCTTATTCGTGAGCTCAATGGAGCTAGAAATGACTCACATTCTAACTCTTCTAAACTCAGAATATGTTTGGCTATGATGGATAGACGAAGGGCTAAGTGTGACTCAAGGGCAAGATTTTAATTTTATTGTCAAAACGGGGTAAACTGACCTCCAGACTCGGAAAAACCCAGGGGTGAAACTCAACACTGCCCTGCAGGAAGTTGACATATATGAAATGAGAGTGTCGAGAATGGACCTAAAAAATTTGGGGTGTTTACAGTAACTTGATAAATACAAAATGACTTATAACCACATCGATTTAAGTTTTATACTATAACAATATTTTAGTAACAAAGGAAAATCCTTATGGCAGACATAAACGTTATTATATAAATCATGATATTTGTTACAACATCTATATCTCACAACTAGCTTGGATCAATACATGATACCTGGATCTGAAGGCACAAGTTGGCATGTTACTTAATGACTTTATAGCAAATCTCGAGGCATAATTGGATCAATTTTCCAAGATCTATATCTCACCACTAGCTTGGATCAATACAAGCTACCTGGATCTGAAAGCAGAAGTTGGCATGTTACTCAATGACTTTATAGCCGATCTTTAGGCACAATTGGATCAATTTCCCCATATCTATATCTTGAAAGTGCAGTAGGATCGAGGCAACGAGCATTAGAGGGGGGTGAAGAGTGCTTTTAAAAATTGTCTGTCAAATTTTGATGGATTTTGCAATTCACAAAGCAAACACACAAAGAACACAATAATTTATCCTGGTTCGGTCTTTCCCGACCTACATCCAGTCCCCAAGCAAAACCCGCTTGAGATTTCCACTATCAACCTTGTGTAACTACAAGAAATTAGAGAGACCAAATTCGGTCCCACTTTCAGTAACATACATATTGAAAGCAAACAACTCCTTTAAACCAAGGAGTCCTTCCTTTTACAGAAAATTGAAACAAGTAACAACTTACAATACAACTTATGAGCCCTTCTTTTGAATGCAAAAGACATGCAATTGGCTTTTGAGGTTGTTGAAATACTCTACTCACGAATTCACTATCTCTCAAAGGAATTTGAGTGCAAAACTGAAGTGAAAAATATCACGTGAGTAAGAAAATGAATATAAGTGAAAAGCAAAGAGTAATTGATTCAAATTGATTGAATTGCAGTGCTTTTGAGTGTAAAATGCACTCATATTTATAGTTAAAAGTTTCCATACGTCGAGGGTATGAAAGGGTGTCAAAACAGTCCATTTTGAATGATCAAAACATTTGAAAAATGAAAAGAGACGCCTTTTTGAAGTTTCAGGAAAAACGGCAAAATTAGTTGACTTGAATAGTAGTTAGTCAATTAATAATTAACAATTAGTAGACTAACAGTTATCGTCGGTCGACTGATATGTTAATCGAGATGTTTAAAAAACAAAAGTTTTTGAAACTTAGTCGACTAGAGAAAAGTTAGTCGACTGATAATATCATCAGCAGACTGAAAAAACCTTTCAGTCGACTGCTGCTAAAATTTTCAGAAAAAAACACAAGTTCTGTCTGGTCGACTGATAAAAGCATTAGTCGACTGCTGCTAAAATTTCCAGAAAACAGACATTCTGTCCGGTCGTCTAATAAAACCTTCGGTCGACTAATTTGATAAAAAAGGCATTTTAGAAAATATGGCACAAAAGGATTAGTCGACTGGTGAGTCTATTGGTCGACTAATAAACACGAAAATTTAAGAAAAAAGTTTTCTAAAAAGATTTTCATGAAGGTTTCTTTTAGGAAAGTTTTTTTAAAGAATTTTTAGGTGAAATACAACTGAAATATGCACTCTAAGTAAGGCTCTTACAAGAATCTAAGACTTTTAATGAATTTAACATTTCCACACTAGTCTTCAATGATTCTTCATCGAATTCTTCAATTATTGTCATCTTTCTTCATTGCTTTAGCTGAAATGCAGTTGATTCACTTGTTTATCATCAAAACCTTGTACTTGAAGTATCATGTACGGCTTCATTGTCGTAACAATCTCCCCCTTTTTTATGATGACAAACTTAATTAAAGATGAAGCATTTAGATGCATAGATGGAGATTTTACTCCCCCTATCAAAATGTTGCACAACATTAAAAGTTAGTACATTCAAAGCACATATATCACATATTGATTGGTTTGCATTTCCATCATTACTTCATGCATTTTTATAACTTTTTATCTTTTTCAAAAATGCAATTTTAAATGCTGCTTTCTCATGATGTAATTTCCATGTCATAATGCAATATTCAATTTCTATCTTTTTCTCTTAATTTCTCATTTCTCATGCAAGGTCTATCTTTTTCTCCTGCAATTCACATGCATGTGTCTACCAAATTCTATCTTTTTCTCCCCCTTTGTCATAATAAAAAAGAGTAAGGGCAAAAATAGCATAAGCAAAATGTAAATTCAAGTTCAAAATATTATAACCCATAAAGTATCAAAGTTTAGTAAAGACAGAAAACAAAGATCAGAAAAGTGAGTTGGGCAAGTCCTTGATTGCAGTAATATCTTTCTGAATTGAAGAAAGTTGTTGAGTCACATCTTCACGAAAAGTGTGTTGATGCAGCTCCAAAGCTTCCAGTCGCCGCAAAACTTCATCATTGTCTTGACTAGTAGAAAATTTCTTTCGTTTTGTTTGAGATGAAGGTGTCACAAAAGATGGTGAGGATTCTGAAATTGATGGTTCAGTAGGATGAGATGGTTCAGTTTGATCAAAGTTTAAAGGAGGCAGATATTTGATTTTCATTCGTTTAAAAATAGTTTGATCAAAGAACTCCTTTTGCTTAATATATTTTTCATTTGTTAAGGGAACTTTGAAATGTCTGAAAATACGAGTAAGAAAACATCCATAAGGAAGAAATGGTTTTTGTTTCCACAAAATAGTAAAATACACATTGGCCCAATTTACAGAAATATTTCCAAATAAGACATAAAGAGTCGTAGAAAGATCTGTGTAATAATAATCAAAAGAACCAATTTTAGGTAGAACATTGTGGGCAAGGATTCGTCCAGCAATGCGTGCACGAGTTTGAAGATTGATATTTTTGAAAGGAGGACAATGAGGTGCACCGGGAAGAAGAATTTGTTCAAAAATTCTTTCATCATTAAGTTCAATATTATTGAAAATAGCGTCTGAAGGGGGAATTTCTAGGATTTGTCCAAGCATTTTATAATAAAACCCAATTTCAACATCGCAAACAAGAGAGGAAAGAACTCCAGTTTCATGATCAATTTGTAAATTTGTATAAAACAAGTGGATCAGAAAAGGATAATGAAGGGTGTCTGCACAGGCATCAAAAAGATGTGAAATACCTGGAAATAATTCAAAAGCGTTGAGTGTTGTGTACTCTGCAAATTATGATTTGCTTTTACGAGCTTTGTCTTTCTATCACGATTTACACAATGATTGATAAAAGGCTGAAATGATTTATATGTACGAAGGTTACATACTATCGCAATTTGCTTGATACCGATTGAATTACAACCAGTTATAATTCTTTGTTGTAACGTCACATTCTATAATTCTATAATTCTTTTTATAACAGAGCAAGATTTGTTTTTTATAGAGGAAGTGTTCTATCACAATTTGTATAGCCACGAACATCAAGTGGAAACGATTTGTCCTATCACGATTTGCTTTTATGATCTTTGTCTATATGAACGATATGTCCTGTCACAATTTACACAATGAGTGATTCATAAAAGGCAGAAAAGAAAAACAATAAATAAATCGACACAATATTTAGTCTTAGTAAAATACAAATCGAGGTAACTTCAATGATACAAATTGAGGTAACTTCATAAATAGAAATCAATTTGTAACTTGATACCGATTTAAGTTTTATACTAAAACAATATTTTAGTAGCAGTTGTAATTCAATATGAGTAAATCACGATATTACATATTGATGTCGTTCACAAAGACAAACAAAGACATATTGTTGTCACGCTAACTTCATAAATACAAATCAATGTGATTTACAACCACATTCATTTAAAAAAAATATGAGTATTTAGTTACAATACATCATGACCAATGGTTTGTCCATGAAATGATTTGTATTATGAAGATCTTATCTCGATATTCTATTTTCTATAGCGATTTGCAAATGAAACAACATTTTTTAATTTATGCGCAATGTAATTTATCTGTTTATTATATAATCTGTGCATGATTTTTGAAAATGAGCAGGATGTGAAACGACGTTTCCTTTATAAATGAATGACACATCACACAAGTTCAGAAGGGTGTTGCTTCACTTTGCTTCATGAGTAAAGAACAAATGAACTGACATTTTCTTTATAAATGACGTGTTGAGGGGGCGAACATATAACCTATTTCATCGCAAAGGGGGTATCGATGGCGAGGAAGGAGACGATGACAACTACAAGGTCAATGACAGTGAATTAGTGGTATATTTTATAAACCTCATGATGAGTATCTTTAAAATTTGTCTCTTTTATGTTGTATATTCGATTTGTTTTGTGTACTATAGAAAGAAATTGTAATATAATGCGACAAATCATTTATTGAATATTCTGCTAATGTCTGTGGAATATCTACAAAAAAAGTTGCATGAAAACTCAGCAAAGAGCTCCAAGAAAACATCAACCAGCTACGAGAAGAATTTGCAGAAGGAAACACTATCAGTATTTTTGTACGTATGAAACCACTATCACTTATATATTTATGTATGTCGTGAGTATGTATATTAATGCATGATATTTGTTGCAAAGAGACTATGTATGATTTCAACAATTTCATTTAAAGCAACTCAACAACCAATACTGGACACGTCATCAACCCTTATTTCATGGCATATTTGTTCTCGTATATGTTTATTTTCTTTTTTGATTTACTCTTGATGCTTCTTGTTTTAACCTTACTATTATTACTATTTCGTTCAACATAGTTTCGTCTGCCGACTGCCATACGCTACTAGATTTCAAGATGAACTACAATGTTGGGGTAACGATGCTCCTTGGAAAGACTTTTGGTCAAGTGAAAAGGTAAGTGAAAAAACCTGGTGTCCAAGGTTTGTGAGGCATAACCGTTCTAGTGTGATTTCTACAATAGATTTGTAAGTTAATATATCGATTTAAAATATTGTTTTGATTCTTAATATTGATTTGTATGGTGATTCTTAATATCGATTCTTAAGCTATCAATAGGAATTTTCATATCAATTTTTAGAAGATATTTTATCATCGATTTGCATATATTGATTCCTACATTGTAGCAATTGTGTAAGCATTGGGTCTTATACGAGATAGATTTACGAAAGCAACAACTATGGTGCTACAATTCATTGGACTTTCACATTGGTATAGAACGTGACATTATGCATTTGGTAAGTTTCTATCTATAAATATACTACATCTTGTATGATGACCCAAATTTTACTTGCTTCTACATTAACCATAGGTTTCCTCAAAGATGTCTTGGGTGTCAACATTAGCGAGTGACGGTTTCATTGCTCACTTGATGCTCCTTTGTAAAATAATGACATCGATTGTGATGTATTTTTAATAAAGTATATTGAAGCAATATACAATGGACAAGAACCTGATTTTGACGTTGTATGCTCTACACTTAAACATGTTTTATTATCCTATATTATTGGGGACTCAATTTCTATATTGGTGTCACATTATCTTTTTGTTGCAGTATGATATACCTGGATTCCAGACAGAACTATGAGTAATATGATGTACAGAGATTTGTAACAGATTTTGTAGACAGTGTATATAAATTTTATAAGACTGTAAACAAATTTTGTAAGACTAAGTATACAAATTATGTAAATCTCGCTGGGTTGAAATAAAAAATCAACATTTAGCCCGATTTCAAGAGGTATGTTGATAGATACTGATAAATGTTGATATCATTGTGAAAATTGCTATCGAACACTATATGGTATAACAATTTATATAACATGTTGGAAGGGAAAAAATTATTCTTTATTTACAACGTTTTGTACATGTGAAGGCTAGATAAGACAATGATTTTTACTTTTAATACAGTTTATTTACAAAACTTTTTTTGCAACGATTCAAATACAGTATATGTACAATGATTTGTATATGTGAAGGCTAGATAAGACAATGATTTTTACTTATAATACAGTTTATTTACAAAACAACGAACGATACGAGCCCGCCAGGCATAATATGATGTACAGAGATTTGAATTAAAATTTGTATTGTATACAAATTTTGTAATAGACTGTGTATACATATTGTTGAGTACATTCTTGTTTAATCAAATACAAAATATGTACATCTCTCTCGATTCAAATACAAATTCTATACGATGTACTTTTAATTGTACTTATGTAAGTTGTATTTAAAAGGCTAACTTTTACCATAATTTATACTCATGTACAATGCGATTTTCATCGAGTTGTGGCCAACATAGACGTCATTGTGTAAATCACATTAGGACACTACATGGTATAACGATTTATATAACAAATAAATTGCCATAGGGCACCACATATTAGAATGATTTATATAGCATAGACGTCATTCTTATACCATTAGTAAATCGCTATAGAAAACTATAAAGGCGGTTTACTAATGGTATAAAAATTAAATTAGAGTGATTTAATAACGATCTTGCACATGTAGTAAATGTAACTCATGGGCGTGGTTTACAACCACAAACGTGTCAGCGATAGCGATTTAATACTAGTGATTTACCAAATAAGAAAAGCCGGTAAATGCTATATTAGTTAGCATCCCTTGTTCAAATCATCATCACACGTTTAGCATTCTTAAATAAAAATTGCACTGAAAGGGAAAAAGTTTTCTGTATCTACAACGATTTGTACATGTGAAGGCTACATGAGACAACGATTTTCACTAATGGTATAAGCACTGAACAACGACAATTTACCAATGGTGTCAAAATTGTAGCTATGTACGCTAGATGAGACAACGATTTATACTTGTGAAGGATACATAATACAATGATCGATCTTGAAATGATCACTATTTACAATGATTTTTATTGTGCAATTTTTACAGTGTGATTTTAATTACATAAGTCAATCATCACGAAGATTTATTAAGTTACATCAAATTACATAATTCACAAATCACGCAGGTTTATTGTGTTGCATCATGTTAATACAATGTTATGTTCCATCATGTTAATACAATCAAATACAATTATGTAGCTGAAGAATTCACATGTGATTCTAGTGTTTCATTCCTCACTTTTGAATTGAACTGAGCGTGTCAAGAAACATAACAATATAAGACACTATTCTAAGTTTAACAAGAAATGCAAACATCCTCCCAACATTGATTACATACCAAAAGACTTACAAAACGGATGTCATCGTTCAACTCAAACTGGTCGGGAGGATTGAAGGTTCCAACGTTGTAGTATACATTTATAGGATATTGCTGCATGTTGGAAATTACACAAGTTAGATATTGATAAGCTGCATATAATGCAATTTACATGAAAAGCAATATAATGTATTACATGTCTGTTCATGCGAAGGGATCAGTTATTTTTGCTTAGGGGTTGGTTGTTTCTTAGACCTTTTCTTGCCAACCAATTCTAGTGCACCCTTTGTCCTCCGACGACTGCGATCAGAGGCGTGTTTCCTTTTAATACCCTTCGCTAGGTGAATTTTTATATCATAATCTACAACGTTGATTCCTAACTTGTTGAAGATGATGTTTACGCTTCAACACAACATCTCATGCGGGTCAGAAGAAGCATGATTTTCACCTTCGTTGTTCGCTCACATTTTCTTAGACTGGTCTTCATGAACTTCAATGGATTGATGGTGAATTAACTGCACGTTTTCAAGTAAGTCTCTTGACACTTTTTGAGTGCATACATAAGCTTCTTCACTTTTTGATGTCAAATCTACAATATACATAAGTGACCTACATAGTTGTTGGTAGCGGGAGGCTATGTGGTACTTCTCATCAACACCAGATGGACTGACATTATTTGTATCCAGCAATTCAATCTTTGCTTGTCTCATTCATCTTCACATTAAATATGACTCAGGTATTTCTTGTATCTTCGATTGATTAAGTGCTTTTAATGCATGACGACATAAAATACCTTTGAATTCAAACATTTTACACATATATTCAACTGTTCTATTGTCAATATTGTACATAACATGTGCTTGTTGCCTTTTTAGATGCTCTTTGCCCTCCCATACAATATGGTATTTATGCATATTTTTTGTTTGCATACGTTCTTCTATGTTGCAATTCAAGACCTATATAACCTCCTTCTTAATTCATTCAAATATAGTTAGTGTATACAGATCTGCGGGTCGCATCGATATTTTCATGCCCAAAATTATCGCGCGTGTGTTGAAGCATTTCATATCTTGTTCAAGCTCATTTTGTCTAAGATCGTCTATAAATAATTCATATTGTTCAATGAAGTGAAACATTTTTAAACATGAATACAAGACTTTCTTCAGTGTGGCATGCAAGAATTCAACTCTTTGTGTGCTTATAATACCTACACAAAAGTATTGTCTTTCATATGTCAATGCTCACTTCTCTTTGTCTACATATAAATTTTGTAACCACACACAGTCTTCAAGGTTGTACATCTAAATCATTTTCTCTAAATCAGACATAAAGGTGACATCGTCTATGCTCTCAATTACACACCTTGCAAACTTTTTATCAAACCCTAACTTCTGATTAAATATGTGTTATATTGTTTTTTGTTGCATTTTTTAAAGATATGCCACAAACATAGACGATTATGTGCATCTGGACATACATGTGACACTGCAACCGCAATTGCATGATCACCATCTGTAAGTACAACTTAAGTGTGCTTCTCATTCATTGCCTGTGTAAATACTCTGAAAAATCACTCAAAGGTTTTCTTGGTTTGGTCATACAAAAAAGTGCCGCCTAATATGCAACTCTGTAAGTGATGGTTCACTTTGACAAACTGCGCAAATGGCCATTGTTCAGTATTAATCTTCATTGTCATATAAAAAACAAGCACATCATTGAAGCATTTAGAATCTACTCTTGACTTTGAATCTGCCCAAAACATATTCACAATATATCTAGTTTCATCCAGTTGCATTGCATTAAAGAAACCATGATATTTGTTTGATTTCTTTTGTAAGTATTCAACCAAAGAACATATTTCTCCATTCTTCATGTTATGTGTCATCTTTGTTCTCGAGTGATTTCCTAGATCTATAGGTGTGAATGGTAGATTCTCACGACTACCATCTATGTGCGTGCATAAATTGTATGTCTTTCTTGGTGCAATGTCGGTGCTATAAGCTATTTCAGTAATTGCAGCATGCACTTTAGTTACTTTACGATGTGACCTTAACATAGAAGTCATAAATGAAGCTGCTAATTTATGGTTATGATCACTGATTAAAGTACGAACTATATATTTTTCATTCGGAAGTCTTTTTAACACCATTCTTGTTGGACAACCACATCTCGAATCTGGCTTGCTCCTTGTTGGATTTTCACTTGACTTCTTCCAACCTTCCTTAGAACAAACATGTCTTTCTCACCACGACACCCTCTGCATTTTTTGACCAAGAATACCTTCTAACGCTGAAATGAAGCTTTAAGGCATAATCATTGTAAAATTTGTATACAACTTCATTATTATTAAATTGTGTTCCTTCTGCAGGAACATAGTCAAGTGTACTATCATGTATATTCCCAGTGTCTACACCTTTATCAGGTGTACTATCATGATCATCTACCTCTTTATCGAATTGCATTTCTTCTGCTGGAACATTCAAGTCAAGAGTGAATCTAATGCATGCACCCTTCTTATCATGTGCATCATTAGTACACATGTTCACTTATTCTGGTACGTCATTAGTACAAATGTTCACTTCTCCATAACTTTTCAATGATTGAGATACATCATTTTCACTGCAACCTGATGATAAGCCCACCACTGTCATAAGCAAGATATCAAATTGTGTTAGCCAGCGCATACATTTACTACAATTTATTCAAGATGCATATAACAACGGATACTGATTAGTTAAGCAAGTCAAAGAAACAATGGAATGAATCACAGTATAAAAGCAACAATGATTTGTTATTTGCTTATACTATGCATCGAGTTGTTATTTACTATGCCACTAAAAGAAACGATTTATCATATATGCGTTTCGATGATAGCGATTCACATGAATGAATCAATATAAAGTGCTAAATGAGGAGTAATTTGAATACGCAAATCTCCACCACAAGCGAGCAACAATGTAAAATTTGCACACAATTGTTTTAAAATAATACTGCAAATATCTTACAAATTGACATTAGAAAATACATAATATCTTATTAATCGATATACATATCGCATAATATATTACAAATCGATACAAAAAGCACGCAACAATGTAAATTCCGCACACACATGTTTTACACTCATACTGCAAATATCTTACAAATCGACACTAGAAAACACAGTCTTACAAATCGATATACATATCACATAATATATTACAAATCGATATGACAATTCAACTTAATAGCTTACAAATCGATGTTAACAAACAAAACAATATCTCACAAATCAGTAGAATGTTACTACAACCGCGATTTGCATTAGATTGCATATATTGAGTGAATGGACGATACAAGATGGGGTAGAGGCCCTTCCTCGCAACTGTAACCAAGCATTCTTGTCAAGAGGTCCCAGTGTCTTACAAATATCTTTAATTTTCTAATCGTCAAAAAGCCAACATCCACCTATAATAACAAAATAATGCCTTAATGACACTCACAACGACATATGTTCTCCAACAATAGCATGATGACATGGAAAGGTACTCACGATGCCTTAATGACACTTGTTGAAATGTTTGTGCATCATTACTTTTTTTCATATTGCTTAACGAAAACTAAGAAGAAGTGAATACTGTAAAAAGAGATGGCCGACAAATCCTCCTATGACACTCACCAATGATCGAACCAGTCGATCGATTTATAGTTATCTCCACGAAGTAGGAATGGACCCAAAGATGTTTTGTAACACAAGGCAAGAATGAGAAGGCGACAATGTGTTTTAACATAAGCTAAAACCAAGGCGGGAGCCTGGACTTGCGATAATGTGTAAAGCTATTTACGGGAGGACATTTTCATCAAACGCATATCTATCTTACGGGAGGACATTTCCATGAAACACATATCTATCTTTTTTTATATGTTATTTATCTTTTTTATATGTCATTTTATTATAAAATCTTCATGGGTAACATTGGCATATTAATTATTGTGGGTCCCAAGATATTCCTCCATACACACCTGATCACACAAATTTGTCTCCACGGAAGAACACACAACCCTCACTCTATTTTTTATTACAAACTAGTTATCATGTCTATCATCACCAACCCTCTTAATAGTGTGATATTTAGACTGATTCTTGGGACGCCGTTTAGTCCCATACATACATGATTGGCATATACCATAGACCTTGGTAGAAGTTTCGATCTCAAAGCAGAGTTTCACATAATAAGAGTTTCCCAGCATAACGGGTGAAGAATCCACAGGAAATTCAAGAAGTATACAAACAAAATGGCACCTAACCTTCGAAGAAGTATGTGCGCCAACTGCAACCAGCTTCCCTTCAATCGTCTCCGCAACATGAATATAGGTGTCATTGGGCCACGTTGTAGGAGGGAGACCAAAAACACTAACGCACACCCGATAGTCCTAGTTTGGGGTTTAGTCCGATCAAGGTCCAAAAAACAAAAAATAACTAATCTAATTCAGATCCGACCCAACTTAACTCGAACTACTAACGTAAACCTTGTAAAATGAAGCCTAAAATGGGGCATGTATTCTCTCTCTCTCTCTCTCTATATATATATATATATATATATAGGAAACAACATATCGTCAGATGCCAAGGGTGTCAGACGAGCTCGAACATGGCTACCGCACATCAAATTATTTTCAAAAAATACTTTTTAATAGTGGTTCCTGATCGCTACTAAAAAGTGAAAATTGTTCGCCGATGCAAAAAGTGTCTGATTTGAATCAGACACTTATAGCTATTTGTCGGTAAGCCTGTCTCTTTAGAGAGAGAGAGAAGAAAGAGCATCGCTAATCGTGCACATGATCGGGAACTCTTTTCTTTTTTATGCAAAACAGTGATTTAGCTCGATCCTGATTGTTGCGAAAGACCTGCTCTGAAAACCTTCTTTGCGGTGAAAAGCCCAACAACAGAGGGACATTAAACCAACCTAGACCAAGCCCACCGAGCCACCATCACTTCTCAGTCCACATTGGACCACCATCGCTTTCACGTCGGTGTGTTTACTGCCCCCTATTGCACCACATTGCAGGTAGATCATCCCAAAATGATGGAGGAGGGTGCAGTCTTGGACGTCGACTGCACCTTACCAAAACCAATCAAACATTCCAAAACCTGCGGGTCTTGAGAAGAGATCGTGCCAGGCTCAAAAGATACGTTGCAACCATGCTTGACATGTTACAACGTCAATGACAAATCCATATTCCCCGTAGAGGGAAGGGGAGAGGCGGGTCGCTCGACCGCTGGCCCTATTCCTCAATTGTTCCTATGAAGTACACACATGAAAAATGATGAACCAACAAAGGTCTGCACCACAAGTTTGGGCGCACCAGCAATCGGGTGGGAGGGAGAACACCCTAACAGCATGGGGCAAACGATGCCGACGATGACCTGCCGGCTAAAGGCTGACTATCAGTAAGAAGCACGACAACAACTCTAGGAGAAGGAAACCCTAGGAGAGCTTTGGAACAACATGAGCCAACAAATAATGCCATGTAACACTTAAATCAAAATACACAAATGACCAAACAATTTCAAAATGATACTCCTAAAACATGTAATAGATGGGAAGGCATAAGACGAGATTTATGTGGTTCAACTTTACAATCTTACGTCCACGGGAGGAAGGAGGTTACTCTTTCTTTTTCAATAGTGTTAGGGTACAAGGCAATATTAATAGTCTTTGGTTTCACTTTTAAATTAGGATAAACCGAAAGGCTAGCTAGACTGGTATCAACATTATCAAAGTCAACATAACAACCAGATAAAGATAAATACTAATAACTACCTCTGTATGATCCTCCATATGATAATAGCGAATCAACATTCCCCCTCAAGTTTGGATCTGATTTTAGTTAATCCCAACTTTGAACTTATGTCGATGAACCAGTCCTTGCTTAGAGCCTTGGTGAACATGTCAATTGGTTGTTGATTATTTCTCACATGGTTGGTTCTAATTATCTTTGATTGATTTTTCTCTCTGATGAAGTGACAATCCATTTCTATGTGTTTGGTGTGCTCATGGAAGATCAAATTGACACCGATATAAAGAGCAACTTGATTATCATACTTAAGATCCATAGGTTTGCTTGTTGTGAAGCTCATGTCTTCTAAGATTGACTTTATCCAAATTAATTCACATGTTGCAACTGCCATGAATTTTTATTCAGCCTCAACGCTTGATGTAGCAACTACCCCTTGTTTTTTGCTCTTCCATGTGACCAGGTTATCTCCAATGAAGCAGCAATATCCGAAGGTTGATTTCCTATTATTTGGGTCGTCTACCCAATTTGCATCAGCAAATCCGGTGATGGAGAGATTTTTGCCTTTTTTTAATGGAATGCCTTTTCCTGGAGTTCCCTTAAGATACCTTAATATTCTATATGTTGCCTCTAGGTGTTGCTTCCTTGGTGTGTGCATGAACTGGCTTAATAAATTGACTTTATAAGCAATATAAGGTCATGTGACAGTCAGGTAGATTAAGCGGCCTATCAGCCTTTGAAAGTTGCTTGTGTCCTTGATTATTTCTCCTTCATCTTTCATCAGTTTTAGATTAACTTTCATGGAAGTGTCTACTGGTTTAGCTCCAAGGGTACCTGTTTCCTTCAACAAATCCAAAGTGTATTTTCTTTAACAAATAAAAATTCCTTTCTTCGAGTGTGCCACCTCTATGCCAAGAAAATATTTGAGTTGCCCTAGGTGTTTGATTTCAAACTTTTTTGTTAAAGGCGGCATTAGTTTTGTTAATCAATCCTTGGTCAATAACGGTCACTATTATATCATCTACATAGACCAACACTATGGTAGTTCCAGTGTCCTTGGACAATATGAACAAAGAGTTATCCGCAATACTTCTTTTAAAGCCAATACTGGTAAGGTCCTCGTTGAGTTTGGCATACGAGGGCCTTGGGGATTGTTTAAGGCCATAGAAAGCCTTATTGAGTTTGCACACTTGATTTTTTTGAAGTTTGTCTTCTAAGCCTGGGGGAATGTCCATAAATATTTTCTCTTTGAAATTTTCATGAAGAAAAGTGTTTTTTACATCCAACTGGCATGGTGGCCACTTTTTGATGGCGACGACGGATAGAAGAATATGAATGGTGTTCATTTTTGCCACTAGGGCAAAAGTTTCGTTATAGTCGACCCCCTCTACTTGTGTGTATCCTTTGGCCACCAGTCTGGCCTTGTATTGTTCAATGATGTCACACTTATGTACTTGATACGATAGGTCCATTGACATCCTACTGGCTTATTTTCGGTTGGGAGAGAAACAATATCCCAAGTCTTGTTTTTTCTCAGAGCCTCCAAGTTTTCTTGCATGACTATTGTCCATTCTGGTTTGGAGATTGCTTCATCGAAGGAGTTTGGTTCAAAAGTTTCATAGATTTTTGCGAGATAGGCTTAGTAACTCTCGGATAACCCTTTAACTTTTAAGTATTGATATATTGAATGCGACACTTAAGATGACACATACATGGTGTAAAAATCTTTGAACTTTGAAGGGGAGGTTAACAACCCTAGTAGATCTCCTAAGCACAAGAGTGTTGGGGACTTGATCTCTTTCACTATCGATTTGTTGCATGAGACTTTGATTTTCAACTTCAGCCCTTATGTTGTCGACCTCATCATTCACTTCTAAGTCCGACAATGGGGTGTCTTTTGGCTCCCCCTTACTAGTGGAATTGGAATTTTCCATCATGGGCTTTGAAAAGTATGGTTCTTCCTCAAAAAAATTTACGTCCCTTAATGTATAGAATTTGTGATTTGTTGAGTCGTAACACTTATACCCCTTTTTTACTATAGAATATCCCCCAAAAATGCAGTTTGTGGCTTGTGTGCTCTTGTAGGTGTACAAAGCATGTGCAACCAAAAACTCTAAAATGATTTAAAGATATTTTTTTTGTTTAGCACTATTTCAAGAGGACTTTTGAAGTTCAACTTCATACTTAGAACTCTATTTATCAAATAGCAAGCACATAATATAGCATAAGCCCAAAATTCATTTAGAATGTTTGTCTCAAACACGATGGCTCTTGTGATATTCAGAATATGATGATTCTTTCTTTCACATACTGCATTTTGTTGTGGAGTACTAGCACACGTGTTCTGGGGTAAGATCCCTTTTTCACTTAAGTATTCTTCAAAGATCGAGTTCGTGAAATCCCTCCCAATGTCAGATCTGAATTTTTTAATCTTATAATTGTATTGAGTTAAAACCATCTGATCAAAGATTTTAAAAACATGTAACACTTCATTTTTTCTTTTAAGAAAATAGATCCAACTAACTCTTGACTTATCATCGATAAACAACATGAAATATTTGAAGCCCGTTGGTGATTTGACAAAGGTTGGTCCCCACACGTCAACATGAATGAGTTCAAAAGATGACTCACTTCTAATTTCAGAGGAATTAAAAGATAGTCTAGTCATTTTGGCAAACCCGCATGGTTCGTAGGAATCAGAACACGCTTGCAAAGAAGGGAATAAAGAACCTATGACTTTGTTTGAAGGGTGGTCGAGTCTTTTGTGCCATAGTCTATGGTTTTTTGAATTACCAGCTATAGTACACGCCATTGCGGGGTTCTCTATTATGTATAAGCCATCGACCAAGGAGCCTTTACCAATCATCTTCTTGGTTTTGTTGTCCTGAGTAAGTTATATCACAATCATGATTCTCAGTTAATTTGCTGACCGATAGTAGATTAGCAGAGAATTTAGGCACGTATAAGACATCTACCTGTTTTTCATGACCCAACATAGCCATCTTGCCGATACCTTCAATTGGCACATGGGTGTCGTTGATGATACATATTGGTGGTCTCTCACACTTCCGGATATCTATTGTTTACTAGAATCACTGGTCATGTGATCAGTGGCACCTCTATTCACAATCCACTTAGAGTTTTGACTGCTGGAAATAAGAGCATGAGCTTTACCTGAATCATTTGAATCATGAGAGATAGCAAGGTGTGCTTTGGAGAACTATTGGAAAAGTTAAGCGAACTCTTCCATGGTGGTGTTGTTCCGAGCATTAGGTTGACCTTCGTCTTTCCTTGGCTTGTCGTTAAGATCCCAACATCTTTCACGGGTGTGATTGGCCTTTTTGCAATATGTGCTTCATAGTTTGGGTTTTCCCTTCTATCATTCGAGGTTAGCTTGTTCGGCTACCATTGAGGTTGCCTTCTGCTCCTTTGCAACTTCAGCCTTGAAGGCGAGTTTCTCATGCTACTGTCCTATTTGGGAAGTTTTGGAAGACATGACCTCAAGTTGTGTCTCTTCTTGTTGAATCATGGCACACACACTGTTGAAGGATGGAAGAGGAGAGGACATGATCATTTGTCCTTTTAGGGTGTCAAATTCAGGATCGAGTCTGGCTAGGAGTTTAAGAATTTTGTCTTCTTCAAGGCATTTTTTGATGATATCCGTGTCTCGAGTTATTGAACGATATTGTGACAGCTCCTCCCACATGCCCTTTAAATTGCTCATGTAGACATTGAATGACTTGTCTCCCTTGGTGAGATAGCAATGTCCTTTTTAAGCTGATAAATGCAGGCAAGGTTAATTCTCTTGTCGTAGACTTTGCTTAAAGAATCCCATAGTTCTTTTGTTGTTGTAAGGAATAAGAAGCCTTCTGCTATACTTGGCTCCATTGAATTGAGAAGCCAATACACAAATAGCTGGTTATTTGATTCCCAATCATTGTAGCGAGGATCGGTGTTGGTGGGAGCCTTTATCTTTCCATTAACATAACCGAGACGGGATCTACCACATAAAAAATAGGTTGGCGGCTTTAGACCAGTTCTGGTAGTGCAATCCATTTAGAGGTGTGGTAGTAATCTTCAGCGTTGGATTTTGTTCGACCGATGCAGTCGCGACGTTGAAGTTGTTTATGCTGGAGTTCCCTCCATTAGTGTTCCCTTACTGTTCAGACATGAGGATTGAGAAGATAACACAACTAGGATAATCCTCTATGCTATGATACCATGTCATGATTCAAGAATTGTGCAAGGATGGGAAGGCATAAGATGAGATTTACGTGGTTGGGCTTTACAAGCCTACGTCCACGGGTGGGAGGAGGTTACTCTTTCTTTTTCAATAATGCTAGGGTACAAGGCAATATTAATAGTTTTCGGTTTCACTTTTAGATTAGGATAAACCGAGAGATTAGCTGGACTGTTATCAGAGTCAACATAACAACCCGATAAAGATGAATACTACTAACTACCACTGTATGATCCTCCATATGATAATAGCGAATCAACAATAACAATATCAATTAAGAAAAAGTTACAATGCATCCAATTTTTGCCATAGTTTTTTTTTTTTTTGAGAGAATAAAGATTTATTGATGTATCAATTTAGTAGATGTGATGAGATATCACACCCACCATACGAGAATGGCGTAGAGTCCTATAACAGAACGGACAGTCCATCCACCCATAAATCGCAATATAAAATATATTAATAAAACAAAAACAGAAATTGCACTACTTTCCAACAGCACCCGCTAAGATACTACTCTTCTTCCCGCCAGTCCGTGGTGTGTAATTGATTCCAAAAAATATATTGATCGTATGTAATTGATTATATGTAAATTTTTTTTTTATATTTTATTGATTATATGTAGAATGCAATTTTTTAGCGATTACCTTTCATAAATAAATAAAATTATATGTAATCAATTTTGAAAATTATATGGAGAACCAAACGATCGTTTAACTATATACAGAATAAAATGAAAATTGAACATCATCAAAAGAAAGCTAGCAACCTGAAGATATAGTCATCGTGAAGGAAATCCCTATTAAAAAATAAAAAAATAAACAAAATGAAGTTCTAGATTCATCCACGGGACAAACATCGTCAAAATCTCAAGAGAACAAATAAAACAAGCAAATATCTATTAAAAATCCAAACTGATGGAAAAGAAAAAAATATGTTTCGCTACACCTTCAATCCAGAACTCCAATTCTCCAAATTTCGCCCCACAAAAGGTCAAATTCTTCACGAAAAAATCTAACACAAAAACTTTTGGAAAATCACGTCGGTGTCAACCGGACCGATCGTGTACAACCGGAGTGACTCATGGTTGGAAGGTTTTAGAAGGACGTCCCTCCATTCCCTTACTACTTCCATGTCACCGTAGCACGCCCCACCGCCCTTCCTCATGGAAGCCCGAACCTTGAGTGTCGATCCCTCCACCGCAAAGCCCAACATGTTGGTGTCAACCGTGAGGCAGCTGCTGGCCTTCCCCTGCCACTCAATCCGGCTGCTAGCCGAGAGCATGAACGTGGATGGCCGGACATCCACCGTAGCATCCTCATCGATCAACAGAGCACCGTTTGCCGTTGCTCGGAGGCCGCTTCGGTTTTCTTCCGTAGCACGCTAGGTCCCGTCCAACGAGTCACATGTAGGGGTGGCAATCGGGTTGGGTTGGCGGGTTGGCGTGTCAGCATACCTCAACCCGAACCCGACCCGTTTATTAAACGGGTCGGCTGTGGCAAACACGAACCCGATCCGTTTAATAAACGGGTAACCCGACACGACCCGCCAACCCATTTACTAAATGGGTTGGGTCGGGTTTTGAGGTTGGCGGGTCGGGTTAGCAGGTTGACGGATCGGGTTGGCAGGTAGGCAGGTGGGGTTGACGGGTTGGCAGACGAGTTGGTGGGTCGGCGAGTCGACCCACCCGCCTAACCTGTTTATTAAACGGGTCAGGCGGGTTGGCATACCCCTAACAC
The DNA here is from genome assembly GCF_984573655.1 of Nuphar pumila. Classification (NCBI taxonomy): domain Eukaryota; kingdom Viridiplantae; phylum Streptophyta; class Magnoliopsida; order Nymphaeales; family Nymphaeaceae; genus Nuphar; species Nuphar pumila. The sequence goes on along the minus strand of NC_143254.1, from coordinate 120,929,691 downwards.
GAACCCGACCCGTTTAATAAACGGGTTAGGCGGGTCAACCCGTTTATTAAACGGGTTCATTTTTTCCAAACCCGAACCCGCCTAAGAGGCGGGTTGGCGGGTCGTGTCAGGTTTTGCCACCCCTCACATGGAGAGAGCATTGGGCAAGAAAGGTGCGCCCATAGAAAAACTTTCATTCTCCTTGTCCTTGCTACTTTTGTAACAGGAGAGATTGTCCTTGTTACTTTTGTAACAGGAGAGAGGGTGGAACAAAAAGATCACATGTATAAGGATGCATCGGACGCGTGAAACGCCGTCGGTCGCATCCAACGTTTATTAGAAATTGCCGTTTTTAACGAGTTTTCCGTCCGAATGATGCTGGAGGGTCAACCATTATTGAAAAACCAAATCCTAGGAGTGTGTTTTCAACACAACATCCCAAGCACGCCCCTCGTAAAGGCTGAGAAATGCTTCTCTAAGACTTGCATGACTTCAACCATCCGGTGCCATTCCCAACGATAGCCTGAACTCCATGACAAAAATAAGCTAAAACCGTAATCCACCCTTTTCAGTTTCTCGAGCCCTTTTTATCTATTTATGGTTTTTCAACCAATTTGAAAGTCATTCATTGATATCATATTTTTGAATAATGATATCAGCAATTCTAACATTCTTTCTTCACTTCATCCACAATTGTTTTGCAAGAAGCACCTTGTTAAATTTGTTGAGATTGTAAATTCCCAAACCCCCTAAGGAGTTCATATTTTACGTGTATGATATAAATTTGATACGTTTGATCTTTTGTCCTGCAAAGCCATTGTTTCCAACAAAATGAAGCACTACCACATAAAGTAGATCTGGACCAACACCATTAAATTGAATCTGCTTCGGATCTGATTCCATCTCGAACATAGGTTTAAACTTCGGATTTGGATAAATCTATCATATTCTAACTCGTAAACAGACCCGTTTGGACCCCTTCAGAGTACTAATGAGAAACACCAGTCAACAAATCTATCCGGATCCAAATCCCGATAAGGCACCGATCCAATCCGTACCAGAAGAAGCGAAGGCGGCAATGGAGTCTCCACCATGTTGTTCGAATGGCAGTACGTATAAATGAAATAAATGAATAGACAATGTTTCTAGAAGGCTTCTTTTTGTTTACTGCCTTATAAAAATTCGCATGTCACCATACAGCGCACTTGTCCATCAATCAGAGAGAGAAACAAAACCTTTCACCTCGTCGTCTGTCGCCCGCCTCTCGCTTAGCTGCCAAGTAAAGGAGGTACGTCCTCCTCCTGCTGCAATTTCCGGCGTCTATGTGTCAGATTCCGGCGATCGGCGACTAAGGTATGCTCCGTTTGCTTCTTCCCCTCCATCTCTCTCTCTCTTGTTTTTCCGTTGGTTTCGATTATCTTGCTCTAAACGTGTGCTTTGGGATTGGTGCTTTCTGGCGATGTTTTGTTCATCGTTGTACGAATCGTCTTAGAATTCTTCGTGGTTCCCCTTTTCATCTAACTCTTTCTTATATTCTGTTGTTCTGGAAACGATCTTTTTTGCTTTTTTTTTTGGGGTGCCCTGGTTTTCTTGATGCGTTATGGCTTATGATTCATCGGGCATGAATCTGAGTCGTCGTTTTGCTGTTCGTAGCGTTCTCTTTGAAAATGATTAGCTTCTGAGGAAAGGCTCGCTTTCCTTTCCATCTATTTTTAGCTTTGTTAACGTCTCTGTGTTTGTTTGGGACGGGGGCGGCATGTTTTCCTGTTAAAGTGAAGGACATGGGCTGCTTTATGTGAAAAATGGGCTTCTGTGGGTTAAAAATTTGGTATGCAGGATCAAAAGGTTGGTACAGATCCAGTAGGAGTTGAATGAGCGGGTGTCTGTTGTTTGGTCTCAATTGGATGTAGTTGGTTATGTTTGTAGTCTTTGTGGGAACTCCATGTGGGTTGAGAAGAATGGTTTTGAATGGTCCATTGCTTCTCTAATTTTTGGCTTGAGGATTGTTGGTTTTGATTGCTGTCTTTTGATTGTAGTGAAATTTCAAATCGAGATTTCATGTGTATAATTTGATCAAGAAAGTGGGTTATGGGCTTCTAAACAGCATGGCGGATGCATCAGACAGACTGCTGTATTTGGTGTGTCTTTGAAAAAAAACATGTTATTGGCATTGTTACTGTTGCATGAAAAAGGGAAAATGATAAGCTCATCTATGTTATGATATCTGTATGAAAAGAACGCTTCCCAAGTCCTACATTTGTTGATATAGATGCTGCTAATGTTATTTCAACTCCAGAGAAACTGCTGCAGCAATAGTTTCCAGTAGGGTTTCTTTGTTTCATCTAAACTCACCTTGAAAGGAAATTCTTTGCACTTCCTTTAACAATCTTCGTGTGTATCTTCTAGGGCTGGTAAACGAACAGAGCAGCTCGTGACTCGGCTCGGTTTGGCTCGTCACAAACTTGTTTGTGATCGGTTTGTATAGTTGGCAACCCGAGCCACGATCTGCTCGTTTAGCTTAAAAGAGTCGAGCCCGAACACAAGGTGTTCAGCTCAGCTCGGCTTGATAGTGCTCATATAGATAATATATATATATATATATATAAAATTTATGAATAATATATACTTTGTATTATATATAAAAGGAAGAATGCATAAAATATATATAAAAAAAGAAGGATGAATAAAAAATATATACATAAAATATGGACTATTAAGTGTAATTTATAAAAAGTTTATATTTTTTCAAGTATAATAATAAAAAATATATCTACCATGTATAAATAACATGGAATGTTTTTACATGAGCCAGCTCGTGTTCAGATCGTCTCATTCAGGGATGAGCTGAGCTTGATCTCGGCTCGGCTAAACATGAACAGGAGCCGAGCCACAAGCTCAATCCACTGGTAAATGAACCGAGCCTGAACATGCCCTGTTCGGTTCATACGGCTCTTTTACCAGCCCTAGTCTCTTCCGCTCTTCATGATTGGCCTATCTTCTGTTCATCCACTTCTCCCAAGAGCCTGGTTAGTGAAAGAAAGAAGTCCTTGTTCTTCAGCACAGGCCTGTCATAGAGAGAGAGAGAGAGAGAGAGAGAGAGAGAGAGAGAGAGAGAGAGAGAGAGAGAGAGAGAGAGAGAGAGAGAGAGGAAAGGGTTCAGTCAATCGTGACTGCCCTCTCATTCTATTAATATAATAAGTGTGTAAAACTAGGGTACGAAAATACTTTTTAATAGAGTGTTAATTTACATTATACACGAATTGGGTCTGGACCCGATCCATTATATAAATGGATCGGGTCAGACATATACATAATGACGATAATGACGTCTTCTTTTTAACCTCCTTCAAGTTGTGCATGGTGTTGGACCATGAACAACTTGTTCTTCAGAAACCAAAATCTATCCTTTGTCAACCCTTTAATGAGGATGTCAACAACTTGTTCTTCAGTTGGCACATACATAGGCTCAATCTCTTTGTCTTCAACCTTTTTTCTAATAAAATGTCGGTCTATTTCAATGTGCTTTGCTCGACTATGGTGGATGGGATTGAACGACATGTTGATGGCACTTTGATTGTCACACAACAACAGTGACCGAGCAATCGGTTCTCCCATTTCTGTCAGGAGATGTCTTATCCATGTACCCTCGGCCGTAGCAGTGGCCATCGATCTGTATTCAGCCTCAGTGCTTGATCTAGCAACCGCCTTTTGTTTTCTACTGCTCCAGGATACCAAGTTTGGCCCAATGAAGCTGCAATAACCGGATACTGATCGTCGTTCGTCTGGATCACCCGCTCAATCAGCATCAGCATAAGTGACGATCTCATGGCCCCCGCCTGGATCTAATTCCTTTTTCTTGTATACCAGCCCATCACCAACTGTACCATTCAGGTAGCGAAGTATACGTTTGACTGCCTCCATATGTGACATACGAGGTTCATGCATAAACTGGGATACCTGATTAAACGAATATACTATGTCGGGTCTAGTAAAAGTCAGGTATTGCAACATGCCAACTAAACTGCGATACTTAGTGGGATCTTCATATATATCCCCTTCCTGGGAACTCAATTTCTGATGAATGACACTTGGAGTTGTTAACGACTTACAATCTGTCATGCCTGCTCTGCCGAGAATGTCCAACGTATATTTGTGTTGAGTAAGGGTAAGTGTATCATTTCTGTTATCAACTTCTACTCCAAGAAAATATCGCAGCTCTCCCAAATCTTTCATCTTAAATATCTGATTTAATAACTTCTTCACCTGCTCAATGTGACTTTTACAGTTCCATGTGATGATGATGTCATCTATGTATATCAACAGAAGAGTAGTGACTCCTTGTTCATTGTGAATAAATAATGAGTGATTCAGAAGAGATCGAGAGAAGCCATGCCGTTGTATTTCTAGAGAAAAGCTGTCGAACCAGGAACGAGAAGCTTGTTTCAAACCATAGAGTGCTCTCTTTAATTTGCATACATATTTTTTGGCGTCTCGTTCTGCATATCCAGTGGGTTGTTCCATGTAGACCTCTTCTTTTAAATCCCCGTGCAGAAAAGCATTTTTTACATCCAACTGGCTCAATGTCCATCCATGTTTAATGGCTAGACTCAACACAATGCGAATGGTCCCCATTTTAATTACAAGACTAAAGGTTTCATCAAAGTCTTGGACTTCCTCTTGTGTGAATCCCTTGGCTACAAGTTGAGCCTTGTACCTTTCGATGCTCCCATCTGGTTTATACTTTATCTTGTACACCCATTTTGACCCAACAATATTTCTGTTCAGTGGTCTAGGTACAATCTACCATGTCCCACATTCATGTAAGGCCTCCATTTCTTCATTCATTGCTTCTACCCATCTTCTAGAGCTCGCAGCTTGATAGAACATGAGAGGCTCATCCTCTTTACTTATGGATGTCAAGAATAACTGAAAATCCAATGATTTTTTTTTTATAACTTACCCACCTGTCAAGCGGATGTCGAATTCGTAAGGATCTTCTGATATCCATTTGCTGCGAAGCGGATGATCCAGATGGATCTGTATTCGTACAAGGAATGAATGAGGGCTCTTTCTCTCGCCGAGTGTACACAATACCCTTATACCTTGTTGGCTCCAAGTCATATGTAACAGTTTCCTCCGTTTGAGTTTCATTGGTTGAATCCTTATGCGGCTCTTTCTGACTGCAATTTTCTGGACAGTCTACTTTACCATTGGAGAAGAGTTCTGAATTTAACCATGGGTAGTATACCTCAATGCTGGAGCTTGAGTTATCAGTATCCACCATAGTTGAATTAGTATTCTGATCAACAAAGTTCATTTCATCGAAAATTATATTCCTTGATATTTTGACACGCTTGCTCAGGGGATCATAACACCTGTACCCTTTGTAATCTTCTGCATATCCTATAAATCTGCATTTTAAAGCCTTATCTTGGAACTTATGCCTGAGTGAGCTATCAATGTGAACATAGCAAACAGACCCAAACACACGTAATTCATGATAATCAGGTTGTATGCCAAAAAGAGAGAAGTATGGTGACTTATTTTCTAAGATACTCATGGGCAATCGATTTATCACATGAACTGTGGAGTGGAAGGCCTCAGTCCATAATGATACAGGGAGATTGCTCCCGTGTATCATGCTCATTGCAGTCTCAACAATATGTCGATGCTTCCTCTCAACAATCCCATTTTGTTGAGGTGTATGAGGGCAAGACACTCTTCTCTTTATCCCATTATGTTGAAGGAAATTAACAAAGTCACTCGAGGAGAATTCACCTCCTCCGTCACACTGGAAATTAAGAATGTTGGTAGAGAAATGATTTTGAACAAAAGAGTGAAATTTCTGGAACAATCCAAAGACTTCTGATTTGTGCTTCATAAAAAATATCCAAGTATAACGTGAGTAACTATCAATGAAAATAAGATAGTATTTACTGCCAGAAAAAGAAGTAATTGGGGCATGACCCTAGACATCTGAACAAATGACCTCAAATGGCCTTGAAGCTCTTTTATTAATGGAAGCAAAAAGTAAAGCATGACTCTTACATAAATGACAACTAGAACATATTGTATCAATGACTTCTGAACTCAGTCTGGACTTAGGAATAAGATTATTCAAGACAAGTTTTTCAATGAAATGACGACCACAATGGCCAAGACGACTATGCCAAAGTCTTGGCTTATTACTTTCAGAAACAGTAAATATAAAATCAGAATAAAAAACTTGACGTTGGTGAGGCTTCAAGGATGAATGGTTGGAATGAATGGAGGAAGGATCTTCTTGAAAGATGTACATGTTGCCCCATCGTCTTCCTTCAGCGAATGTCTTCCTTGTGCGAAGATCCTTGACATAAACAGAAGAGGGAGTAAATTCAACTGAAGCATTAGCATCATCAACAAGTTTTAAGACATAAACAATGTTTTTTTGAATATTAGGCGCATGGATGACACTTGGAAGTTTAAGAGAGGACTTTGACATGTGTATAATGGCATTTCCAGTATGTGAGATTGCATGATGGGATCCATCTCCTGTGACTATGCTATTCTTTCCAACATAAGGAGTAAGAGTCAAGAGTTTACCTACATCACCCGTAACATGAGTAGCTGCTCCGGAGTCGACATACCAAATTCCTTTGTCATTTTGTTTCATACTCAATCCTGCCAAGGCTGCCAACAGCAACTCTTTTACTTCTCCATCCTTCCTAGCTTCTGCTTGTGGAGCTTTCCCTTTGTTTTGAGGATTGAACCAACAATTTGCTTTAATGTGCCATTTCTTGTTGCATAGGAAGCAGGTGGGATTGGGTCTTTGTCCCTGGATATTGGGTGTTGGAAGTATGCCACGACCTCCATAGTTATTTCTCCCTTGGCCTCCTTTTCCTCAAAAAGAACTTCCTCGTCCTCGACCATAACTCATTCCCATAGCCAACACATCTTGTGTTCCTGAATTCCCATGAGAGTCTTCAGAAGATCGTTTCAGAGTCATCTCATATTGCAATAATTTCGCACGAAGATCTTCAAACTTTGGAAGTTCTGGTAAACATAGTAAGGTTGTCGTCATAACATGATAGTCTGGCCCCAATCCACTCAAGGTTTGTTGTACTTTATCTTTTTCACTGACAAGACACCCAACAACGGTCAGCTGATCTGTGATGCCTTTCATTTTATTCAGGTATTCCATAATAGACATGAAATCTTTCTTCAGCATTTGAAACTCTCGCTTAAGAAACATAATTTTTGCCTCAAAAATTTGTGAATATGTTTGAACTAACGTATCCCACAGTTCCTTTGCCGAACAATCATCAGGAAGAGCAATAAGGACCTCCTGTGAAAGAGTTGAAGTGATGTATGCCACTAGCGATTGATCCCTCTTCATCCAAGCAACATATTTTGGATTCTTGTGAAGAACAACAGATTGTTCTCCTTTATCGTCCGCCTTTTCTTGCGAAAGGAATTCTGGAGGCGGTGAGACCGATCCATTCAGATGACCAGAGAGGTCCTAACTCTTTATAACGGGATGATCTGTCTTTTCCATGTTAAGAAGTTGCAGTTATTCAGTTTTTCAGAGACTAGTTGACCGAGAAAACTTGAGGATATACATGATTGCCCGTGAGTAAAATCCATTTGATGAATATGTTTGAACTGACACTTAGGTATGAAACACAGAAAAAGAGGGCTCGGCTAACAGAACACTGCTCGGCTAATATATGTGGATGATGACAGAGCACTCGACCACTCAGAATACTCGGCTGACAGAACCAACGAAACGAGAACCAAGAGAGCAACAGTGATTAACAGAAAAAGAATCACAGATTAATAAGAAAAAGAATCACAGTGATCTGAAATGAAAAGCAGATTCACGTTTCTAACCAAGTCGAGTTTCTCACAGAATCATAGATCAAGAAAGAAAGGATCAAGTTGTTCACAGAATCACAGAAAGAAAGAGAATCAAGTTTTTCACAAAAGGAAAAGGGGAACCTGTATTTTACGTTTCCAGATTCACGCTGGTGGAGGGAACCTGTATTTTACCTTTCTAGGTTCACGCTGATAGATTCACGCAGATTCACGCTGGGTCCAGATTCACGCTGGTAGACTCACGCTAATAGATCCACGCTGGCAGCCTTTCACTCCCAGATGTCACGTTGCTCTGATACCATGAAAGAAAGAAGTCCTTGTTCTTCAGCACAAGCTTGTCATCGAGAGAGAGAGAGAGAGAGAGAGAGAGAGAGAGAGAGAGAGAGAGAGATTCCAAAGGAAAGGGGTTCAGTCAATCGTGACTGCCCTCTCATTCTATTAATATAATAAGTGTGTAAAACTAGGGTACGAAAATACCCCTTAATAGAGTGTTAATTTACATTATACACGAACTGGGTCTGGACCCGATCCATTATATAAATGGATCGGGTCAGACATATACATAATGACGTCTTCTTTTCAGTTAGTTCTCTCTCTCTCTCTCTCTCTCTCTCTGTGTGTGTGTGTGCCTCCTTGTGCTTGTGTTTAGGAAACTACATCCTGGTTGGTTGCCTTGCATTTACTTGGAGGATAAATGCTGCAGATCATACTTGTTTAGTTCTTTTGCTTTCTAGGCATAGATCCAATGGATTAACCCTTGTAAACCTTCTTTCTTAAAATATGCATTGTTTTTGACTTGTAAAATTTCTGCAAATTCTGGATGATAACTATTTTGCTATAAATATGAGTTTGCCAGCGTCAACCTGTTTTGCCATTGCATGATTGATTTTACTCTTATGAAGGTTGATTGTTCTTGTTGGCAGTATGGCAAACACCAATTCTAATGAAGCAACTAGTTCCAGCCAACCTGCAGCTGAAACTTCTGATTCGTGCATTCAGCTTAATATCAAGACTCTGGATTCCCAAGTCCACACCTTTCGGTTAAACAGAATGTAAATGCATTGTTTAACCTTTTCCATGGAAAATGAAATGTTGGTTTTGGAGTATGAATATGTTTTTATGCATGCAATTCTTGTTGATGGTAGTTGGTGTGTCTTTTTTACCCCTTTGCTTCTGTATGAGCCTTTTTTCTCTGAAGTTGCTTCATGAATTTGTTGTGCAGACAAGTAAGCTAACAGTTTAAATGGAGTAGTAATCATTTGAATGAAATTTGTAAAACTATCAATGTTAAACATGCTTTCGTCTTTGGATGTGGCATCATTGTTAGCCATTTCTAGTAGGTGCTGCCTGCTTGGGTACTCTGTTGTTGGTTTATTATTTTGTTAGCTAAATCCCAATCCACATGTGCTAGGTAGTTAGACCTTGTGCTATATGTACTATCCTCTCAGATTTGGGCTTCATGGTTGGGCCTGGGCTATTAATCAAACACTGGTAACCCCAAGACAATATTTTGAATCAGGTTGATGTCATAGTCAGTCATATCAATAAGGAATTGAATTTCTCATGATTTTATTCTAATAAATTTTAAAGAGATGGAAATTTTGATAGAATCATGATAAAGTTAATTTATCATCTAATTTTAATATATCATTACTTGTAATGAAACAAGCGGAAAATACCAAGGGGATCCTAATAAGGATCAACACAAATACAAATGAAGTGCACACAGACTAATTCATCTAAAGGTGATACAAAGTGAGAACAGTCTCAAGAACATAACACACAAACACAACTAACCACTAAGGGCATAAATAGTAGCCACTAAAGGCATACACAACACAATGTAAATGTAACGCCCTGAAATCTTAACCCAAAATTTTGAGTTTTTTTTTTAAAACAACGGAAATAAGTCATACTATAAGGTTAAGCATTCCGGAACATTACAGGGGGAGCAAGTCAAAACGTGAATTGCATTTCATTATCAATGAATAATAACATCAAAGTTTCTCAAACTATCCTTGAAAGAGTAAATCCAAAATTTCGATTCAATGCTTCATCTCGAAGCCGTTCATAAACTCTACTCTTTACCTGAAAAATGATAAATTTATAGAAATTAGACTATAACTGCCTAAGTAGGAATTACTGTAATTCTTCTTGCATGTATATCATGTGTCAAATATGTGATGCTGGCGTCATGTGTGATTTTCAGTATATATAAGAATAAGTAAAGATTTACACTACGACAGTCAACAATTTATCAGAAGCTAACTGACAAGTATCATCAATAGCAACATTTAAATATCTCATAACCACAGATACAAATTCATGCAATAATTCAGCAGAATGCAATTATGATAATTACATAATTCAGGTAAGCATTCATGCAACATGAAACAATTATTAAGCATGCAGAACATACATCAATAACAAGAATCATAATGTAAGTAAGCAGTATATTTAGCATGCATTAGAACTTAAACAACACACATTCACCAACATGTAACAATTAAAGGAATAGATAAAAGATACATGTCCTAATGCATGACAGGAATATGCATGATTTATGTGCAATGCATGAACACTTTATTATCTTTTCTTAAGGTTTTCTTTTTCCATATGCATGCTTTATTAAATGCATACAATTTAAGTTCCTCTTTTTAATTACCGTTGTCCGCGGATACACCAAACGGGTAAAATCCCTGAGGTCAAGTTAGGTTCTCAGGGTAGCTTAGCACACAATTTGTAATTTATTACTGGGTTCCGAACTTAGCCCTCGATCGAATTACCTTCGGAACATTAGACCTCCACATCTAATGTCGGGGACACAAGGGACCGACCCCACACGCCCACATGTGCCACTTTCTTGGTACAAAAAACAATAGCTGTGTTAAACACACAACTCCCAGGTAAAATGACAAGCTCTCCCTAAAATCGTGGTCAGGAGAAGGAACTTCAATATTGGGTTCAGGGGACAAAATAAAGCACACGGAGTTTTTGTATCCTCACAGTCTCCCCAAGATCAGATCTCTAAGATTCTCATACTCTAGATGAGATATCCCAGAACGTATATTACTATGTTCTTATTCATTATCTTTTTATTAAAAGTCAATTATTGAGTTTTGCAATTCAACAATGCAAAAACAAGGCAAAAGCTCGCATCTACCCCTGCGAGAACCATCACGGGACTCCTGCCCGTGGAACCACATAAAATAGTGCAATATAAAGCAATAAAATTACATTTGCAAATCAACATGCAAAATTAATAACATAGGCTTGCAAATCAACATGCAACCATAAGCTTGCAAATCAGCATGCGCAGCTCTTTATGGTCTACCACCCGTGGCAACAATAGAACAACTCAATTAAAACCATGGTATAAATGTGATTTTTGCGATGCATTTAAATAATTAAAGAAAGAGCAACCAAAGCTCAAGGCTCTCCAGGCCTGTGATGATTCATTTAGACCCTCGATGCTAACAATATGCAATTTATGCAATGATATCAACATGATTCCAAATGCACATTCATTCATACCAATTTAACAATGTGCATGAACTACCACGGTCATATACATGTATTCACCATTCATGTGAATTTGCTTTCGTGAAATCACTTAACACACATCATTCATTCATGATTCATAAGTACACGAGAACATTTATGCAAGATTGTACATGCCAATACACATCAATTCCATATGCACATACACACATGCAATGCCTTATCATTATGCAAATAGACTATTCATAAGCATGTGCTTTCTAAAGGTATATGCATTTTTGTCATTGACCTTATTGCAAAGTTGGTTTTTTTCCTCAAGGGACTCCCTACAGAAGTTAAAGTTTTCTGGGATTAAAATTAAAACAGAAATTTATTTCGGGTATATTCTTAACAGGAAATTCACAGTATCTCTGATTATATGTACCAGAAATTGATTCTCATCCAATAAATTCAGAACATAAAATTGCCATTTAAATAATGAATTTACACCATATGAAATTCTGTATAAACTAACACTGCAGAACAATAATATATAGTCTCAGTCAAGTTCGCAGATTTGCAACACTTTACATGTTTTAATCACATCTTGTACAAACAATTCCTCAGGGAAACACTCAGAACAAGCATATTAGATTGTGATCAGTTTACTTGATGCATCTCAATCTTTGTATTTACCCCAAATTATCGATTAGTAGTTCATCAAGTTTCATCCAATAATCATCTTATCGATACACTTTCACAACAGAATTTAAGCTGCTATGTTAGGCAATTCAATAAATTTCAGAATATATACAGCTTAACAAGCATGTGACATCGGAGATATGCAACTTAACAAGAACATCACAGGTATGGTCAATATTTCTGAACCACTTTCAGATCGAGTTTAAGTAAATAGGAAGATGCAGAGAATACAAGCATGCTGGCATGTACAACCACATATTCAGAACACAACTATATAGATAATAACCAATAGAGTTATCAACATATACCTATTAACATTGCATTAACCTATGTATTGTAGTTATTATTCACGAGCAGGGAACATAGCAACTTTCATGCCATATAACTTATCAACTCGCCTTGGTGAAGAAGCTGGTTATACTCTTGGGTGGGCAGGAGGGAACCTCAAGGGTTTGACCAACGGGAGGCCAGTTAGTGTGCAGTAGGTGATGGAGGGGGTTTTCTCATGAAGTATCCAAGAAAATAAAATAAAAAACTCACCTTGGTGAAGCTTGAGATTTCAACATGTTCTGCCTGTGGTAGACGTTTCTGCTGTCAAAGGCATAGGTTTGGTACTTCGGGTTGGCGTGGAGATGGTCCAGGATATTGGACAAAAAAAGAGAGGGGGCAATTAGGACCCACCAATGTCAGTTCAATCCAGGCCTTGATTGCCTTAGCTAATGGATAGGGATGGCTTAACTTATCATCCTCCCATCCACATCAACTAAAGGATTGATGATTACTTCAGTAGATGGACTTGACCTCGGTTCTTACCTCAGTGTGACTGAATCTAGATCTGATCTAAATGTCATTGAATCTGACTCAATTGCCATTTGGATCAGACTAGCTCCGATCCCAGAAGCTAAAATAGACTTGCGATGTTAAGAGTTCAGATTCAAATCGGATGTGGCCAATACCATATTCGTCTAATCAGGCTAATTAAACAGATTCAAATTCGGACTCATAATTGGATGGTGAATCTCATGCCACATCCTCTTTTTTACATGTAAGCTGATTCCGATATTCGTCGAATTAAAAAAAAAACTCTCGAATACTTTGGTTTACGGGATAAAATCTGATTCATTGACATCCATAAATGGACCCTACTAACTGTATTATTATTGTCCATGGTTAGGGGGAGCTTCTTGCTATATAGGGCTTGTTTCGAAAGTAGAAAATTCCTCGCCTTCTTGAAAGAAGAGAAAACTTTTGGAAACCCGCTTTCAAATTATGGAAAACTCAATTTCCTTAAGTGAAAAGTCTGTTTGTTTTTTGAAATTGATTTTCTTTAGCTTCCTTGACGTTTCACTCTTCCTTCTTGTCACTTTCCACTTGCTTTCCTCTAACTTTCTATGTTTGTCATATTAAAAAGCAATATAGTTTTATAACAAATTTACAAGTTGGTTTTGCATGTTTTTTATATTTCTATTCATGTCATTTTTATTTGCTTTTGCTTGCTTTCTATGTGTTTCCCTTCTATTTTTCATGCACTTGAATAATCGCTTCACAACTGTAACCTGTTTCCCGTTTCATACAAATTTTTTGGCATATCACTTCTTGTATCCATTGCGTTTCCTGGTAACTATGGCATTGTCAGCACAAGATTGGAAAGGGCTACAAACGATAAGGAATTTACTCGATGGGCCCTTGTTCATCTTGGCCTAATTTTGTCCGAATCCGTTGAGGACTCATGGGCTTCCATCAACCAAGAAAATGACATGCTCATGAAAGTCAAAACCCAAACAGTGTAAAGATAAAATGTTGGTCAAAATAAGAAGCTTTCCCATAATTCTTTGAGCCAAAAAATAAAATAGAAAAATAGAGGGGAGGGTTTGGCAATTTGGGGTATCGGGTCTTAATCTCATTCCAGCCAAGCAATTGCAACCACTCTGGAGGGGCCATTTAGATGACAGGGACCAAAACCTGGGTTTTAACCAACTCAGGTTTTGCCTTAATCCAGGTTTTTGGTAAAGCTAGTTTGTCAAAAACCAATTCTGTTGGACTGTTTGAGTGGCCAAAAACCTGGTTTTTAAGCTTTTGGTCACAGAAAACCCAAAAAAACAAAGAAAAAATAGCTTGCCATTTCCTGGCCAACCACCGGTCGGAAAATGGCTGGCTGGTGTCTCCCTTGCTGGGCAAGACTGGCCAGACCATTTTCCTGCAGGTGGCTGGCCGAAAAATGGTCGGCCATCAATTAACTATATGGAAAAACCCCAAAAAAGAGGGAATGGATGGCCAGCCATTTTCTGGCCAATGGCTGGTTGGAAAAATGGTTCGCCATGTCAAAAACATTTAAAAAAGAAAAAAATATGGTTGGCCAAAAATTGGTGACTACCAATTTAGAGAAAATACATGAAAGTGAGTGAGAAGAGTGAGAGAAAACACATAAAAAAACATGAAAAGTTGAGTAGGAGAACATATAAGAAGAATAGATGAAGCATGTGGAAAGCATAGGAGAAGCGTGGGGAATCGAGGTTCTCATCAAGTTTCGGAAGAGTGGAGTATCGTGCTTCCGAAGTGAGTGTCCGGGAAGCGAGCTTCCCACCTATCTAAGAAGCTTCCGGTAACTCTGCACGACACAAGATGTATGCAACAATACTTTTATGTGAAAGACATTCAATTAAGACTTGCTTGGCTAGGTGGCAGTCCGTGAATTTAACTTAGCTGGCAGCTGGCAAGGGACTGAAAAATGCGAGTCACTGTACAAGATCTGCAACAATACTTTTGAGAGTTCAGACCTACTGTTTAAATGATCTTTTGTTTTTGGTTCTCCTGTTGTTGGTGAGAAGGATCTGTTTAAATTATCATTTTTTTGGTTCTCCTGTTCTAGTTTGTTGTATGTCTGATATTGTGTTAGTTAACTTCTATTTGGAAGATTATTTTTTCATGTATTTTTTCAAATGCTTGAAAGTAGTAAATACAGTTAGATGCTACTGGAATGTGGTGGATCAATCTTCTTAAATCCTATTGGCTACCTATAGGTATGCTATTAGTTGTGTTAATTAATTTTATTACTTTTTTTGTTGATTTTTTCTTGTCATAGCTAGTTTGGTTCTTTCCAGTAGAACTTGGTGAATATTTTGTTAACTCAATTTGATGTAGGGGATATATTTTATGACATTATTTAGTTTGTTAATGGCTCTCATTTTGTTAAAAGAATGAAAAATCTTATACTATTCTGAATGTGATTTCTACCTTTTGATACATAAGATACTGCTGATTTCTTCAGATGCCCATACCGTTGTTCAAGGAACAAATTGCAAGTGCAGTTGGTGTCCCTGCAGTGCAGCAACGACTAATTTTTAGGGGGAAAGTATTGAAGGATGATCACCTTCTTTCTGATTATAGTATCCTCTTCCATTGTTTTTTCAGTTGGTGTTCTTTTGTGTTTTACTTTGTTTTTCCCAATGATCTAATTATATGGATCCTGCTCTTTCTTGATTACTTATCTAAGTATTGATTAAAGATTTTTTCACAAGACAGCCATACACATGGTGGGCCACGTAAGGCAGGGTGGTTGTGGGGCTCCACCTTGGGTTTTCTCTAGCTTTGGTGAGGGTTCCTTGTCATAAAAAAAGACCAACATACACATGGAGCGATTGATGCTATATATTTGCTTGTTCACATGTTTTTGTCACAACTCACAATAATTTTTAATGTTTGTTTTATTAGTCTATATTACTCTAATATAGCTTTTGGGAGGTAACTTGATGTTGAAGGAGGATATCAATTATGATAAATTGATTTCTGCTTGCTTGTGCATCTGCTGTCATGATCAATTGTATCTGTTGTCTTTAGTCTTTGGGTTGTAGAGTGACTATTTAAATACTTGAGAATCTGATAGGAACATGGGGGTCTATTAAGTAGGCCATATGGCTTGCTTTAGGGCATTTGGTTTGATAAGATTGCTTATGGGGAAAACATCAGATGTTTGGATTACATTGGCATAGACCTCACTGATTGTAGATGTGGGATGTGAAATTTATGGTGTGAATTTTATGAAATAGATAATATTTTTAATAAAAACAGTGTGAAAGCCGGACACCAAATACTAAAAACTGGCTCGCACGAGTAATGGTGTTTGGGTCGATCTCAGGGTACTGGAGGAAGTACTTTGTATTCCACAAAAGTTAAACTACTCTTTATTGCCTTGAAAAAAAAATAATTAATTGAATAAATGAGAGTGCGACCCTCTGCGGAGGGCTTAAACAAATAAATAAATAATTTTATTATAGACCCAATGAATTAAATAAATCCTAAACTAAAAGAAAAGAAAAAGTATTCAGTATTTTGAGCTTCTTGTCCTTTGATTGTCTTTTTCGGTTTTCTTATTTCTTTACTTGTTTATTGGAGGGCTCTCTGAGGGGCCTGAAACGCCTTTTGAAGGGATTTTTTTGAGACCTCAGGGGTTCTTCGGGAGCTCGTTTTGGGGCTCACCGCACGTCTGCACACTCTCTTGTAAAAATAAAAACACAGAACACAAAAACACGACAAAAAACTACGAGAAAATAAAAGGTTAGTTTGAAAAAAAATCACAAAACACTAAACAAACTATGAAATAACACTGCACTACAGGACAAAATAGCATAACTAATTCTATAACTAACATGAACTAAGTTATTAAACAAATTAACTAAAGGACAAATTAGCATAAACTAACTAATTAACAAGAAACAACTAAACTAATTGGCTAACAAGAGAACATGAACTATAATTAACATGAAATAAACTAATCCAATCGTGAAAGCTATACTAACCGAATGTAAAAAGAATTTGAATTGGCTAATTAATAAAGCAAACAATCAATTAACTATCTAAAAAAATCGATAATTTAAATGTAAGAAAATAAAAATCGGCTAATGTAATTAAATCAACTAATTGAATTCTAATTATTCTACAGACATAAAACTAAACCTAAACTAATTTAATTGCTGAGAAAAACAAATTTAATATTGAATTAAAATCAACTAATGAAAAGAAATTTAGCACCACCTAAATCGGCTTAAATAATTCTATATAAAAAAATGATAATAAACAATTAATTCTAATCTAAATACTACAATTAAACTTTCTAAACTAAGCTTCACTAAAAAACGAATTAAGTAAAATAAAGTGCAGGCTAATACAATTATTCTACAGAATAAAAATGCAGTTACTTATCGAATGCACGAAAATCAACAAGAACATAAATCGACTAATATTACTTACTCTAAACTAAATTCAATTAAACTAATTTATGAACTTAAACTAACTAAATCTAAAAAAAATAGCAGTAACTAACATGAAACAAGATTAAGAACTAAATAAAAAAACGGTTATCTATTGGCACACAAATAGAGAAAAACAACTATTTTATGATTTTCTATTTTTTTTTCTTTTCAAATAATAAACAATAATTATCTAATGTATGATATCTGAAAATGAAATCAAATCATGTAAGATGCCAAGAAGATGATAAAAATCTAACTACAATGCATGCATTGATCCTACGTACTACAAAGAAGGGAGAGAAGAAGTATACTTTATGGCTTACCTCCGACGAAAGGGTTGAGAAGACGAAGGTGGATTTTTCATTGCAATCATCTGAACTTCGCTCTCTTTCCGACGATGGGGGCAAAAAAACCCGGCGACGATGAGGTTTAGAAGTAAGAACGAGAAAGAAGAATAAAAAAGAAAGAAAGAAGAGAACCGGCTTGAGAAGAGAAAAGGAAAAAAGAAGAGGAAGAAGAAGTAGAGAGGAGAGAGAAGGGGGGATGCAGGATCCAAAGGAGGAAAAACATTTTCTCCTACCCTCAAAAAATCTATTTATATTAGTTAATTAGGTTTTGATTGATTATTTCAAAAGGAGTCTAATGAATTTTCAATATTTCCAAAAGACATATCTTTCAAAAAGTAATTTCTAAAAACTTAATTATTCTCTCCAAATTCGCAAACAAGCATTTTTAATCAATTATCGCACATCATCATGCATGAAAATGTATGAAATTATGCATGATCAATTTACATGAAGAATTTGTCAAAAAGAAAAAAAAAGCAGATAGTTCTGCTATTGGAGCATAAACCACCCTTCAATATGGGTGAGGAATTGAGGATTAATTCTTGAATGCTAATACTTATGTCAAATTATATTAGAAATCAGGGTAAGAAAAGGAGATATGTAAACAAAGTATCCACTTTGTTCCACATATGTGGAGTGTGTTTCTAGGATGTCCTCTAGAAGATCTTTAATGGATTCGTTCAACAAGTGGACGTTTGCGACTAAGCTTGTGCTTGTGTGTGTTTATGTTTAAAGTGATCATATATATTAAACAGTTCTATCAATGCTTTCTACTTTCCGTGTCTTTTTAAGTTTATCAGCATTAGTGGAAGCACTTATAGAGAGTGCAAGGCATGCTTTCCAGTGTGAATTAGAAAGTAGAAGTGGGAATTGTATTGCTTCCTAAATGTGTAGGAGTTGCTGGGTTACTAGGACGAAAACATGTCCAGTATGGGTCTGGTCAAGCTTGGTGGACATTGCATCCAGATGTTGAATAGCGGATCTGATTTTAGATTCATGTCTGACTAAGATCTTGGGTGCCCAGGTCTGCTTATATTTTAGTTCCTGAGGTACCAAACTCGATGGGAATTGGCAAAACCTTAACAGTTAAAAAATGGGTTTGCAACTTTGCATAGTCCTTTTCAAACCCAGATCTAGTGACATCTTTTTATTTGATTCTGAACAGAACCCAATCACCCCTGGAAGTATTTTCACCCCTGGCCGTATTTTTTTTGCACCTGGTATAGAATTGGATATATTACTTGGATTCATTAAAGATACCCAATGCATTTGCATCCATAGGGGTCACTATTTTCATTGTCAGGAATTAGTATTACACTCTCCTTGGAAAAAAGGAACCTATAATTCTCATTTCCAGGGGAATCATTGTTTCTCCCTTGTGGAGATTTTAAAACAAGATATTGATAATTGTAATAAATAAATAAATACACAGGCAAAAAGAAAGTTGATCTCAAATCCATATATGCCTTGTCTTCAATGTCACATACATAATTACCATTTTTGAATATTGTGTTCCATTAAAGAGCATTTCCATGGGCTAGGACCTCCTTAGGGAATATAAGTTTTTCATGAGCTGCCATCCAACTATGAATATCTTCATTTAAAAGAATGTTTTTGGTGTAGAAAGTCTCAAATTCAGGATCTTCTGCAGCATAGGCACGTAGGTTCAAAGCCAGACCAACTACTCACATAATTCTCTAAGAAAAGCTATTTTAGGAATTAGTTAATATAACTCAACCTTACGTAGGGGGTGGGTGGGCTTGGCCACTTTCTTTAATAAGGCAGCCTTCTTGGGGTTTATTTCAGGTGTGCCCTATGTCACATGGGTGCGGGTGCGGGTGCGACACGGGTGCGGCGCAATTCCAAAAAATTTGGACACGGGGACTCGGCTATATATATATATTAAAAAATATATATTATAAATATATATATTTTAAATATTATAATTATATATATATAACAATAAATTAACACATAAAGATTGTAAATTTTAAAGAAAAAAAAAGCAATTCTTAACAACACAAACTTACCAAAATATAACACATAAAGAAGCTTGTGAGTGTGATAAACAACAAAACTTATCATAAATCTGCCTCATCGTCTGAATTAGAAGGAAGAACATGATCGATGTAGTCCATGTTGAGAGTATGTAAATTATGTTCTCCCTCCAAGTCAAAATCTTCTGGATTTACATCCCAATTCTTGGATGGTCCACAACTGCATCAAAAAATCACTATATTAGTATCTAACTTAAAACTTTGAATACAAATATGAAATATTTAAATACAAACTTTGAATACAAAGAAAAAAAAGTACCTATACTCTTCTTTGGTGCGGCGAGAAATTAATCGTAGATTTGAGTGAACATATACCAAATCCTCTGCTCTTTTACTAGTGAGTTTGTTTCTTTTAATGTTGTGAATTTGAGCATATGTACTCCAATTTCTTTCACAACAAGATGATGTAGCAGGTTGGGATAACAACTTCATTGCAAGACGTTGCAGATTTGGTGTCTCTGATCCATATGTTGCCCACCAATTAAGGGGATCTTCCTCGTCCCTTGCCATAAGTGCTGCTAAAGAATCAAATCTTCCAGTAGAAAACTTGCCAAACTCACTATTTACAACCTTAAACATGTGAGGATCATTAAAAACTCTTCCCAAATATATCATTCTATTTCTTGATATCTCAGGATCTTCATTTGGAGAAACACGACCAACACCTGCTGTCAACCATTTTTTTGCATAGTATTTTGGATTGAGAGAGTGTGCCATGCAATGCAAAGGTGTATTGCTTTTATCCCATCTTCTCACTAAAACTGAATGTACATGATTGTAAAATTCTGAATCATCAAGTGCAATATCTTTCTTCTCATGTTTAAAAATGATACTTTGAACTTTTTCAATCATATTTTCCCACATTTCATAAATTCTATGAAGCATGGGTACATCTCTGTCAACTTCTCTCAGCATTTCCCAAATAGGCTCTGTAAATTCAACAAAATATGTAATTTTATCCCACCAAAAATCATCACAGATGCATTTTTTGATAGCTTGAGCCTTGACATCATCTTCAGTACGATAAAAATCTCAATCTTGATCAGCCACCATCATCATCAATGCATTCTTGAGTTGCTTAATTCTTTTTATTATAACAATTAGAGAAGCAAAACGAGTTTCAACAACTTTCAGTAACTTGAGATCAGAATGCCTATTAAATATAGAAAGGGCATGATGATGGTTTACAACAAAATTTCTAATATTTCGAACATCATGCTCTATTTCCTCAATACATAAGCACATTTCATGTGCATGTGCATCATCTTTTGATGGATTGCATATACTCTTAAGTGCCAAATTTAAACTGTGTGCTGCACAAGGAGTCCAAAAAATATGTGAATATGTATCTTCACTTGCCAAATTCATTCCTGCACGACTGCAAACTGGAGCATTGTCAGTAATGATTTGCACCACACTTTCTTCACCCACTTCTTTTATCACTTCAACAAATAATCTCTTTAAATATTCATCTTTATACTCTCCAGATGCATCAACAGTCTTCAAAAAGATTGGCCCATTTAGTGAGTAAGCAATGAAGTTTATCAGTGGTCGCCTTTGTATATCAGTCCACCCATCAGAAACAATTGACACTCCATGTCGTTTCCATGCAAATTTTTGGGTCTCTAGCAAGTCTTCAATTCTATTTTTTTTCTCTGCAAGAATGACTGTTCTTAGTTTTTCTGAACTAGGAGGCACATAACCACTCAAATTGCAATTAGCCAAAGATGTAATCATATCTTTCCAGTATGGACTTCTAGCTACATTAAAAGGAATTGAGCTTGAGTAAAAGAATCGACCAATCTTTTTATCAATTTCTGCTCTTGCCATGTTTTTGAATGACGCTTGTATTGTTTTATTGCTTTCCATCTTTCTTTTCTTTAAAAGCTCTTCTTGTGTATCACTAGCAGTAGGAAAAGACAAATTAATCGAATCGCTTTTCATCTCTGCAATTTTCTTCTTTTCAGCTTCCTCTTGTTCTTTTTTTAATTGCTTTAACATGTCTTTGTCAACCCCAGAACATGCCCTAATTCCTTGACCACGAATATGCAAAAGATGTGCTTTCACACGCGTATAAGAACCTGTGAAAACAGTCTTACATAGATTACAATGAAACTGCACATTCCCACCACCACCACTACTAGTTTTTATCCCTTTTGTCACAAGCCTCCAAAGTGGTTGAGAAACATCTAATTCAGGGTTAGAACTTGAACCAAATGTATTGACACTACCGCTAGAACTCGCCATTATATCTGAAAAGTGAAAACTGAAAAGAAAATAATTAAATAAGTAAATAAAATAAAGTTAATAAAACAGGGAATATTGGAGGGGCCGAGCCCCTCTTCTGCGAGCAGAGGGTGCAGGGAGGGGGGCCAAGCCCCTCCTCTGTGAGCAGAGGGTGCAGGGAGGGGCCGAGCCCCTCCCCTGCGAGCAGAGGGTGCAGGGAGGGGGGCCGAGCCCCTCTTCTGCGTGCAAAGGGTGCAGGGAGGGGGGCCGAGCCCCTCCTCTGCGAGCAGAGGGTGCAGGGAGGGGGGCCGAGCCCCTCCCCTGCGAGCAGAGGGTGCAGGGAGGGGGGCCAAGCCCCTCTGCGAGCAGAGGGTGCAGGGAGGGGGGCCGAGCCCCTCCCCTGCGAACCGAGGGTGCAGGGAGGGGGGCCGAGCCCCTCCTCTGCGAGCAGAGGGTGCAGGGAGGGGCCGAGCCTCTCCCCTGCGAGCAGAGGGTGCAGGGAGGGGGGCCGAGCCCCTCTTCTGCGTGCAAAGGGTGCAGGGAGGGGGGCCGAGCCCCTCCTCTGCGAGCAGAGGGTGCAGGGAGGGGGGCCGAGCCCCTCCCCTGCGAGCAGAGGGTGCAGGGAGGGGCCGAGCCCCTACCCTGCGAGCAGAGGGTGCAGGGAGGGAGGCTACGAGCAGGGTCGACATACCTGACGGAGGGGGAGACGGTGGCTGCCTGTCGTCGGAGTTCGGATCGCCGGCGTGGTTGCAGGAGAAAGCTGCAGGGGCTGAGGGGGAGAGGCAAAATCGAGAGGGTAAGCCCCTCTCCCTGTCGATAAACCCCTTTTAGGGTTCGGCTGCCAAAAAAAATTTGGATCTGGGTCGGGTTTGGACCCGACACGACCCGGATCCAAAACAAAATTTAAAACTCGAACTGGACAATTTTGGACTCGGTCAAAGTTGACCGAGTCCAAAATGTGGTCGGACTCGGCCCGGACTCGTTGACCGAGTCCGACTCGGAGTTGACCGAGTCCGGGCCGAGTCCAAAGCCGCACCCGAGTCCGCACCCGAGTCCGTGCGTGTCGACGCGGGTGCGGCAACCCTTTAGCCGAGTCCGTGTGACATAGGGTGTGCCTTTATCTAGTATACCCCTATTACTATTCTTCGATTTGCATATGATATTCTCATATTTTCCGAAGCTTTAATTGCCCAAATGTACCACACCTGGTTAATTCTGAATTCTTTGACACTGATCTTTGGACTTGCTGTTATTGAAGGGATATGTGGTCTTGCAGTATTTAATGCTGATTTGGGACTGATCAGAGCTGCCGAATGCATTTGCGCCTTTAAGGTGATGCATTCATAATTATTTGGGGTCATCCTTACGAGGGGTTGCTCCTGAACCGACCCCAACTCATCCTTGTGAAAAGTGATTTTTTTATTTATTATTTTATTATTTATTATTTTTTTAAACAATTGCGAAAACCAAAACCCAAGGATCCAGGGCCTCACAGACTAAATAACTTCCAAAGCACATGTGATCTTTACATTGAACTAACTAATCAAATAGCTAACTTTATTAATCAATAAATCAATGTCTGAGAATATAATTAAATTAAAGTGTGAAATCACAGAGCCACCCTGTCTAGAAATACCATAAGTCACGCCATCTCGTAGGTTCCCTATAACAGTCATCCCCATCACCGAGCTCGGGGTCCTGAGAAAAATATTGGAAATACTGAGTAATAATCAAAGATTCTTTGTACGAAATCCTCTAAAAATTCAAACAGATAAGAAACGAGCATAAATAAAATTAATGCAAAATATTAAGAGGAATATAAGAATAACAATCTCATAACTTCTTTACCATTCAAGCATCTAAAAGCAATTATCATGCAATTTCTCAAATGAAACATATTAAGAATGGATGAACTTATTAAGAATGAATGAACTAATACAGAACAGTAAAGATGCATGATTTAATGCACACGCATGAACAAATTATTAAGTTATTATCATAGTTCTCTTTTGCACGCATGTTCCTATTAAACACACACAAGTTTTAGTTTCACTTTTTCATTAAACTCACATATGCTCAAAACGGGCACAACAATTCTTGAAGTGCAAGATAGTTCTCAGTTGTAGCTTAACACACAATTTGTATTTTATTACTGGATTTCACACTTGACCCTCGATTGATATCAGGAATCAACACCATCCATCAGAACATTAGAAATCAACATCTAATGTCGGGACACAAGGAAAATCAACATCCACGGCTGTCACTTTCTTGGTATACCAATAACAAGAGCTATCTCACAATATCATCCCCAGACAAAGGGGCTGAAATCTGCCTAAAACCGTGGTAGGGAGGCAAACCACTATATTGGGTTTAGGGGCACAAACACACATGGAGTTTTAGTATCCTCACGGGTTTTTTAAAACTGCCATCCAGGATTCCTATACTGTGGAAGGGACGTCAAGGAAGAAAATTAATTATATTGTTTATCCTTTTTATGTAATTAACAAAATCAAGTTCTTTACATAAGAACTGTTTTGCAAATCAACATGTAAAACCCAACTTGGGACCTGACATATCAATGTTTTCAGAATTTTGAGATGCATCTAATGATATATTACCTGATTTTCGTCTCTAAATTTCTCTTAAATTTAACCCAAATTTCATTCGAATTTTGCTCAATTTGCATGTCCCGTGCTGAGTTTTTCTTGTTGATTTGCAAAACAGTTATTGTGTAAAAAATTTGATTTTGTTAATTAGATAAAAGAGATAAACAATGTAACTAATTTTCTTCCTTGATGTCCCTTTTTCAGTGTTGGAATCTTGGATGACAATTTTGGAGAAATTGTGTGGATACTAAAATTTTGTGTGCGTTTGTGCATCTGAATCCAATATGGTGGTTTTGTAAAACCCACGTTTTTCAAAAAAAAAAAAAAAAAAATTATCGGACCCGGGCCGGGTCGGGTCCGGACCCGACCCGGGCCCGCCTGCGATAGGGTTTTAAGATAACCCGACGTAGGAAGAGGATTTTAAATCCTCTTCCCGAGCGCCGCCCCCCCCCATCGCGCCTTCTGCCCGATAGGGAAACCCATCGGGGTTTCCCCTTTTGTCGCCCTCCCCGAGCTCTTTAAGAGCATTGCGGGAGGGGAGGAACGATGCCCCGCCCCCCTTCTCGTTCCCTGCAGGCGGCAACCACGACCGACGCCTCCTCCTTCCCTGCGCACGCCGGCGATCGCCAGCCACCTCGCCTCCCAGGTACGCCACTTCTCCTCCCTCTTCTCTTCCTCACCCCCCCTCTCTCCGTCACCTCGTCGGGAGGCCGACAGGCGGCTCACAGCCCCTGCCGCGGCCTCCCACCTTCCCTGTGCCCATCGGGGGCCCGATAGGTGGCCTATGGGCCCCTGTCGTCCCCTCTTCCCTCTGGGGGTGCGCCGGAGTGCCGGCAGGGGACCAATGGCCCCTGCGACACCCCCTCACCCCTATGGGTGATAGGGAAACCGACGGAAGGTCGGTTGCCTTCCCTGTCACCCCCGCCCCGGTCCCTCTTCTTCTGGCAGGGGTCAGTTCCTCTGCCACCCCTAGATCACCTGTAGGCAGGGGCAATGCCCCTGCCGCTTCATGTTTCTCGGCAGGCAGGGGCTCGCCCTGCAGCCTCTGGGGTTTTGGCGCACAGGGGTAGTGCCCCTGTCGCCTTCCTATCTTGGCTGGCAGGGGCAATGCCCCTGTCGCCCTTTGTTTTGTGGGGCTGGCAGGGACTCACCCCCCTGCCGCCTCTTGGGAGGGCAGGGGATAACCCCCCCTGCTGCCCCTTGATTCTCTGCACGCAGGGGGCTTGTCCCCCTGTCCCCCCCCGTCCCGAGCTCTCTCCCTCTCTCTGTCGGCAGGGGCTGGGCCCTGCCTCCTTGTTGCTGTCGGCAGGGGCTAGCCCTGCCGTCTCGTGGCTGTCGACAGGGGCTGCCTCCCCTGCCGCATCGATGCTGTCGGCAGGGGCTGGTCCCCTGTCGTCTCGTGTTGTCGGCAGGGGCTGGCCCCCCTGCCGTTTCATGGCTGTCGGTAGGGGCTCAGCCCCTGTTGTTTTGTTGCGGTCGGCAGGGGCTCAGCCCCTGCCGCTTCGCTGCTGTCGGCAGGGGTAGGCCCCTGCCGCCTCGTTGCTGTCGGCAGGGGCTGACCCCCTGCCGCCTTGCTGTTTTTGACAGTGGCTCATTCCCTGTCGCCCCGTTGTCGTCGGTGCCGCCATCGCCTAATTCTACCAATGCCTCAGTCGCGCCATTAATTATATTAGCAAAATGGAATATTTAACACTCTTGCATATTTACGCAATAGGTCCCGATCGTGCTCCGCGGCCCGACTCTCGTATTATCCTCACGCGTAGGCGTACGCAGCTGCACGACATTCTAAGGTAGGGTAAAGTCGCACAAAGGGCAATAAATGAACCTATTTAAGTTGAAATAATTAAGATGCCCATGCTAGATATGCTTAGATTTATATTCCTTCTGCATTGCATATTTTCTTGTCTGCATATTTATGAGTCGATGTATGATTTTACTCTTTGAGTATTAATTTGCGTATTTGCTTATGTGGTTGAAGGTGGGTTCGTACTTTTTGCATACTTATGCCCTTAATTGCTTGCATATATACTTGCCTGTACGTTCCTATGGGTCGATGTACAATTTCATTCTTCGATCATTATTTTGCCTAGTTGCTTATGAGTTGAGGTGTGGTTTCGTATTTTTTTTGAAATACATATGCCCTTGTTTGCTTGCATCCATTTTTGCCTGCACATTTCCTTTGAGTGAGGTACGACTTCGTATCTCGTGTATTACTTATGACCTTATATGCTTTGCCTGTCTAAGTGGTCAATGTATGGTTTTGGTACCTCGTGTAATCACTTATGTGCTTTTCCCTCGATGTGCGGCATCGTAAGTCGAGAGTTCTTTGTTGACATGTTATAACCTGCATATGCCCACACTCATGGTAAATATGTACTTACATAAATGTAGTCTTGTGCCTATCCTGTTATCACTTGTTTCCAAAACACTAGAAGTTGCACTTGTGCGCTATAGTTCTTTTAAAGAGGATTTTCTTCTGCAAACTCAGGGCTCTTCAAAGTGCACAACTTTTGTAAAGTTATATTTTAAGTCCTGTCGGATTTCGAAGTCACATATAGGCTCTCCCAGGTCCACACACTTGGGAGAAATATTTTATAACCCCGATTCGAGTTGCGACCCAATTCGAATAACCCCGATCAAGGGCATGAGCATATGAATGAGTGGGGTTCTGTTGAAGGACCCATTCTTTATTTATCAATCTAGTGTCACATGTCGATACTAAGATAAATTTTTTATGTAAGATTGATAGTGTTGTGCCTTGCGTGAATGACTTAATGTGGCATTATGGCTTTTAAGGATGAATCGTGCCAAATGAGCACTCCTATATTCTTTGAATTATTATGAAGTTGTGTGTTGGGTATTCCTTTTGAGAAGCCCACAGACCTCCCCGGTTCAGTATAGCGTACTTTTAGACATGCACAACATGTTAAGTACTTTGTTGATCAGACGAGAGATCCGAGATGACCTTGCATCATATGATAAATGTCATTGAAGTGAATTCAAGACTTATCTTGCCAGTCTGTGTTGTATTCATTCTTTTGCAGATAATATCTGTTGGGGCTTCTTTTGTGGAACCATATCCCTTTCATCGTAGTCGTACTTATGACATGTACGACCGTACTTTTTGACAAGTACGTCTTCTTACGTTGCGATGATTGGATGAGTAGGTTGTGGCAACCTCGATGAGCGCAAATAACAAAATGTTGTGATCACCTAAATAAGTGATGTTTTCGCCTTCACCGGCAAGATACTCGAGTGGGTCGAAAGACCAGAGTATGTAGAATGAGTCTTCAGTTAACTACCCCTGATGTACTCATTCGAATCGCTGACTCCTGTCAGGAGAGAGGACAGGAAGGTACAAAACTTCGATGGACAGGCCATTAATGGCAGTTACGAGCAAAAGACTCGGCTTCCCCAGTCATCGGAGTTAGGGGAATGAGACTACCATAATTATCCTAGGTGGTAGCTCTCCATGTTTGGGATGCATCCATTGTTTATGCTGCTTTGGGGATTTCTCTCTTGGTCACCGACCGTCCCCTTAGGCGCGGACTCAGTCAGCTATCCGGGTTATCATAAAATACATAGCATAATAAACCCCCGGATCAGTCTAGGCTGTTTCTAGAGTCGTGCCTTGTGCGTACCCGCTTGGCCAGTTAATATCGAAACATAATTTAAATCCGATCACACAATGTGTTCAGTTATGCACGTATGAAAGTTATAGGGTACAACATGTTCAATACTTATGGAATTGGGTGTGTGGTTGATGAAGCATTGTGTTTTGCTAGTTAACTTTCTTGTGCAGTGCTTTGCTTGTAATAGTTAGCCTACTTGTGCTAGTAAAATGCTTGTAATAATTTTAGCATTGTGCTCATGATAGTTGCTCTGTGAATCTGTTGAAATTAAATTGCTATATAATTGCCTGTCTATTTGACATATTAAATTATTCTGCTTAATTATGTTCAATATTGTCCTGTCTGTGCACCTACCAGTTTTTAGTGAAACTGACCCATTTTATGGGCAGGTAATGGATTTGTAATACAGTCTGCGATGGCACGATGGCGTGATGAGGTCAAGATAGAGCTCTTTCCCTGACGTTTCGCTCCTGAGGACATGTTGGTAAATTTGGTATAAAGTGTGTTTCAAAATTTTTTCTTTTATTAAACCGTGAGTTAATAAAACTGTTTTAGTAAGTTTCTTCTTGGTTTCAACAAATGAATTCTCAATTATTGAAACTCTGTTTCTAAACCATTTGATTTCAATGGTTGTGCGGGAGTTGACAAAAGGAAAGTTTACGCTGTAACGCGCTCAAGGTCCATTGACTTGTGGTTTTAAAAATATCATTTTCCGCTGAAGTATTATTTAAACTCTGATAATTGTATGATTTCAAAGCTTTCTAAACTATTTTAAAAAGTTACAAGTCCTTGATTTTTGGGGCGTTACAACTTGGTATCAGAGCGACAGGGAAAATAGTGATTCTTGACCATCCGACATCTGCATCGCACAGTAAGTACTATTGATTTTGTTGTTTTGTACTTAATTTGATTAAAATTTTTGCTGCAATTTAGATGTCGTATAATGAGATGAGCGAGGCAATAAATGTTTTGACTGGAGCCGTTATGCATCTCCAATCTATGGTTCAGAACCTGAGTCATAGTGTGGCTTGCGAGAACACCTTCAAGGGTCAGTGCGATAAACAGATGGATAACCATCAAGTTACCCCTAATCTATTGTACTCCCGAAATTCTATTGTTTGCTCTTTCTATGGTAAGGTGGACCATTCAGGGAAAGAATGCTGCCATAAGCGAAAGTACGACGGGTGGCAGCTGGCCACACAAGGCTTGGAGCAACGAAAGCAAGTTAAAGATATTCAGAACAATAAGTCAGTTGGTGGTAAGGAAGTTAGCAAATGCCGACTTGCCGAGGATAGAATGCAAGGATCCCCATCTAAGAAACAAAAGCAAAGCAAAGGAATCAAGCTACATCGATCGTCTAGTCGTAAATGCTCGAAGTGTAATTATGGTCATCCGGGACAACAATGCCCTCGAGACACGGGAGGTTGTTTCTATTGCGGAAAGATGGGACATTTCGCCAGAGTTTGTCGCAAGAAGGAAGCAGATCTGAAGAAGCGAACCGCGAAGGAAAGTCAGCAACAACAACCCAAGCTGCCTCACTAGTAGCAATTAGAGTAGTGAACCATGTTTATTTTCATCATGACAGGTTAGGTAGAGAATTGACGAATAGACACTTTAATAAGTTCGAGTAAGACTTTTTATTTTCCAGTACGGATCTTGTCAAGTAAAAGTTTATTAATGAAATTACGTATGAATTTTGTCCAACCCAGACCCTTATGATTATGATGCTTATGCAGGTAAATGACATGTTACACCTACCACTGATTAGTTTTTGAGTAGTTGACTTGTTACGCCTACAAATGATTAACTTTTAGGTGGTTGACTTATACGCCTACAAATCATTAGTTTAGATTATTTAGAGGAATGACACCTCACGACTACAAACACTTAGTTTTTATGATACATCACGCCTACGTAGCGGTGTTGCAGGGAGTTGCATTATGATTGTTTGTGAGAATATATCATACCTGTATAGCATGATTGATGGATATCATATTGGACTAAAATGTCTTGTAGATCTGTGCGTGTGCTTCACACTGATATAGTCGAATGTGATTTGATGTAAAAATTGTGAATGCTTATGAAGATGATGCAATGATCTGAATGTCTTAGATGCATATATGATTTGAATCCGGTGTGCATAACTCGAACTGCGTAGAAATTACGTATCTTGAGGTTTAGTTGATTCTTGTTATATACATGATCACATTGTATAGAACTCATGCTTTGAGGTTAGATTTGGATAATGAAATGCTCCTGGTGGCAATGATATAATGCATAGGATAATATGCTTTTGTATGATATGATTGAAATGCATGTGATCTGAAATTTTGAAAGTATGCGATATATGCTTAAGTTCAATAGTGAACTATGATTCTTGGAACCATATTGGTGAAATGGGTGATTTTATGAATTGAATACCATATGAGATGAAGTGATGATGCATATTGATGATATATATATATACATTTGCCCATTATTGGTGGCTATCGACTCTGAGAGTCGTCGTTTGTTTTAATGCATGTATCATTGATTTCGGTACCTGTTGAGGACCTTGTTCGCAAAGGATTATCTGTGAGGGTATGTATGATCAAGATCAGGTAATCCGACTAGTGGTGAATCTCTGTGAGGAAGTACACTGTCCAAGATCGGGTAGCCGCAAAGACGGCGAATTCCTGTGAGGAAGTATATTTGTCCAAGACCAGGTAAACCATCTAGGGCGGTAATTCCTTGTGAGGTCGTACATTTCCTAAACCAGGTGATCCAGCGTGGAACTTGTAGATTTTGATTTCGTACAGAATTATGGTGTGTTAGGATGCTCTTCTGAGAGCATTTAATATAGCCAATTATGAATCTTTAAATTTGACTTTATGTTGTAGCATGATTATATATTGGTTTTAGATTAGAAAGTTGGATCCTTGTTGATTCAAGATCTTGATGCGAGGTTATGTTTTTTGTCTTCTATGAAAGTTAGGGCCATTCTACGAATGATAACTTAAGCGAAGATAGGACAACTGGCCATGTAAGGCCTTGAGTTATGGGGATAAGTTGAGGCTATTCCGGACATAGAGTCTGTTAGAATTAGTAAGGGTAACGAACGACAACTTGATTATGATAAAGTACGAAAACCTCCGTTTAAGGAACGTAAACAACTAGAACAATGTCTCGTGGCGTCTCTTCATTTGTATCGAATCTAGTAGAAGGTGACGAATAAACATTCTTACAGTCTTCTGCCAAACCCTTTTTGGGACTTCGTATAAACTCTTGCGAAGACATAATGTTATGGAGATGGTTTTTGTTAAGGTATCTCCGACGAAAAGCGTATTTCGGTTCGGGAAAAAGGGAAAGCTAAGTCCTAGATACGTCAGACCGTTCGAAATCCTGGAGCGGATTGGAGAAGCAGCTTATCGCGTGGCGTTACCTCCGCAGTATGCTCAGATCCATAATGTTTTTCACGTATCCATGTTGAGGAAGTATGTTCACGATCCATCGCATATCATTCATTATGATGATGTGGACATTAGAAGGGACTTGACATTCGAAGAAAGACCAGTGGAGATCGTCGACCGTCGTGACCAAGTGCTTAGATCAAAGACCATTTCCTTTGTAAAGGTTCGGTGACAACATCATGGAATTGACGAATGTACTTGGGAACCTGAGAACGATATTAGGGAAAAATATCCTGACCTGTATTTTGATTCTTCAAGGTAATAGATATTTCGCGGACGAAATTCTTTTAAGAGGGGTAGGATGTAAAACCCCATTTAAAAAAAAAAAATAATATCGGTTTGGACCCGGGTCGGGTCCGGACCCGACCCGGGCCCCTTTTTATTTTAGGGTTTTAAGTAACCCGACGCAGGGTCCCGAGCGCCGCACCCCCCCCTCTTCTTCCCCTTCGTTTTCGGGTTGATTGGGGAAACCCACCGAGGTTTCCCCTTTCATCTTCCCCCCCGAGCTCTTTATGAGGAGTGCTGGAGGGCGAGGGGAGGCACGCCTCCCCTCTCGAGCTTCCTCCCCCGCGCCGGTCTCCTTCCCTGCTGCGCCCGCCGCCGACGCCGGGAACCCCCCCCCCCCCCCCCCCAGGTACGCCGTTCTTCTCTTCTCCTCCCTCTTCTCCTCCTCACCCCCTCCCTGTCACCTCGCCGGGAGGCCGGCAGGTGGCTCACAGCCACTGCCGCGGCCTCCCACCGCCTCTCTGTGTCGCCAGGGCCCTGACAGGTGGCCTACGCGGCCCCTGTCGTCCCCGTCTCCCTCTGCGATTCGCCGGAGTGCCGGCAGGGGACCGGTGGCCCCTGCGGCACCCCCTTTTTGCTGCCACCTCGTGGCTTTCGGCAGGGACTGGCCCCCTGCCGTCTGGTGCTGTCGGCAAGGGTGGCCCCTTGCCGACCTGCGTTGTCGGCAGGGGCTCAGCCCCAGCCACATCGTGTTGTCAGCAGGGGTTGGCCTCTGCCGACCTGTGTTGTCGGCAGGGGCTCAGCCCCTGCCACATCGTGCTGTCGGCAGGGGTTGACCCCTGCCGACCTGTGCTTTTGGCAGGGGCTGGGCTCCCTGCCGTCTGGTGCTGTCGGCAGGGGTGGCCCTTGCCGACCTGTGTTGTCGGCAGGGGCTCAGCCCCTGCCACTTCGTGCTGGCGGCAGGGGTTGGCCCCTGCCATCCATGTGCTTCTGGCAGGGGTTGGCCCCCTGCCATCCATTGCTTCCGGCAGGGGCTGGCCCCCTGCCATCCATTGCTTCCGGCAGGGGCAGGCCCCCTGCCATCCATTGCTGTCGGCAGGGGTTGGCCCCCTGCCGCTACGCTATGTTTAGGCAGGGGCTTGTTCCCCCGCCGCTTGTCTGTTTTCGGCCAGCAGGGGGACACCTCTGCTGCCTCTCTTTTCCTATAGGCAGGTTTGTCTTTCTTTCTGCTGGCGGCTTGGCTCTGGGACTTTTTTTTTTTGAGTTGTTTCTTAGATTTATTGAACTTTGGAATAAAAGGCTCATTTTGTAATAAACTGCAGATTTTAATCGATTGCCTTATTTCTTAAATTCCTTTAAGATGTTGTACGTGTGAATGATGGTTTTTCAGCTAACGTACCCAGGATTGTTGACTTGTGTTCCTTTCTAAATGTCTTCCGCTGTTGTTTTTTAAAAAATTAAACTTTAAATCTTTGAAAAGTTTTTCGATAAGGTTTTCGAAATCACAAGTCGAAATTTTGGGGCGTTACACAGGGTGTCCCACCACTTCTTGGCATTGCCCTTCAGACGTTACGTGCCAAAAGATGTATTTCTGTCCTCAGGAACAAACAAGACGTCGAACACCCGTTCCAACTCCTCAACCCAGTGCTCCGCTGCCTCTGGGTTTGCCTCTCCTGAAAAGGAAGGTGGGTCTAACTTCAGAAACTTTTCGAAAGAAACTCCACCCGCGTTTGGAACGATATTGACAGGAGGGTCACGAGTCGCTGCCTGGGCAACTGCCTGGGCAGCTGCCTGTGCAGCCTGTGCCGCTTGCGCCGTCTGCATAGTCTGTGCCGCCTGAAGGTTCTGAGTCGCTTGCAGCGCCTGCGCTGTCTGCGTCGCTTGAGCCGTCATAGTCTCTGTCAAGGTATGGATGGCCTCCATCATGAAATCTCTTTCCTCCTGCCAGTTCGTGGGAGCAACAGTAGAGGACGAAGCACCTCTGCGGGTATAATGCGGCATCTACAACGTACATCCCGTCTACAAATTAGACTCCTATTGATCCTACCCCCTTAGGGTTGATCACGAA
Organism: Nuphar pumila; assembly: GCF_984573655.1. Lineage (NCBI taxonomy): Eukaryota > Viridiplantae > Streptophyta > Magnoliopsida > Nymphaeales > Nymphaeaceae > Nuphar > Nuphar pumila. The sequence continues at coordinate 120,895,814 of NC_143254.1, read as the reverse complement.
AAATATGCGTTCACGTAATCATACCAAGACTTATTAAATTCATACCAATAGAATATTAAACTATAATTTCAATCAATCACACAAAATTCACATACTTAAAGTAAAAGTATTAAATAACCATACCAGTGAAGAAGACTGCTCTGGAGGACGAGTCACACTTGTCGATGCTTCAGGACAGGACTCATATACCAAAAATAAAAATTTAATACTCCAAAGATGATAAAATTGCAAGTCTTTGTGGTGGGCTCTGATACCAAACCTGTAACGACCCCAACTCCCACCTTTGAAAAATGCGGAATATTTTTTTTTTCTAAGAGTTGCGGAAACCTTCTCAGAGATATGGGGTCCTCACAGTTCCACTTTCCATTGGATAGCCCATCCATCACAAACGAAGTTGCAATTATCATCAATATCAACCAACTAAAACTCTTTTATTAATGAGTAAGAAAATTTCAAAGACAAGGTTTTCTTCAACTGAAAGTAAAGTAACAATTGCAGAATTTAAAAGAACTGAATGACAAAAGAAAGAGCCATTATGTCCTCTACTGAAGCTGACAAGCCCAAGTATAACTCATTCATCCCCAGACGCATATCCAACTTCACTGTTCACCATTTCCTGTGAAAAACCAACAAAGTAGGGTGTCAGAACCGAAATTCTGAGCACAACTACTTCTAAAAAAACCAGGTGAGAGAAAAAACATGGATGAGATTTCATGTAGTGATTTGAGTGAGTGCAGATATAAAATTTGCAACATTTAAATATCCATGACTACCAATAATTGCATTTACTCACCAGTCAAGAACAATAAACAGTATTATATATCAATAACTAAATGATTAAACCTTTCAGCATGATTTCACAAAGTAAGTCATATGCTACCAACAAATGATGTCATGATATCAAGAATGAGTCAAACATACATGATCTAATGCATAACAGAACAATGCATGATTATGTGCAATGCATGATTTCTCCTGTTATCTTTCATTTAAGTTCCATCTTTTCATATGCATGCCCTATTAAATGCACACAACTTTAAGTTCCTCTTTTTAATTACCGTGGCCCGCGGATACACCAAACGGGTACAAACCCCGAGGTCAAGTAGGTTCCCAGGGTAGCTTAACACACAATTTGTATTTTATTACTGGGTTCCAACTTAGCCCTCGACCGATATCAGGAAACAACACCATCCATCGGAACATTAGACCTCCACATCTAATGTCGGGGACACAAGGGACACCCCACGCCCACAAGTGTCACTTCCTTGGTACCATAAACTCACAGCTGTGACTAACACACCACTCCCGGGTAAAGCGGCGGATTCTCCCTAAAACCGTGGCCAGGAGAAGAACCTCAATATCGGGTTCAGGGGCAACAACGCACACGGAGTTTTTGTATCCTCACAGTCTCTCCAAGACCGAATATCCAAGATTCTCATACTCCAGATGAGATATCCCAGAATGTATATTACACTGTTCTTATTCTTTATTTTTATTTAAAGTTCATTCTTTAAGTTTGCAACACTATATGCAAAAGTAAAGTGAAAACCCTGCATCCTCTCTTGCAGGGACCCATTCGGGACTCCAGCCCGTGTAAACACATAGAACAATGTAGTAAAGTGTCAAACCATCTTATGTGGTTTAAGTGATGCTGTTAAAAACATAAATAAAAGAAAACCAACCCACGACACTCCAGGCCGATGATGGTCCAATTTGGCCATCGGTGCATCACATAATAAAACCATAACAGTGTTTCGTTTATAACACTAAGCCAAAATGCCAAACAACATACATATTCATGCAAATATAAACCCAAACATATGCATGTCATAATTCATTCATATGCATTTTCAATATGTGTGTGTTACCTACGTCACATATTTAACCAAATTCATGGTTTCTTTTAAGTGTGTGAGTGTACATGTACCAATTCATACAATAATCAAGCGTACAGGTTCAAGAAGAATTAATAATAACTGAATCATGCTCACACCCATGAGTACCATAATCATAACGGTCAAATGAAAGCATAAACCTCCATGGCAAGTGTTTCTATACCATCCAATACACAAGCTTTTAAATAACACATGGATTCTAGCAAAAAATATAATGTTCAGCTAGGGACAACAAGGCAAGATACATTACATATAACATTTCAGTTTTATGTGTCCTTCCTCCCTAAACAGTGTAACATGAGCAATATTATACACAAGTTATGTTGCAATGATCCTACGCTGCATCTTACAAGCTTTGAGCTTAACCACACTCAAGAACCAGCTTGAGCTACCTTAGAATAGTTCAATTTACTTCAATTCAGCAAATTACACATCCTCAGACCAATATTCAATTCAACATGAACTTTCAGATCACAGACTGATGAAACTCACTTATGTCTATAGAGCACAACATGCCTAAACCAAAAATTTAACATAAACCAACCCCTATTAATACAAGTATCATATAACTTAAGAATTTGTTCTAGCCAATTTATTTTCCAACCAAATGTCTTTTCAAAAATAGCAATTAAACTATCCTGAAATTGTGGTAAACTAACTTTCTTTGCTGACAACTGTCCAATATAGAATGGAGCTAAACATAGAATCCATTCTAAAACACACTTCGGTGGAATTTTAAGAGTAATATGATATTTCCTACACAAGATTTCAGTATAAAGAAAACAGATAGTATGTTGGCAATAGTTACTTCTTCAGCCAGATTCAATTATCAGTCACCACCAAAATAAGATGAGATCTGATAACAACTCTAAATGTGACATTATTCAGGTCAACCATGAACTGAAATAATCTCTTACCTACAGCTAATGGCCACTATTAAAATTAACTGCTAATAAAGTATGTAAGAGGAATAACACGGCTCTTCAGGATACATTTTTGTATCAACATGAAGTCGCCATCTCTAGCTAATGTGCAATTTAATCCAGCATTTGAACATTCCATCAGGTACGCACTTTGAATATAAGAAACAGTGCATTTTAATATGCACTTGAACCCAAACAATTATGAAAATATGCAGTTTAAGAAAGGTGCAGACCCTTCACCTGGAAATAAACCCATTTTCTTTATGAGCAAATCAACTAACTTAAGGTTCAAGCATAAGGTTGAAGATCAGTAAAGGTTACCACAATTTAGACAGAGCCCTATTTCCACCACCGTATTGATATATGTAGAAAAAAAAACAACAGGAGAGTAATATGTATGAACACGAGTTTGCAATTAGAACTCCAAGACCTCCTGCACAGATTAGATATAAATAAACAACTAATCAAATTATGGCTGTGATTTCTTTCCCCTTTTTCTTTTTCTTTTTTTTTTCATACGAGTCACAGGCCAGCACCCAGCCGACTGGGTCGGCTGGGCTTGCTATGGCCCGGCCCACAAAATGTAGAGCTCCCAGCCGACTGGGTCGGCTGGGGCCCTACTAACACAGCACCCAGCCGACTGGGTCGGCTGGGCCTGTCGCCTCCTACCAATGCACTAGTGTCCTGCAACATGAAACAACACATTTTTTTTCATAGCATATACTATTACTGTTATCATAAGCATATGCGATCACTGTTTTCCGATTTCAAGATTTAGGGCATATTTAGAAAACCCCAAATCAATTTGATTTGGGTATTTAGGGTTTATCAAGAAAACACCCAAATCAACGTATGGAATCGAACCCCTGTTCGATTCCTCACCCAGGTTCGAAGAAGAACCGTACCTTTTCGCTGGTTTTCCGGCGATCTTTCCGGTGATCGGAGGCTGGAATCGTGGCTGGCGCACCTCACTGCTGTTGTGGCCTTCGGTGGTGGCTGGTGGCCAAAGCTCCACTCACGGCTGCTATCGTGAAGAGGAGTGCTTGCTGGAGGTTGGCGTTGGAGGATGTGGGCTGCCACAGCTCGCCGGAGACCTCCCCTCCCCAACTCGACAGAGAGAGATACAGAGATCGAGGGAGAGAGAGTGAAAAAGAGACGGGGGAAGAGAGAAACGAGGGAGACGAGGGAAGAGGGTGAGACCCCCTCTTCCGCCTCCCTTTTATCGCCGACCCCCCCCCCCTTCTTGCCGAGATGGGTGGGGTTTCGGTTACGCCTGCGTAACCCCCCCTTCTTGCCCCTTTCTGTTTCTATTTAAAATATATCAGGCAACCCTTATCGGGTTGCCCTTTTTGTTTTAAAGGGCTGTTATATGGGGTGGGGCTTGGGTCCGAACCTGGGACCCGTAACCCGGCCCCAAAACAATATGGATCCACAAGTGGATCCAAATGGATCCACTGTGGATCCTCGGATAAATATAAAAAACAAAAACTTAAAATTTAATTTATTTGTTTATTAAATCGAGGTTTAATTCGATTAATCCTAATTACCCCCTTTATGGGTCCTAAATCCGAAATATGGATCTAGGCCCAACTTGAAAATTTTGAAATATTTTCTAATAAAAATCTCGGGTTTTACAGCCTTGTCATGCAAAGGTCCTTGACATGAACAGAAGAGGGAGTAAATTCAATTGAAACATTGATATCACCAACAAACTTAAAAACAAAAACAATGTTTTTCTTAATGTTAGGAGCATAAATAACTTTTGAGAGAATGAGATAGGACTTTGACATAGGAATAACAAAGTTTCCAATATGAGAAATAGAATGATGAGATCCATCTCCCGTGACTATGCTATTTCTACCAACGTAAGAAACAAGATTTAAGAGCTTATCAGCATCACCAGTGACATGAGTTGCTGCCTTAGAGTCAACATACCAAGTACCTTGATCATTCTGTTTGAGATTTAATACTGCCAAAGTTGACAACAACTCCTTTACTTCTCCACTAGCTTTTGAACTATCTATTCCTCTCTTCACTTTTGTCTGTTTTGATTTTATTTTATTTTGAGGATTAAACCAACAGTTAGCCTTGATGTGCCCCTTTTTATTACATAGAAAACAAGTAGGAATTGACCTTTGTCACTATGAGCTGAGTGGTGTGTTGGGCGTAGGTTATTGTCCACGACCTCCTTGCCCATTTCTTCCTTGTCCTACCCTTCCCCGAACATCATAACTTTCTCGTCCTCGTCTATAGGCTACCCATGTAGCAAGAACATCTTGTGTGCCTGCATGCACATGTGATTATTTAGAGAACCCTTTCAAGGTCATCTCATATTGTAATAGTTTTGCACACAGATCTTCAAATCTGGGTAGATCAGGTAAACATAATAAGGAAGTAACATTCGTGTGGTAGTCAGGCCCCAACCCACTCAAAGTTTGTTGTACCCTATCTTTATCATTCACTGCACAACTCACAAATGCTAGTTGATCTGTAACGATCTTCATTTTGTTCAAGTACTCCATGATAGTCATGGAGTCCTTTCTCAACATCTGAAATTCTCTTTTAAGAAACACCCTGAACTAATCTATCACACATGTGCATAGCTGAACAGTCATCTGGAATTGCCACTAGCACCTCTTGTGACAATGTAGAAGTGTTATAAGCAACTAACGCCTGGTCTCTTTTTATCTAAGTTACATACTCTGGGTTTCTGACATACACGGTGGTACATGCTCCTTTACTGATCTTTTCTTCTCGTGATATAAGCTCTAGAGAGACTGAAATAGATCCATCTAGATGTTTAGAAAGATTCTGATTCCTTATGAAAGGAATGATCTACCACTTGCAAGTCAAAAAATTAGAATTGTTCAACTTTTCAGACATGAGTTGATTGAGAAAGCTTGAAGAAAGACCAGACTGGTACGAGAATGAGTCCATGTTTCAAAAGAAGAATATGTCCAGCACACAACTCGGCGATAACTTAAGAAATCAATATATTAAAAGGAAACCTTTAGTCTCAAAGAAAATTTTGCAACCTCTCCACTTTTTTTTTTGCAGGGGCAAACTTTAATATTTTCCTTTTTACATAGTGCAAGTAGTCATGCAGGCGGCTGAATGTAGACAGAAATTCAGTTTCCTTTGTAAAAGAAACTATATTGGGCTATGTGAAGGGCAGTGGACGATAGAGAAGGAAGCACAGATCTGAGACAGGAAAAGAAGCACAGATCTGGTATTGGTTCAGATCAGATCTGATTATTGTCCAGATCTGATTAGACTAACCGGTCCTTCTATTTTTTTTTGTTGTTTAAAGATTGAAAAGGAAGGAAGATGAGACCTGGAATGAAATCAGATATAATTAACTCTTTTGATCAGATCTGGTTTGATTCAGATCAGATCACGGTGAGTAATATGAAAATAGAGAAAATGGAAAACGTAATCAGATTTGCCTCTGATCAGCTTGTTTGATTTCTATATGATCACAGTGGGTAATATGAAGATAGAGAAATATAAAATACAATCAGACCTCTTATCAGATCTGATCAAGAAAGAAACGATGAGATTGAGGAGAAATAGAAGACGCGATCAGATCTGCCTCTGATCAGATCTGATCAAGAAAGAAATGATGAGCTTGAGGATCGATTGGAAGTATTAAAGAAATGAACAGAAGAGAAAAATCAATTCTTGACTTGGGAGACTAGAACTCTCTGGTCATTTAGAATTTATGACATCCAGAGTTGTATCATATGAGAAGAATGGAGGACACAGCCAGAGAGAGGAGCTGCTGTAGAAACCCACGATTCTCAATTCTCAATGCAGGAATCTGCATACACTATTCTCATTATATGTTCTGTCTAACACAATGTTTAGGGTACTAAAATACCCTTTTACAACATAAAGAAATTACAAACGTTCCATTAACGAATTGCGTCAGCCCTGTATAAATTAAAACATAATAAGACACGGACACGGGTCTGGATCCAGACCTGATTTGGACCCAAATACATATACGACGTCTTTTCACATACATGTAAATTAAACATTCTGGGGCGAGTTAAGCTTTGGTTGTAATTATTGCTTTTGTATTATTTTCTATCAATCACAAATTTACAATTGTATGCTTTTCTTTTAAAGGATGTTTAGTCTTTTATGACTTGCCAAGATCCGTTAGTAGCGTCCTGGAAATGTTGAAATGTGCTGTGGTGGATTTATGCGTTCTGGTAGAACATTTGTGAAGGAATGAAGTTAATCTTAACTTCTTATGCAAAATCTTTTAATTATTTCCTTTCTGGTATATGGTGAATGCACGCATGTGCTTTTGTTTTACCCCATGATGCAAAAGATTTATGCATTGTAACATTTTCCTTGTTGCTTGCAAGTTCTTCTCTTGTGCTTAAAATATTGTTCTTTTGTATGTGTGGGTGGGCAATTTTTTCTTTTTGGTTCATTTCTTGTTCACTTACGGATCAAAATATTAGCGTGTATCCATCATTCTTTCTCTGGGAAAAGATTGTAGTTCTGTCCTCTTTAATGTACTCATTTTATTTCGAAAAACCTGTCCTTGTACAGTAAGGATTGGAACTAAAGTTTTGATAATTATTCCAATCATGTTTGGTTGTCCATGGACTTGCCAGTTTAGCTAGTTTGTCCCTTCATAGAGATGGCTTTGTACTTTAGTCCATTGGTGAAACAAGTTATCTCTTTGTCTGATTATTCTATTGGTTATCTTGAACTCTATGGACTCGGTCTATACTCTATTGACTGAGACATGTAATAAAACCAAGTTTTATTCCTAGCATTTTTTCATTTGGCATCGATTAGTGTAGGTGCTATATATTGATAATCTTGACAAGTTGATCATACCGTGTAGATGAGCTTGTTATGCTTAATTTACTGCAGGACCTTTTTTCCTGATTGGAAATTTTAATCTCATTGGTTATACCTCTTTTTTCAGATTGACATGGAGGATATCGTCCGGCAGATGGAGTCACTTAGTGCACCTGATGATGTTTTCCGATCTATGGTTAGCAATGCTGGTCACTTATCTGGTCTAGAAACCGATAATTCAGGTCTTATTGATGAGCTGTGTAGTGACGAGGGACTTGCCAACGTGGGTTTGCCTCAACATACATATGTTTTTTAGGTCTACTTGAAATGCATTGTTTTGATGCCCATTTTATTTACTATGGCAGGAATTTATTCAGATGCTTTATCGTGACCTTCACCATCGACTTGAGTCAGAACAGAGATCGGACATGTCATGACACCTGTGATATGTGCCTGCTCCTTTTTCCCCCTTCCGGGCTGATACATTGTGTAACAAATGCATTTATATCAAATCATTGCTGTGTTAGTGTTAGCTACAGAATCTGAGTCCCTTTCTTGCTTCTTGCAATTAAGTTAATCATCCCAATTTTCTGGTCATGTATAATTTATTACTGGGCCTTGGTTGATTTCGCCAATATGTGATATAGTTTTATTGATTTAATTTTTCCTCGGAGTATAGTTTCACATCTTACCGGTTTCTTCTACAATTTCTCATTATGAGGCTTTGTGATTGCTGATGGAAAAAGAAAAATCCCTGGGGTCCCTGTCGCTGATGTTCACAATGATTTTGGTAGACTTGGATGGGTCAGATGGACGTGGTCGAGAGGGGACAAAATTTTTCATGTCCCTTCAGAATGATTCTTAAGGGGGGATGAGAGGGGGAGTAAATTAATAGTATCTCTGTGAGTTTTACCCTCCTGGAGGTGCTTTGAGTTACTGCTGGGTGGTGCTGACAAGTCACCGATGGCTTAGGAGAAATCAGTGGCGATGGCCGTGATGACCTGTGTATTTCTGCTTTAGCCAGTCATGAGAGAGAGAGAGAGAGAGAGAGAGAGAGAGAGAGAGCCTAGGAGGTGTGTGTTTTGTCTGATATGATCCATCAGTCTGGAACAGTGTAGGTGCACTATGAAACGCCTTTTTTTTGTCTTCTGGACAATAAGAAAAAACCACCACTCTAGTTCAGACGTCTTGATACGAGTTTGAGAGGTGCAATGTTAACTGTATTTTTGTTCGGTTTGCACGGTGTAGGGTACTCGTAAAACCCAAGTTCTTGGGTTCGGGTCCGGTTCGGACCCGAATCCAAACTGGGTACCCCCCCCCCCCCTCCCCCCCCAATTTTTTTTTTTAAAAGGAGGGCATGGGTTAGGGTTCTCAGACAGAGGGGGTCTACGCCCCTTGCTCCTTTTTTTCAGTCTTCGGGCAGGCCCCCTGCTCTTTTTTTTTCCAATCATCGAACAGGGGGCTGCCACCCCTTGTTTTCTTGCCCAACCTTCGGACAGGGGGTCGACGCCCCTGCCCTTTTTCCTATCATCGGACAGTGCGGTTGACACCCCCTGCTTTCTTTTTCGATCAACGGACAAGGGGTAGACACCCCCTGTTTTTGCTTGTCTGATCGGTGGGCAGGGGCGATGCCCTTGCCGCCCCTCTCACATGACTGCCAGGAATGCGGGCCCATGCCGCCTTTTCTCCCTTGTTCTGGCCAATAGGCAGGGGCGATGCCCTTGCCTGATCCCCCTGTTTAGGGAACACCTGCTGGGCTCCGCAAGCCTGGCAGGGGCAGTAGGTGCTCGACACCTTGTATTGGGACATTGTTGTTTCAAATCCCAATGGTATTGTTGTATATCTGGCGGGGATCTGCCTGATCCCCCTTTTTGGAGAAACAAAGGGGGCTCTGCGTGTCTTGCACAAGCAGCTAGTGTGTGACACCTTGTCTTGTGCACAAACTGGCAAGTTTAGGGTTATCTAAAGGAAAAAGTTGAGTTGATTGAGAACAACGAAGTAGTCTTCAATTAGATGAGTTTAAAGGCATGTTAGAGATACTTCAGAAAATGGCTTCTGAGTTGTATCGTGTGCACTAATTGTGTCACTTGAATAGTCTTCATCATAAGTATTATATTAATTCTCTGAATAATCTTCATTGTTATTTTGATTTCAGACACTTCGACAACGCTTGATTGAGGCGTCCCTTGCCATCAGCATCCCTGTGTTTTTTCCTTAGTGTTTTTCATCAAAGGTACGGGTTCTTCTATGTGAAACGGTTGAGGGATCAGGTAGAGATGGATTTCCATGCATGCGCTTGATGGAAATCCATGGCGGAACAGTGGATTTTCGAATCCACTGTGTTATATAGATATTTTTTAGTGTTTTTCACCTATTAAAAAAAAAGGTTTTATTAGTATACATATGTATACATGTAAATCCAAATCTTATTTTTGTTGTAATTGCAAATTGTGTATGCTCATGTGAGTTGGATTGGTTTGGTTAGCCGACCAATACACCTGACCAATAGCTCAATCTTATGATGAATTGCTTAGTTAGGCAGGTGGAATGTGTGAACACCCCAATTTTTTTTAAAAAAATTCAAAAATTTCCTTTTTGCCCTTGGCCCCCAACTTCTGAATAATTGGGTCAATTTCTGAACAAAATTTCATTCATTTCTCAGATTCACTGTAATCCAAATTCAATTTCTCTATCTAACCCAATCTCGAACCCATATCTGATATCCGAATCAAATTATGAGTCTGAATCTCTTATTCTTCTAAAAATAAAAAAATCAATTATTTGTATTTTATCAGAGGTTTTATCTGGATCCAATCTCAATTCGAGATCCAAACTCAATATTTTCTCAAAATATCGGATCAAGACCCATTTTGAAACCCAATTTTTTGAAATTTCACCATATATTTGTACAACAACAGACATTAAGTTAAAGTTGCAAATCGTTATCACTGTTTTATAGAAAAAGTGTTCTATCAAGATCTTTACAGCAATGAACCTAAATCGTTAACGATTTGTCCTATAGCGATTTTTGTTTACTAGCTTTGTCTATGTGAACGATATCCTATCGCGATTTGCTTTTTACTGGCGTTTTCTACGTGAACGATATGTCGTATCATGATTTACCTAATGACTGATTCATAAAAGGCGGAAAGAAAATAACTTTAAATAAATCGACACAATGTTTAGACTTACTAAAGAACAAATCGACACGATGTTTAGGGTTTAGGATTTAGGGTTTTAGGTTTAGGGTTTTGGGGTTCGGAGTTATGGTCTAGGTTTTAGGGTTTAGGGTTTAAGGTTAAGGGTTTAGTAATTTATTAAGGGTTTAGGGTTTAAGGTTAAGGGTTTAGTAATTTATTAAGGGTTTAGGGTTTAGCATTAGGGTTTAGTAAGATATTAAGGGTTTAGGGTTCAGGGTTTCAGGTTTAGGGGTTATGGTTTAGGGTTAGTGTTTAGTGTTTAGTGTTTAGGGTTTTGGGTTTAAGGTTTAGGGTTTATGATTTATGATTTAGGGTTTAGGGTTTAGGGTAAAGGGTTTAGGGTTTCGGAAAAAGGGTTTAGGGTTTAGTGTTTTGGGTTTAGGGTTTAGGGTTTAGGGTTTATGGTTTCAGGTTCAGGGTTTCTGGTTTAGGGGTTATGGTTTAGGGTTAGTGTTTAGGGTTTAGGGTTAGGGTTAGGGTTTAGGGTTTAGGGAAAAGGGTTTATAAGGGATTAGGGTTCAGGGTTTCAGGTTTAGGGTTTAGGGTTTGTGATTAGATACTTGTAGTATGTAATTATACCTGTGCGTAAGGAATAACAATTGTAGGGACATAAGGTGACCATTTGCGTGTTCAAATCATTGCTCCTTTAGCGATTTCTATGGAAATCATTTTAAAGCGTCGTACCTATAATTAAATAGCGGTCACGTGAATCACTATCATCAATAATTATAAATCGCTATTGCATCAAACATATAAATCGTTTCTAATTTAAACGTATAAATCGCTGCTTCAAACTTACAAATCGATGTATAAATCACCCCCTTCATAAGTACATATTGTTGTAACGTTTGAGCTTCAACAGTAATCCTCGTTATACGATTTAACAAACTTGAGTACAAATCTTGGTAACTTTATATATCATAAATCACTATTGCGTTAAATGTATAAATCGTTGTTGCTTTAAACGTATAAATCATAACTCATAAATTGTGTCGATTTGACTTTGTTTCCAAAATATGTGTCATTCAATATCTGATGGATCAGGCTTCGCGATTTGTATTTATGATTTATGAAGTTACCACGATTGCTGTTGTCTAGGGTTTGTGAGGCATAACAGTACTTACGTTTATCGTATCAATTTGTAATATGAATAAGTGATTATGCTTAATTGTCGTATTGATTTGTAGTATATTATGCGATATGTACATCAATGTGTGTGTTCAAATCATTGCTCAGTTGGCGTTTTCTATTAAATTCGCTGCACATTATTTGAAGTATGAATCATTGTAAATAGATATTATGTGTTTGTTAGTGTTAATTATTACGATATTTGTCGTATGAATCGTGTCAAAACATGCTAATACTATAAATCGTTATTTTTATTGGCATGGTAAATAATAACTCGAAGATCATTATAAATAACTGAATCACCTTTCCTTTGGCACGGTCAACCCATTCTTTGTAAAGATCTTCAATTATTTCTCTTCAATAAGTATGTACAACCACCAATTGAAATAATATTGAACATAACAAACATCTGAGAAACTGTATCGATTTGAATAGTGCAGTGGACTGCCATTACGAATGAGCTCGTTTGTTTGCAAAGGATATATGGGATCTAACCCCTGATACAGAGTTATTGTCAGAACTTCTGCAGAAGAACATGGAGCTACCAGCTGCAGAGTATACTTTTGAATCTGCTCTTATTGATTTAATATCTGATAGATCCTCAGCTGCACGACAAAGGGTGGTTCGACAACAGACGACGGTAAAAGGTGATCCGGCAGCAGACGACGGTAAAAGGTGCTTAAGCAACATACGACGGCAAAGGGTGCTCCCACAGAAGCAGACGATGCAAAGGGTGCTCCTCCGGAGGTGTAAGGGTGATCCAGAATGAAGAGGGCAACATATTTTGAGGTTGAGACTTTTCAAGAAGAGGTGTTGCTTAGGGAGAAAACAAAAGGTTATCCTCCATTTTCTGGTTGGAGGAGATTTTGGTACATTACTTGAAACGTTGTTTCATGGCGCTAATGACGGGAAATGATACTTTAGTCTTTGCAAACACACCAGACTTCGATGCTAAGTGATGCAGACACACTGAGAAATGAGCCCCACAGAAGCAGATGATGCAAAGGGTGCTCCTCTGGAGGTGTAAGGGTGATCGAGAATGAAGAGGGCGACATATTTCGAGGTTGAAACTCTTCAAGCAGAGGTGTTGCTTAGGGCGAAAAGAAAAGGTTATCCTCCATTTTCTGGCTGGAGGAGATTTTGGTACATTACTTGAAACATCGTTTCATGGCGCTAATGATGGGAAATGATACTTTAGTCTTTGCAAACACACCAGACTTCGATGCTAAGTGATGCAGACACACACGGGGAAATGAGCCCCACGTGCTTACATACATGGCGCTCATTCAGACCCGAGAACACACACCTGCCTGTTCCAGGAGGGGGGGGGGGGGGGCATATAACCTGCTTCGCCTGGGAGCGGGTGCATTAAGTGACTAGGTTCCCAATGAGGGTTCTTCATCATCAAAAGAAAAAAAGGGCCTGCTACTCGTTTAACAATATGATCCAAATCATTGAACTTGACTGGGTCCTTGGTTGATCCCTATCTACCGGAACCAGAATTATTAGAAAAATGATTGAAATATTGGAAAGTTGTTGCCAAAATATTGCCTTCAAAGTAGGGGTAAGGCATCGAGCCGAACTGGCCCCGACCCATTTAGAGCTCGGCTTGTTGGGTTTTAAGTGTGGCCTAGCCCGGTGATTGCTCAATTCTTATTAGGCTTGGGTTTGAAGAGCAGTGCATGACCCGACCCATTGGCCCAATGGTAAGCAGGCCAGGCTCAGCTTGACCCGACCCAAACCCAATTAATTAATGCAACTAATTAGGTAAATAATAAATAATTAACAAGTTTTCATGTACCCAACTAATTATCTTTCTAGTTTTCATAAAAGTAATGCAACTAATTAGGTAAATAATAATAGTTACCGAGTTACTATGTAATTAATTAAACATTTTTTGTATTATTAATAATTAATAAATAGCTCAGGCCCAACGGGCTGGCCCGCTTGCTTGAGGGCTGACCCGGACCTGACCCATGTATATAATAGCCTGGGTTTCGGCTTGGTAGCTAACAGAGCCAAGCCTAAAACCTTGACCCAAACTTAGCCCATGATGGGCCAGGTCAGCTTGGCCCATCGAAATGCCCGACCCGTTGCCCGCCCCTACTTCAGAGTGACAAGCATCACCAGGGAGAGCATCCACACAATAAATCCAATTCATGGCAATGTATTTATTATTATTATTATTATTATTATTTTTGAAAAGCAAGCTGGGGTTAGGCAGACCCCCACCAGATGTCATAGAGGGATTCAAACCTGGGCCTTCAGCTTGGCACAGGACCCCGCTTACCACATGGGATACCACGAGAGGCGGAGCTGGGGGGAGGGGGGCAGGACTGGGCTGTAGCCCAGCCTCCCGAAACAGTTAATTTTTTTTTTAAAAGCCCAGTCCTAGCCCAGCCCTGATTCCATATGAAATAAATTTTTATCCATTTTTTTAGCCCAGTCCTAGCCCAGCCCAGCCCTGACTGCAGCAAATAGTTTGATTTGTCCATATGAAATAGATTTTTATTAATAATTGTAGCCATTTTTTATTTTATCTCAAAAAAAAATTTGGGGGGAGGGGGGGGGGGTGGCGCTGCCCCCCAACCCCCCACTATCACACCAAATCTTTTTTTTTTGCTACACCCCTGTTTGCCCCCCCCCCCCCCCCCCTCACATGAATCCTAGCTACGCCACTGGATACCACCTGGGTGGTAATGGCAATGTATTTGATGATGCCTACCAATTATACATGGAAAACCGGGCCACTAAAATATGAGAACTTGAAATATGAGAACTATCATGTGAACCAAAAATTTTATGTGTTTTTAGTAAACCTCTTGAATCTAACTGTACATATGTGACCTAGGGTTTATAGGGAATCATCTGATTACGACGATGCATATGCAGGATATTTTAATGTTTGAAAATCAACAGCTCAGAACTTTTATAAAATATTCAATCATCCAGAAATTGTAATTTTTCTTCAACAATACAGGAGTCTAACAGTTGATTCCTTGTAAATTCACCATGTACAACACATATCTATGGTTGGATTTGCCAAAAAAAAATTGTTGAAAGTGCCCAGTTCACGGTAGTTCTCATATTCTAGCAGCCCTAACACAACTAATAATCTTGCACTTGCTGATTCCCAACAAAATACTATCAATATCAACAATTTCCATATTAGTTAAATGTCATTCACCTCTAAACCAAAAACCAGTCTGACTAAAATCCGTTTAACCAAACAACTCAAGCTCTCCATGCTACCTATGAAATTCATATCTTCCAAATAAAAGAAAATACAGAAGTAATGAAAATGGAACATTATAGATGTAAAACCAATGTCGTCTTGAAATTAAAATGTTCTCTTATATATAGCATTTTTACAAAATCAACTGTACACAGAAAAAAAAAACGATATCAACGAAGAAACAAAAACTGAATTAAAAACAGGAAATTAATCAGAATCTCTCATTATTGTGTTAGAATGTTGAGAATGGACACCCTTGTGTTGATCAAACTCCTAAAGACGGACTCATTCCCACTCTCTAGGCCATTTAGGCAACCCTCTAAGACAACCATACTCTCAAGAGCCATCCTTGGCACCTCATCAGCATCGTCACGCCTCCTAGATCTCAAAACACAGTCCATGGCACAATCTGCATCGTTCATTTCTTTTATAACCTGCAATTTTCTTCTAGGCAATCCTACCAATTTCTCAATGACCCTCCTTGGTGTCCAACAGAGCCCTGATACCATAGAAAAGGCCACGGCGATTGTCAAGGCCCTGACATTATTAAAAACGGTCAGTATCTCCAACTCGTCGCTGGAGAACACGAGCGTCGATGGTTTGATCATGGTTTTCAAAACATTCGTGAGCTTGGCCATCTCTTTGTTTGCTTTCTTTCTGTGGTTGGTGAAGGATTTTACACTAGCTTCCACATTGTTGGGAATCCTTCTTCTTAGTGAGACTAGAGCGCTTAGATGGTGCTCCCTAAGGCTTGACAAGACTGTTCCCAAGACCCCAAAAGCATCAAGAAACTTGAGCAGATCATCTAGGAGGAGGTTGGCCCACTTGTCATTGTGGTGCACCACCTCCTGTGTTTGTGGCAGCTGAAGAAAGTTGTCCATTGTGTCATACAAGGACACGAGCATCCTAAGACCCGCCAAGAGATTCTGAGTAGTAGGATCCGTGCTAGCAATGATCCATGCATTGATCTTCTGCATTTGGTCCCTGAGCTGGGTCAGGGCAGGGTGAGACCTGCATGGTAGGCTTGAAGACCGAACATGGCATGATTTGGCATGGTTTTGGGCTGGGGGAAGAGAGAGTGAACGCCTGAAAGCTGAAGAGACCACCATAGTTTTTCTCTTCGTCCCTTCTCTGTTAGCTGCCGTGGGCCTAAGGCTTAATGCCAATGCCTCTTGCCTTCATAGGTTTTATAGGAGCAACTTGCATTAGATCTATACATATTTTTAATTTAGTTTAATTGCACACGAGTGGCGTGGTGGCGTGTTCATGGGAATAAAGATTAGTTGGCACTGTTGCTGCCTGGTCACCAGCATGTGGCCACACTGACTGGTTGAGGAATTTCGAGGCAGGAAAACGTGTGCCCATTAATTTAGTCATGCATATAACCATACTGTCATGAAGATAATCAGGATTCAGGAGAAAGGAAGGCCGTTCTTAAGGTTAATAAAGGCTGTATTACTGCTCATATAGGCGCCATTTGTGTTACTGAACTAGATAACAGCTTTCGGAAGATCAATGCATGGATCATTGCGCCATTTGTGTTACTGAACTAGATTCAGTTAAATTTCATCAACACTCGAGACCCTTCTTGGTTCAAATAATTAAGAAAAAAATCAATATGCAAGAATTCTTATTTGTCACTCTTTGGAGAGAGAGAGAGAGAGAGAGAGAGAGAGAGAGAGAGAGAGTTTACTTTCCATTTCCATAGAAACCAACGTCCAATAAGCACGCTGCTGCAAGGGTGGCGTCTCTTGGTTATGGTGCCCACCATCCAATTGATCCAAAGGTTGTTGCTTAGCTCTGCCATATTCGAATCTATCCTGTCATACCAACATATTCGAATACATCAATAACAACTAAAATTATGCACCGTGAAATGATAATGTCTTAACTTGGACCATTATTTATTCGTCACAACTCGTGTGCTCTTATTAAAATAGGAAGGGAAACCCTTGTTGATTATCAATGGCAAGAGAAGCCAACCACTCTCGATCACTTATGACGCCTTAGTGTTTGGTCTAATAAGTGGGATATTGTAATTGAAGATTTGAAGTTGCCAGATAATTGGATTCCCTAAGGGATTATAATTTCCCATTTTCCCATTGATCACGGCTTAAGTCAGTCATTAACATAAGTTCGTACAGGTGTCCCAGAAGATGCTAACATGGCGCCATGATTCCATGGAGATGTAATTTGAGAAATTACTACCGTACTTCTCTCTCTCTCTCTCTCTCTCTCTCTCTCTCTTCTCTCACCAATGAGGTACGTGTACCGCTATGGTTCCTAGACATGACAGATTGGATTGCCGGGGTCTTCTCAGCATACCTAAACTGTGTGCTCCTCTGTTTTAGCTAAAGACTCTCTCAAGTTGAATCATGAGTGCAGCTTCATGGTCAAGGTCATTCAGAGTCAAAATCAATTTCGTAGTTGATGTCCCTCCCTTGTTAGATGGTAGGGAACAACTATAGCAGTATGTTACCAACGGGGGCTCTGCTTGTGTGGTAGGAGCAGCTAAAATTCAAGTTGGTAGTTGATGTCCCTCTCTTGTTAGATGGTAGGGAGCAACTATATCTGTATGTTACCAACGGGAGCTCTCCTTGTCTGGTAGGAGAAGCTAGTGAACGTCACCTTGTGTTGGGACGGTGCAGGTTTAAAACCAATGGTATAGTTGTATAACTGGTAGGGGTCTGCCTAACCCCAGCTTGCCTTTCATAAAAAACAAACTATAGCAGTATGTCTATCTGTTGTTGCTTGCTGGAAAGTAGGGAGAGAGAGGATGGAATTGTGATGCAATGTGCTATCATCATGTGGCTATGATGCTCCCAACATGTCCAGTCATGATACCATTGATAGTGCAAGTACGGCTGTCAATGGTTCATATTTATGTTGACCAATTCTGAGTCTCTAGAGATGGATCTGGTTCTGGATCTGACAAGCATTAGAATCCATGCCTAAATACACGTCTGGACCAGAATGAGCATACCAAACTAGACCAAAACAGCTAAGATCTGTTTGGATTTCTTTTTTTACCTATCTCTTTGAGTTAAAATCCCATGGGTGTCACCCCATGCGCAAGTCAAAGCGCCGTGACTCCCTGGGGTCAAGGGGTAAGCCCATGGAGTTTTATGCTGTCAGGACAACAACGACTATAATCTTGGGGGCGGTTTCTCTGTGTAAATAACAAAAAGAAAGATAAAGTTGGCTTCATTGAGTCAGGGAGGATATGGGCCCAGTCTGCTTGAACTATACTTAGATTCAGGTTTGTTTACTATCAAGGGTGAAAATGTAATTGCCTTCCTAAATTGGGCTCACATTTGTACACCATGCCTGAGGGTGCAAATCTTATATAATTGGAAACTTGAGCCTCTGATATCAATGTGCACGAACCATAGATTTTGCTGTGATGATCCAACCACTTTTCAGCATTTCATTCAAGTGCAGGATGTGGGCTAGTATAATCAGGGTTTTAAGAGGTGCCTTTTTTTTAGAAAGTATTTTAGGAGGTGCCTTTTATGCCTCGTCAAATATGCTATAAAGCATTTCGAGGACAAAATGGTTTGGTTTTAAAATTAAGCATTTTGATCTTTAGTGGTGGTACGCTAGTTTCTAGGAGCAGCTTTAACATTAAATATCCCAATTCCAGTTTCAGTTTTTATGAATAATTATATTATGCATTTGATTTTATTTTTGCTCAATATAAAACTTAAGCAACTTTTTTAGCACTTTCTTGTATTATTATTATTAGAAGTTTGCTCCTTAGTATATTTCAAAAATTAAGCCTCCTTGTTACTTCCCCTTTTGCCTTTTAAAATTTTGAGCATAAGCGTGAGTATCAGGTTCTAACACTATCCAAAAGGTTATGTTGTTATGTAAATACTACATTAATGAAATTTTAAATATGACAATTAAATGCTATAATCTTATTTTTGGGAGTAACCAATTCCAAGTAGCAAGACTATTTGCAGAAACTCCTTTTAAACATCAAATACTTACCCACAACTTGTCCTCGACAACTTAGAGATCATGTGTCACAACAACCTAAGTGCATAGCAGAATGTACAACAGAGCTAAACTCAAACAGCTGAATTTTATGTCCTAAAATCTGATGGCAAATTTAAGGGAAAAAATTATGCTAGAATTTTTTGAGAAAAAATATGTAATGCAATTTTCATGTTATGACTACAATTCTGGTGTTATGTTATTATTATTTTTTATTGAAAGGCAAGCTGGGGCAGGACCCCTATCAGTTTATTAACCAAAGTAGATCATTACAAATTAGGTTGAGAAGGATTCCAATCAGGTTGTTTATCCTTCCAATGAAATTCCTGAATAATAGGATACAAACGCACAACATGTCACCTGATTCGCAGATTTAGAAGCATAACTGATCCGCACTGCTCTAAATCTATACAACCTATCTAACAACATCGATGGAATTTGAAACCTACCACCACGACCCTCCAGAGCATTCTTAAGAATCGCTGTAATGTCCCTCCTGGAGTTTTCAACATATATCTTATGGTCTTCACTGATGGGATGAAGAACATCTAATCAACTGCCCCATTCACGGTCTGCCAAACAACCTTGATAGAAGTAGCAACCCACTCGAAGGAAGCTGCCCTGGTCATCACGCACCGAATAACCCATCTGCCACCCCTCCTTGAGGATACTGCAAAAGTTAATTTTTATCTATCCACGAGGGGGAGGCTGCCAGTTATTAAGCCATCGCCATTTCTGGTATCATGTTTAAATGGAAAATAACAACTTTAATGTGCTAATAATGTGGTGTGGGAGGGTGTTGTGTGTTCTCCCCCGAAGACAAATTCACGTGTTCCGGTGTGTACGGAGGAATATCTTGGGACCCGCGATAATTCATATGCCAATGTTACCCGATTTTATAATAAAATAACATATAAAAAAGGAAGATATGTGTTTGACAAAAATGTTCTCCCATAAAATAAATATTCTTTTGAGGGAAATGTCTTCCCGTAAATAGCTTTGCACATTTTCACGGCTCTTATCATTGCATGAGTCGGAGCCCATCGCCTTCTTCAAGGGGACAGTGCCTGAAGTGAAGTTTGTGAAGCATATTCTCAAGAGTGCACCATTGCTAGAGTCTCTAAGAATCAGTCTCAGGAGGAAAATGGTGCAGTGGGCTGCCATTACTAATGAATTTGTTTGCTTGGAGAGGATGTATCCTTAGCTGCACATAGAATCGCTTTGCAATAGGAAATGAACTTGATGATGAACATTCTGGATCACCCTTTGACAATGCATCATCTGCTGTAATAGGAGCTCCCTTTGACGACACACCCTTTGCCGTCGTCTGCTGCCGCTAGAGCACCCTTTGTCATCGTCTGCTGTCATCGAAGTACCCTTTGCCATCGTCTGATGCTGCCAGAGCACCTCTTGTCATCATCTATTGTCGTTGGAGCACCCTTTGTCATCGTTTGCTCGTGAGAAATAGTTAAACTACCAAAGGAATCAACATTCTTTCTATTATTCATTATGACACCAGGGTGCAAGCGTCAAACTGAGTAGATAGAGAATAATGATTTACAGAAGAGATAATGGTGGCAACATCGAACTGAGTAGACAAAGAGCAGTGATTTCCAACAAAGATCAGATCATAGAGTAGCAATTTACATTAGAAATCAGATCAGAGAGTAGCGATTTACAGTAAAAATCAAATCAGAAAATAACGATTTATAGTAGAAATCAGATCAAAGAGTAACGATTTACAGTAGAAATCAGGTCAGAGAGTAGCAATTTACAGTAGAAATCAGATTAGAGAGTACCGATTTACAAGAGAGATCAGATCAGAGAGTAGCGATTTACAGTAGAAATCAGATATGAGAGTAACGATTTATAGTAGAAATTAGATTAGAGAGTAGCGATTTACAATACAAATCATATCAGAGAGTAGTGATTTAGAAATCACTACTCTCTGATATGATTTCTACTGTAAATCACTACTCTCTAATCTAATTTCTACTATAAATCGCTACTCTCTGATCTGATTTCTACTGTAAATCGCTACTCTCTGATTTGATTTTTACTGTAAATCGCTACTCTCTGATCTAATTTCTATTGTAAATCGCTATTCTCTGATCTGATTTCTATTATAAATCGCTACTCTCTAATCTAATTTCTATTGTAAATCGCTACTCTCTGATTTGATTTCTATTGTAAATCGCTATTCTCTGATCTGATCTCTATTGTAAATCACTGCTCTCTGCCTACTCAGTTCGACGTTACCACTATTATCTCTTTTGTAAATCTCTATTCTTTATCTACTCAGTTTAACGTTTACACCCTGGTATCATGATGAACAATAGACAAAATGCCAATTCCTTTGATAGTTTAACTATTTCTCACAAGCAGACAACGACAAAGGGTGCTCCAACGGTAATAGACGACAGTAAAAGGTGCTCTAGCGGCAACAGACGACGACAAAGGATGCTCTGAAGACAACAAATGATGGCAAAGGGTGCTCCGGCGACAGCAACCGACGATAAATGGTGCATCGTCAAAGAAAGCTCCTCTTACAGTAGATGGTACATCGTCAAAGGGTAATCCGAAACATTTAGGGTAAAATATTGCGAAGAGCTCCTGTTGCAACAAAGGAGTTTACTGCTTAGGGAAAAAATAGAACGTTTGAACTTTAAAGAGTTAAGATCATCCTTCCTTTTCTGGATGAAGGACATTTTTGTTCTTTCCTAGAATTATTGTTTCATGGCAGGAATGGCGAGAAAGGATACTTAAGTCTTTACAACCGCACCGAACTCTGACTGATGCCGACACACACAGAAATACAAGCCCCATGTGCTTACATACGTGACACTCATTCAGACCCCCGAAGATGCACCTACATGTTCGTAGGGGGGGACATATAACCTGCTTCGCTCTTAATAGGCCAATGAAAACTTGTAAACAGTAGCGGTGTTAAATTTTTTTTTTTTGGGTGTGGCTGGGTAAGAGCTGGTCTAAAAATGGTTTGACATCCTAGACATCCATTTTGGTGATAAATAGATATCATTATGACTTTTAATTATGATATCATTATTAACTTTTTTGGTGAGACATGTAACTTGTACAAAGGACCATGGGATTGAAGCAATACACAGTGAGGATGTCATCGCTTTATTAGAGTGATTTGACTGATCAGACAGGTTTGGCCCATACATTTACATATTATATTATATATCCTATGACTACATACCGATAGGTCCAAGATCCAGACCTAGATCATCAACCAAATCTATGGTCAGTTGACGTATAAGGGTCTTTAATCATCGTAAACTTTTTACATCATGTTGAGACCCATTGGATCTTCAAGGTTGATGCCACACTCTTCCCTTCTTTCATTCAATTTCTTCTTAATTTTGGGTTCTTGAGTCTTAATTAGGTTCTTTGTCATATGATCTCTTCTTGGCCTTCATTGGGATGCCCATCTAGGACTCTTGCTCTATTAAAGACTCTTACGTGAATGTCAACCTGGGTTGGATCCTTATCTGGATCTGAGTTTGTATATTGGACATGAATCTGTATGTTGTCATGCCTCCTCAAACTAGATTTAAGAGGAACAAAGGGTCTCTGTTTGACTTTGAGAAAAGTGATCTGAGCTCCCAAAAGCGCCTTGGTGAGGATGTTGGCAAGCTGCTTAGAGGACGCCACATTTTCTATGACAAAATGGTAGTCAATTTCAACGTGTTTCATGCGAGAGTGAAAGACAAGTTTAATAGTGGTGTGCAACGCAGAGATGTTGTAACATAACATAACGAGCATATTAGCGAGGTACATTCCCAAGTCACGAAGATCAAACATGAGCCAGACTAATTCAACCATGGTAGAGGCCATAAAACATACTCAATTTTAGAACTGGACCTATCCATCGTGGGTTGCTTCTTGGCACTCTAGGTTATACAGTTTGCACCCAAAAAGATAGAATTGTCTAATCAAAGGACACCCAATCCAATCTGCATCAGAGAAGGCATACAAGTCAAAAGAAGACCTAGATAGAAGATGAATTCCATGATCAAGAGTTCCATGAATGTAGCGAAGGATCCACTTCACCATTTGGAAGTGAGAGTTGGTGGATTCTGCATAAATTGATTGACATAGTTAACATTGAAAGAGAAATCAAGATGTGTCATTATGAAATACTGTAAACCATACATAAGGCTTCGATAGAAGGTAGAGTCCTGATAAGGTTGATTACCTTCTGTGTTATGAACATGACCAATAGTCATAGGCATAACAACCAATTTAGCACCAAACATTTGGGCTTGATCAAGAAGTTCATAAGCATATCTTTTATGATTCAAGAACAAGCCACTAGAGAACCATTGAACTTCAATCCCAATGAAGAAGTGAAGAAACCCATGGTCTTTCATGACAAACTATCGACTTATTTGCTCAACAAATTGAGTCAGAAACCTGAGGATCACTTCCAGTGAGAATAATATCATCAACATAGAGCAGCAAAATAATTTTCTTTTGATTGTCTTGACAAATAAATAAAGATGGATTTGCCATAATAGAAAAGAACCCAAGGGATAACAAAAAAATCCCAAATCGATTATACTAGGCACATGGTGCCTGTTTGAGGCTATACAAGCCCCGCTTCAACTTGCTAACATCATTTGGGTTCTAAGGATCTTGAAATCTGAGAGGTTGTTCCAGAAGCACTGTTTTATCTAAGTACCTATGTAGGAACACATTTTTGTCATCTAATTGTTTGATGTTGCATTAATGAATAAGAGCTAGGATGAGAACTAGGCATATGGTGGTTGACTTAATAACTGAGAGAAAGTCTCCATAAAATCAATACCATGAACTTGATCAAAACCTTTTGCAACAAGTTTTGCTTTTAACCATTCCAGAGTCCCATCACTTTTTAACTTAGTTTTATAAACCTATTTGCAATGAATAACATGCATGTCTGGATGATGGGGAACATGTTCTCATGTATCATTGACATGCAAGGCTCTCATCTACTCTCTTATAGCATCATTCCAACCCTTGTGCTCTAAGGCATTTTTAAGGATTCTGGGTTCAAGCAAAATTGTGAGGGCAATGAAATACTTGGGGTTTGGCTTGATGATATGCAAGTCAACATGTGATGTGCTCTTAATGGAGGCAACCCTGAATCAGTTGGGGGATTCACAATGTGACTATCAGCTGAGGTGCTTCCAATACCTATTTTGGCCTAGTCATGGATCATAATAATGTCTAACTTAGTATTACCATTACTCTGATCATGTGTCTCGCTGGTCACAGACTCGTTGAATTCATGTTGATTAGGGTGGGAAATATCATTGGACATCCGAGCATCCTCACTATCTGGACTATTCTGAACACTATCATCTTGACGACTATGGGTCTCTTGAATTGTTTGGCCATCCCACTCCCTAAAACTGATGAGTTCTTTAGATTGTTTACTTGAAGAAAAGATAGTGCTTGTCTTGGAGTAAAAAAATATATTTTCATCAAACACAATATGTTTGGACGTGTAAACATGCTCAGTAGAGGGGAAAATACATTTATACCCTCTGTGTTGAACATTATAACTCAGAAAAACACACAAAAGAGTTTTTGGTTCAAACTTGTTAGCATAATCCCGAAGATAGGGAAAACACCGACATCCAAAGACCCTTAGACAAGAGTAATATATATTTTTTTAAAAAGTAGGACCTTAAAAGAATATTTCATCTCTAAGTTGGGTGTGGGCAGTTTGTTGATAATCTATGTCACAATCAAGAAAGCTTCAACCCAAAATTTGCTTGGCGTTTGAGCATAGATCATAGCAAAGCCCAACTCAGTAATAGAGCAATAGAGTTATTCAACCAGGCCTTACCGAAACCCACATCGAAGGTGGAAGCGGTAGAGGAAGAGTGTGGTGGTTGTCGCCTCTCCCTCTTCCCTCTCGTAAAAGGGGAACCCTAATCAGGCTCCTCTCTTATGAATGAAAAAAAAGAGAAAAAAGGAAAGGAAAAAATAAAGAAAAAGAAAGAAAAGAAAAGAAAAGACAAAAGAAGAAAAGGGGAAAATATTTAGATAAAATTACTTTCCTACCCTTGACCTTTTCAATTATTTTTGTTTTCACCCGTCTATTTTTCCAAATAGAGGCTTTGTTTTCTAGGTAATTTCAAAAACATGCCTATTCTCTAGAAAATACCTGAGATATAGTTATTTTTTTGTTTTGTTTAGAATGATCCCCAAACTTTTTTAAAATTACAAAAAACCACCTAAATTTTTTATTTAACTCAAAAATTTCTAAATTTCCTGTTTTTGAGTTTAGAATTGTTATTTTTGCTCAGAACTACTTCTAACTTTTCTAATTTTGTAAAAAAATGCATTTGGTTTGCAGAATACCTTTGAAAACTTTAACCAAACAGGTTTGGATTTGGATTGAATCAAATTGGTACTGATAGTTTCTTATAAACCTAGTTGGATCTGATAAATTTCTTTTAGACCTAGTTATAATCTATTTTGGATCTCTACTATGGCATGTGAGAGAAATTTTTAAAATGCATATATTTATTGGATCCTAAAATGATTTGCATTATTGAATATTATTTTGATAAGCTATATATTTTCTCCATGTTTGAATCCTAATATATATAGATCTGGATCCAATATGACTTAATTTTGATCCATTTTTTTATGGATCAAGTTTAACTAGAGTAGGATCTATTAGATCTGATGTTTGAATAAATATTGGATCTGATCAATATTGGATCAAAAGTTTCTATCTAGTAAGGTGACATAGACTTAGTTTGACTCGATAAAGCAATATTGGATCTGTGTGAATTTGGATAGATCCAGTTAAATGAGTTTAGATTTAGTTGATTTAGTTTTGGATTCAGACAATGCGATTGGATCTTGTTGAACTTGAATGGATCTAAATATATTCAGTTAATAGGGTATGAATTTAGATTTGATCCAGACACAAATCAGAAAATATACTGCAGATATGGGATATGAAACTAGTTTTTGATCCAGGTTTTATCTGGGTAGTGTCAAGACCGAATGCTGGATCTAATAATAACATGTTCTGTATGGGTCCTAGTTTGACCCAGATAGATCCATATAAGAATAATGCTAGATGTAAGATATGGATCAATTTGAATTTGGAATATATGCATATGGATTTGGATTATAAACAAATTCTTTTATGATCCATGGTTTTATTTTTCTTGAGATGCATTCGAATTTTAATATGGATCGTGTTGGACTTGATGGATAATATCTAAAGTCGAATTTGTATATGAACTCATACAAATCCAATGGATATGGATATAGATTTTTGAGTATATCCAATAATGGATTGAACTTATATGTTCACAAGCTTATGGTTTGATTAAAGCCTCTGAATGAGCTTATCATGTTTGGCATATCTAAATAGTAATAAGATAACTTTCATGGGATTTGGATATGGATATGTTGATTCAAAAGAATTAGGTGGTGATTAAATGGATATTAGGAGTATGTACTATGGTTAAAACTTCGAAAAGTGAGTATTTACTTGTTTGGCAAATCATTTGTTATCATGAATCCATGAGTATATAAAATCCATAGTACTCAACTATTACGCATGTGGACATGATGATGTCCTATAGTATGGTCATGGAAGAGTAATAAGTACCCCATGACTTATGTGAGATGCACATTATGATTTATTCACTTTACTCTAGAACTATAGACTACATAGTTGAGTATGCAGTGAATGGTGAATACTGAAAATATATTGCTACACATTGTATTGCACATTAAGGGTTATGATAAAAATTATGACATGAGAAAACTATATAGTTATATGAAATGAGCGCATGAAAGGATCATCCTATATTGTGCATAACCGCATGATAAGGATACATCATGAAGGAGAAATCCAACCAATATATGTAAAACCTCATGATGTCATAGCTAAATTCATATTATATGTAAAAAAATATTATGGTTCATATGATGATGAAAAAACTATATGACTATGTGGGAAATAATTCATAGCATATGTGAAAACCTCATTCTTGAATATAATGATAAAGAAAATCCATATGACTATGTGAGAAATAACCCAAAGCATGTATGAAAACCTTATACGTGAATGATAAAAAAATCACATGATTATGTAAGAAATAACCCATAACATGTGAGAAAAACATCATTGATATAACAAAAAAAATTATGCATGGTTATTTGGTGCATGTTTTATCATGAAATGCTATATGTGATACATGATGCACCAGTTATTAGATGTTGGATCCTAGATTTGAATCTAGTGTGTTCATAGGGTCTCACACCAATTTGAATCAATGCTTAATTCTGGTATTTATACAAAATTTATCGACCATGGACAAATTGATGAACTTTTGGATGTTAAAAAGGGTTGGAGCTAAATCAAACACATTATGGATCCGGACCTCGGTAGCAGATCCAACTACATACCTCCCTTTTCTTTAGTTTTTTTTGTTTGGATCTTTAAAAGATCCAAATCCAAAACACATTGTCTTTGGCTTTATATATATATATATAGTAGATAGGCCCTACCTATGTCTGCCTCCTCCCCTTTTCCCCCTACTCTATCAGCAGGCCACAGTGGCATGCCCGCCAGCTTCGCTCCCCTTTCCCCTTGCTCTGTTAGCTGGCCGTGGTGGCCACTGCCTTCAGCAGTGGCTTGGCCGCTAGCCTCGCTCTCCTTTTCCCCCGCAGTGGCTTGGCCGTTGGCCCTCTCACTCTTCCCCTCTTGTTGGAGGACTGAGCCAGACTCAGTCCTATCCTGGTTTGGGATCAGGTGCAGCTCGACTTGACTATCAAGCCCTCACCCCCCGTCCTCTTGATATACCCAAGCCGACTCGGTCCAACTCTCCCAGGCCGACTAGGTTACACCGAGTTTGACTCGGTTCCTTCAAGCCAGCTCGATCAGATTCTGTCCTGCTCCCTCGGTTCTCCTTGGCCCAACTCAGCTAGCTGTTGAGTTCGGCTTGACTTCTTGTACTGAGTCTGGCTTGGTCCAGTCATCTCGAACTAGGTTTAAGTTTGACCACTACGACACGATCATTTCCACTTTTACTAAATTTAAGAACTTAAACTTGTTTCTTATGCATTGCGTTAAAAACTATTTTGCAGCACACCACATCGGTGCAACAGACGAGACTCCATATTTCCAACATGCTTATCGAGGCACGAAAAATCTAATAACCTATGCTTAGAATCGTTAGAGATTCATAGCATCTCTAAGGTAGGGGAAAGTTGTATATAATGACGCCGACAAAATATTTACTGATATATATGTATTATATTTATGTCAATCTCTCTCTATATATATATGTATACGCTTTTAACTTAAGGATATAATTTTACGTATTCTCGTCCTATTTAAATTACATTATTTACTTTACCATCGCATTGTATCGTGCATAGACTATTGCTTTATGAAATTTACTTAGCCCGATATACAGTTTCATATACCCAAGCCTTGTTTACACAATTTACTTAGCCCAATATATGGTTTCGTACATCAGATATTGTTTACGCTATTTACTTAACCTGATGTATGGTTTCGTACACCGAGCCTTATGCAATTTATTTAGCCCGATGCATGGTTTCATACACCGGGCCCTGCTTTATGTTGTTTACTTTGTCGTCATGCTGTAATGTGCACAGGCTTCTGTTTTAATATATATGTATTCTATATACATATATAAATATATAGGATATGTATTTTTACATATTTTTGTTTACTTTATATTATGTTAGTATTTAATTATTTAAAAGACCCTGATTTGAGCAATCCTTGTTGAAACTTAAATTTTAAAAGAATTTTCATGCGAGGTTTTAAACTTGCATGCCTCGATGTCTCAAAAAATAAAACAAGTGTTTTGCGTTCACATATTCGCGATGTCCATCAATTACATACATAACTTATCCTACGTATAAAGCAAGGCTCACATGGCCACATATATCAATGTTGTTGCATCCATGCTTATCAGTCAAACTCCCTAGCGTTAGAGAGATCTTCTAAACACCTTTGCAACTTGGTTCAAACTTTAAAATAAGTTGGGATTGACATGACTCAAGAATTCGCAAGTGAGTTTTGTCTTCGAACCAACATAACAAAAAGGCTTCGACTACATAGCCTTTGGTGGTACGTACTTTATGTCCTTCATTTATGTATCCAGAATGACTAAGATATTACCTAGCCTAAGCGGTGAGACATCATGATTTCCAATGTTGTGTTTGAGTTTCTTTTTGAGAAACCAATATCCTTCTCATCGTTGTAGTACTATCAGATATGCACGACATGCTAGTATGACGATGAATAGACTGGATGCTTATGATAACCTTATAGTGCGACAATGCACCATGTTAAAAAAATCACATAAATAAAGATGATCACTTTCACATGCAAGATGTTCGATTTGGTTAAATACACTAGAGCACATTGAATGGGTTGTCAGATAAAATAAGACTTGACATACCCATTCATCATTTGGTTATGTCAAGAGAGAATAGGAGGTCCAAACTTTGATGGATAAGTTATTAACAACTATGTTCATCAAGTGGTAATGACTCGACGTCCTCAATCATTAGAGTTAGAGGACTGAGCTACCAAATATTATCCTAGGTGGTAGATCTCTTAGACTTCTACAGAAGTTCGGATGCATCCTCCGGTTATAAATGACCTTCAAAATTTTTTCTCTCGATCATTAGACTGTCTCCTTTGGTGCAGATTCAGCTAGTTGTCCGGGGTATCAAAATATATGAAATTATAAATTTCTAAACGATCTTAGTTGTTTCTATGCATTGTTCTGTGAGTATCCACCAGTCCTAATTATCAAAACAAAATTATCATGTTCACTTTACTTCGCTTGAAACTGAATGTTGTGAAATATGTTAATGTATATGTTAGTTTTGTTCTGACGTCTTATATCAATGCACTTATCAAGCTTTCATGAGTCTGACCCATTTTATGGGATACAAGTGACAAAATTAGGTTGATGTTGCAGGTAATGATGCAATGACACGATGATATTAAGAATTCTCTCTTTCTATTGTTCGTTCTTGAGCCTGTTTTATAATTTTGTATAAGAATTCCTTTGTAATAACTCTTTATATATATAATCTTGTTTTTGAATCTGCATGTTTTGAACGAATCTATGAAGATATTAACCTAAAGATTTGAAAAAAAAAGTTTGCCTGTAATCCACTCAAGGTTCGTGAACTTGTTCTTTTCAAACATTGTTTCTGCTGAACTATTGTTTTTAACTGTGAAAAATGATTAATTGTAAAATTTTTAAAAAAAAATTAAAATTTTACAAGTTTGAGATTTTAGGGTGGTTACACCGAAAGCCCAAGAGCTACAAGATTGGTAGGCGCATTAAACCTAATTATAAAATATAATTATATGATTTATGAAATATTTATGGAGAGGGGTACTCGATTTTATGGAACACTATTTCTAATTAGTGGTGAATTAAATTCAATCCTCAGGAGTGCCTGTAAGTGAAGACCATGGCTATAATAGTTCATAAGCCAGAGTGTTTGCTCATTGAAAGGATTATGGAGAGCCCCACAATCAGAGATGGGCTGAAATAGCTCAATGGATAGAGCATGTGTTCTTCGCATAGATGACCTCCAAGGCTTGTACTTTCTTAGGCTTGTGCAGAAAAACTACATATTTAGGTTTTCAAGCATTCAACATCCTAATCAGAAGGACGCCCAACCCCTGGGCTAGGAAACAAGCTGAGCATCTCGTGGTTCAAAAATGGAAAAGGGAGCACATGGACAGAGCTAGCATGACCAGTATGTGGATATGAGAACCCACCCATGATGAATCCATCCAACCTGCACCATGTCTCACTCGTGATAGGACTGACTTATTACATTGGTAAACTGATGATTCTCTCTATACACATCAAATTCTATGTTTTGATGTTGATCAAAGTGAATGCGAGCTCTGCCTAATCTTCTCTCCAGTCTCCACTGCTGCTTCATTTCCAAGTGTTGGTGTCACAAGGAGAGCACCCTTCTTGTGCAATTTCCTGAATCTGAACACCCGAATCATAGACCATCCCAGCTTTCCAGACATCTGGAAGGACTTCCTGGTTGGCCCAGATCCATTTTCCATCATATCCAGCTGTTACCACGAACCGGAATTGAAGCGGACCCGGAGGAACCCGGCTGGTCTGCCAGACTGCTCCATAACTCCTACTCATGAAATTCCAATTTGATGATCCCACCTAAGTACAGGAAGAATGAAAATATTAGTGATAACAAGAAGGGTGCAATTACTCAGTCATGGTTGAACAGGCGAGAATTGGTAGAGGTGTCAACAGGTCGGGTTTGGTTCAGACTCAGGTGGAACCGGATTTTGATAATGGTATCGGGTCTGAACCCGAGTCCAATCGGGTCTGAACCAGATCTTGTGATCACGGTCATGTTTCTCCTGATATCAAATGGGTGCCTCTAGTTTTAGAAGCGTTGAAATTCAAGAATTTGGTCAGAGATGCCAAACGAATTCTAATCGTACCCGAGCAACATCAACGGCCACGATGTCCGTTTGTCCACCTTGGAACAGAAACTTGACTGCTAGATAGTATGGGTACTGACTTCTCTCTTCCACCCTTACACTCAGGTTTTGCTTTTCATAATCGCAAGGTATCCTGCACATTCAAATAGCATCGTTAACTTGGGACACTTGAACTGTAGATCACAAATAACTTGACAAAAATAACTCGAAGTCTGAAAATGAGATAAAACCAATCATCATTGATCAAGGAAAATGGTGTTTCTCTCTCCAAAATCAATCTTTTGACAAAAGTAACTCAAAAGTTTGAAAATGAGATAAACCAGTAATCATTCATTGATCAAAGAAAATGGTGCTTCTCTCTGCAAAACTAATCTCATTATACCTCTTGTAGTCCACGTCCACAATGCCAAGTTTCATGAGCTCTAGGCTCCTTCCTGATCTGCT